>NC_142873.1:134988939-135291969 GCF_051225735.1 Oryctolagus cuniculus
AAAATTAGGTACCGGGGCTGCTCCCAAGGATCCACCTCCACTTAATGGAGTCCTAGAGAGAACTTTATAGAGGTGAAATGATTACTAAAGAAATCCTAGAAGAAAATATCCTTGAGTTGGAAAACTTCTTCAACTAAAAATCTCCAACTACGGTTGAGAAAAAGCACTGAGTTCAAGACTGAGCGACTATCCTACAAGTATCAGAGAAACCAACAGGAAAGAGGATCTGATTGTTATCTGATTTATCCCCGAATTGTGCTCAACTATACGGGTTCTTCAAAAAGTTCATGAAAATGAAGTATACAATACATGTGTTTTGGTGTAAAGTTTTTTTGAAATCCATGCAGTTTTTTTCATAACATTCATTTTCATGAATTTCCTGGAGACCCCTCATGTAGTGGAAAATATTTACAAAATTTGAGGAAATGTGATTGTGACTCTATAGTTTTTCCTATAAACATTAAAGTAATAATGACAGCTTTTGTCACTTCCTATGTGCCTGGCATACTGAATTGCTGAATTATTTCATGTAACATTCACACCATGTAATTCCTTGTTACAAGTGAGGAAATTGAGGCCCGGAGAGGGTAAGTAGCTTGCCAGAGGTCATGCAGTACAGAAGTTCACAGTATAGAAGACACTCACTACCTGCCTCCTCCAACAAGGTAAGGCACATCCCTCAGTCTCCCCGTAGGGGAACCCGATTCTCCTCCCGTCAATGCAAAACTGCAGCATGACAAGTGCCACCAGGAGGTGCTATGGAGTCTATGCACTTGGAGATGCAGCCATTGATTCCACAGATGAATGGCTATTATTTACAGAATTCTTCCATTTTATCAGGTACTAAGTGTCACTCAAAGGGAAAAACTAGGAAGAAGGACTTGGGAGATTTTCTACTTATGTGCAGCACTTAGAAACTCAGACTTGGACGGGACCGTGCCCATCAGAGGAGTGAGTCTTCTTCAACATACCCAGTGTCTAAACACTTTGGTTTATCCAAGCCCACTTTCTGCTACACTTGCCTTGCCATGACTGCAATGGGGAGCTCCCTACCTCCTGCAGGACTTCGTGTCTTCTGTGGGTGCCCTGACCCCAAACAGTTCCATTCTTCCCAGTAGAGGCTTGTCCTTGGAGGTCAGAGACAGAAAATCATCCACCATGGGGAGGCTGATGAATGTTTGGTATTATTTTAAAAGTAGTATGGTGGTTAAGACCATGAGGACTTATATTAAAGGGAAAAGGACGATGTGCTTATATCCCAGGTCTTTCCAAAAGGCAGAAGATCACACTTGTAATGGCACAAAGGAAGGGCTTACCAAGACCACAGGGGCTGGCCTTGCGACCACGCCCTCTGGACAACTGTAGCATCCTCTGCCACTCCACCAGTCTTCCTCAGCCCCGACTCATTGACTCATTCACTGATTTGTTCACACTCATCCATTCATTATTTCTTCAGTCATTCATTGATTCAGGAGGCATTTGCTCGGCCTCTTCTGTGCAGGATGGAGGGTATTGGACTTGCACCTGGGAGGTCCTGCCTGGTATATACTCACACTCAAGTTGCTGACCGTGAGAATGGCCTGCAGATTTTCAAAGTATATGGGATCTGGGAGTGTGGGGCTGCTCCCAGCATCTGAGCAGAGGACCAGAACTGGGAACCCAGGGGCCAAGTCTGTGTGCATGTCCTTACTCCCTTGGGCTTGCTGTCCCTGTAATTCACTGGGAGAAATGTGACTTGAAATACTAGTAAGCAAATAAAGCTCACAATTTATAGTGAGGTTCAGGCTCAGGGCACATCTCCTGTGCCACAGTGTGAAAAGCAGGTGTGAGTCTCACGTCAGTGCGGGTAGACAGTGCAGGCAACAAGGCCGTGGGAATCGGTGAGAGCATCTTTCACACTAGAGCCAACCGTATGGTGTTTACCTCCTGAGCCAGGCGTGACTGGGCAGCGACAGAGGAAGTCAGGATCCAGGAGATGTCCTGCGGGATTTGAATGCAGGCTAAAGGATGAAAGGAATGCAGGAGACCTGGAAGGCCAGAGGAGGTGAGGGTCAGGGTCACAGGTGGGCAGACTGGAAGCTGGGAGGTAATGCAGGAGTCAGCAGAGTTCAAACTCAGGGGTTTTACTGGTTTAGGGGCGCCTTGACACCAGCAGTGCTTCCTCTGTGTGCGTATTTGGTGGAGTTTCTGCCTGGCACCTGGAGCCCCGGCCCCTCTGCAGCAGCCCCTGGCACAAAGGGCTGCCTGCGGGAGGAGCGAAAGAAGCTGCCCATGCGCGTCCACCCCTGTGCTCATCTCTCTGTGCCTCTCATTCTCCATCCCTCCCTCTTTCTCTTTCTTTCCCTTTCTCCCTCCTGCTCTTCCCGCTGCCTGTGACCCCAGCATCCCATAGCAGAGGGCCGGTTTGTGTCCTGGCTGCTCGGCTTCCCACCCAATTCCTTGCTAGTGTGTTTGATAAAGCAGCAGAAGATGGCTCAGTTGTGTGGGCCCCTGCACCCATGTGGGAGATCTGGATGGAGTTCCAGGCTCCTGGCTTTGGCCTGGCCCAGCCCTGGCTGTTTCAGCCATTTGGAATGTGAATCACTGGGTGAAAGATCTCTCTCCCTTTCTCTGTCTCTTCCTCTCACTCTGCCTTTCAAATAAATAAAATAAATCTTACAAAAGAATCAGTGGGCAACCCTGGGAAGGTGTGGAGGCAGAGGGAGGTCAGGGAGAGGCACAGAGGAGCTGACTCTCGAGATGGGCTTTGACCGATCACTGGGGGTTCACAGGTGGACAAGAGAGAGAGAGAAGAGCCCTCCAGGAAGAGGGAGCAGCATGTGCCAACAGCTTGGAGGCAGGAAGAGCCTGAGGCGTCAGTGTGCCTGGGTCTCAGGGAGAGGACTGGGTGCAGAGCGCATTGCCTTGTCATGTGGGGAAGGAAGCTCACTCCCCACACTGAGCAGGAGTTCAGGCCTGAGCTCAGGGGGACTCTGGGAGAAGAGCAACACCATTGCTGCCAGTTGGAGGGGCAGGAAGTAGAGGAAAGGCACGGGGGCCCCGGAAGCTCGCTGCTGGGCCTGCCGTGCCTTGTCCTGTCCTGTTGCTCCTGGGGCGGCCAGCCTTCCCAGGGAAGGAGGCGCAGGGAGTAGCGGAGGGACGAAACCCTTTGGTAGGCATAACCTCAGCTGCCCTCTCTGCCACTGTGGCTCTTCTGGGCCTGTCCACTGTCCTGTGGCCATGAAGGGCAGGGCAGGGGCAAACTGTAGGGGCTGTGGTGGTGGATCAGTGTTCTAGAATGAAAGGCACCAACTCCTTGAGCCCCAAGCCTCACGCACAGCTGAGCTGCTGGTAACCAGTGGAGGTGGCCTTGAGCATCTGCCCAGAATTCTTGCTGGCCAGGGGGCTTTCCTGGCAAAGTCACTGCAGCAGAAAGCATCCCCAGGCCAGGGTCTGACCCAGCTGCAGAGGCATCAGTGGCTCCCCTTTGGAGCCAGGCCCACCAGAGGCGAGTGAGGCACAGAGGGGCTTCCAGGCGGCCTGGGTCTCTGAGACTGGGGTCACTGCACCAGAGTAGGAGGCCTGTGCTGCTTCTGCATGGTGGTGCCGGCCCCTCTCCCCCTGCATGCCTGTGAGGGGCCCTCCTCTTCTGGGTACCAGGAAGGAGAATTTCTTCCACAGTGTTTCCGTTCTGCTTGCCACATGGCCTGCTGTGCAGGTCCCTGCTCAGCCTTCCAGCCCGGAGCAGAGCCAGACGCCTCTTGACTTGTGGCTGTCGCTGTCCTGGAACTTGGCACAGTGACCAGGACTCCTCACAGTCGTAATTGCCACCGCTTAGCCTGGGTTAGTGAACTGGAGCAGGGAGCAGCCCAGCCCACACTGCCTCCCGCTGCCAGTAGACCAACCACGGGCAATAGCTGGGTCGTTCATAGTAATAACAATGATGATAATAGCTATCATTTATTGGACACTTGCTGTGGGCCAGGCACAAGGCTAGGTGTTTTACATGCGAAATCAGGCCTGCTTTTGCTCCTCT
Source organism: Oryctolagus cuniculus (assembly GCF_051225735.1). Taxonomy (NCBI): domain Eukaryota; kingdom Metazoa; phylum Chordata; class Mammalia; order Lagomorpha; family Leporidae; genus Oryctolagus; species Oryctolagus cuniculus. The sequence goes on from NC_142873.1 coordinate 134,992,955, forward strand.
CCCAGGGTCTCACTCTGGTCTGGTTCATGACCATTGATTTGCATAGGGGAAGGGGGGGGTGCGTGAATGGGGAGGATGCAGGGGAGGTTGGTGTGTTTCCCATTCAGCCCCTGCAGTAGCCTGGGTTGAACATGATGGTTGGGAGACAATGCCAAGAGTGGACAAGACTCTCTTTTCCGTGAGTCATGGGGGAAGATTGGGCCAGAAATCCTAGCAGCAATGACAGAAATCCAGGGAGAGTCTGTGAGGCTCAGGGTTAAGCAACACTGCCCCGGAAGAGGACAGTGTCCTCTGTCTGGACCTCTGTCTGGACCCCAGAGCTTGGCGGCACTGGAGACATCCAGGGGCAACCCTGTCAGTGTAGACAAAGGCCAAAGGCCGCTGTGCAATGGTGCTTGCAGGCTGCATTCCACATTAGCAGGGGCCGAGGAGTTTAGGACACACATTGTCGCTGGGGAGCCACAGCTACAGGGGACAGGGACAGGCTGGGTGGCGGAAGAAGGAGAAGCCCGATGCGAGCCTAATGAAGTATGTCCCCCCACCCACCTCATGGATGTGGACTTGGCAGTGGCGGCTCAGCAGCACCCACAGCCAGCAGAAGTGCTTGGCGCTCAGGCCCACCTGGCTCAGCCACTGGACGCGGGCTGCCCCCCATCCCCCGCAGGTAGCTGCTGACTGCGTGTCCTGGAGACCGCTCTTCTCAAGGACCTCCGTGGTAGGAGAGGGGCACGGACAGGCAGGAACCGAGCTGGAGAGGGAGAGCAGGTCCAACACTGGGTGGTGGGCATCCAGCCGCCTGGGTCTGTGGGAGGGTATGAGGGTTCCCTTAGCAACTCTTAAAAACAAACAAACAAACATGGGGATGCTCTGGGAAGCCTGCGGCCATCAGTCACGTCCAGAAGGCCTGGAGCCACCTCAACTGGCCGTTAGAAGACAATGCCCCGATTTTCCAGCCGGAGACTCTTGAGAGCACACACACGACCCCTTCACTGCACGCAGCACTCAGTAGAGGAGAACCGGGTTCCAGAGGGCTAAGCAGCCAAGGGGCTGCAGGTCCCGCTGGAGCCAGGACTCGGGTCTGTCTGATTCGGAAGCTCCAGCTCCTCCTGGGAACCCCCGCGCGGGCAGCTGGAGGTCTCTGGCAGACCTTCCCTCACTGGGGCTTCACCGTGATCAGCTCCTTTTCCAAAACACAGAGGACCCGGCTGTGTCACTCCCTAGCGGGTGGCTGCAGCCTCCCAGCCCAGGTTCAGGCGGCCGGAAGTCACCAGTGGAGCTGCGGGCGGGGCCCCATCTCCCAGGCTCTAGGGGAGCGTCTGGGCTTCTGCTGTTGCTGCCAAGCAGCTTTGCTTGCAGCTGCACAGCTGCACCTGTCACGTGTGCCCCTGCGCCCTGTGTGTCCCCACGGCTTATGTGGGCACCCTGCGGATCGGATTAAGCACCCGTCCTACCCCTGTGGGATTCGTCTCAATCGATGACATTGACAACCACCCTATGAGGGACTGGTAACCCAGAACCAGAACCAATGAATCCCAGAGTCGATCTCTATTTCTACTGCCCTTGACTCCAGAGTTCAGGGAGGCAAGGATGAACCTGGGGATACAGCTGCCCGGCGACCACTTACTGCCCTCCTCCTTGCTGGGCAACATCATTTTCTTCCAAACCATAAGCATAAACCTTCCCAAGAGCAGCCAGTGGGACCAGGTCCCCAGACAGCAGCACCTCAGGCCCCTCCGTGTCAGCGTTACCCAGTGAAGTTGGCGCATGGCAGAGTCTGAGGATTGCAAAGGATTCTAGAGGGACCGTGCGGCCAGGGGAGGTGAAGGGCAGGGGTCTGCTAAGACGAGGCGTGAGCAGGGACTATGTAGCTCGGCAGGGTCACGGCCGCTGGGGCTTCCAGGAGTGCAGTTCCATGGAGCGGCAGGGACAGTCAGAAGTTGTACTGAGGAAGGTTCCAGAATCCACTGGGATGAGGAAGTGGAGGCAGCGAGTGTAGACAATTCTTTGGGAAAGTTTTGCTGTGACCCAGAGGGTTTAGACAATAACTGAGTGTTAGGGATGGGGATTTGGGATACAATCAGATTTTTTTTTTAAATGGGAAGATTGGGCATGTTTAGAAGCTGAGGGCAGTGCTGGGCACAAGAGAGAGGCTGCAGGTGCAGACAAGAGAGAAAGCAGGAAGTGAGGCTGCGCCTGGTAGATTTTTCTCCCTCGGACGCTCTAATCCACAGCGTCTGGTAATTCCTGTAAATGTCATTCCACTCTCTTTCCCTTGAGCCTAGAAGGGCTGGGGGACATGGTGACTGCTTGCATGTCTACACACAGGCTAGGGGGGTGGGGGATGCAGTGACCGCTTGCATGTCTACACACAGGCTAGAGCCCACTGCCTCCTGAGTTTTATACACTGACACCTTCCCCTGCCCAGGCTGAGTCTGATTCTCATTGTGGGATTTCTGTGTTTAGGACTAAACCTCCCCCGTGAGTCTGTCGATTTCTAGGCCCTCAATCAATGTTTGCTGAATGGTGAATGAATAGACGGATCCCAAGGACAGGGTTACCGCAGAGCTCCTGACATTAATCTTGAAGCTGGAAAATGCAAGAAAAATTGGCCCTTCTGTTTCTGTATTATATCAGGACAGCAAAAAGCCACAGAACTCAACTGTAGCCAACTCAATCATGTGGGACAACCTGGCAGCAAGGCAGGATGCTTTTGTGTAAACCACTTTGTGTGTGTGTGAACATACAGAGTATCTGCACAATTGGATGCGATTGCATATAAAATTGTGTGTGTGGGTGTGTAAGGGGTGTGTGTCTGAGCATTGGTAGGTTAACCAACGGGTGTACCTGTGTACTTGCACGTGTGCATCTAAGTGAGCAGATATTTTCGGGAATGTGCACGTGTGTGAGTGTGTGTGTGTGAGCACTTGTGAGTCCATGCGTGTGTGCATGTGCAGCACACAGGTACAGAGGAACAGGTGCACTGCACACTGTTGTCTGGTTGTGTCCACATGTTATAGCCCCCGTAAAAGCTTTTTCTACAAGTTCTTGATATCCAAATTAACGAACCCTGCTAACTAGCTCTGCCCTACTAATTCAGACCAATCTGACTCGAGCCAGTATGAGTTGGTTAAAACCCAGAATTATCAGATATGGAGAACGGTAGACAATCATTACTGTACAGAATAGCTAGCTATTAAAGTAGGCCAACCTCCCACCCAAGGCTTCATCAGTCAATACTGTTTGTAAAGAAAATAATTTGTTTTCTTATCATTTGTTTTATTTGTTTGAAAGGCAGAGATTTACACACACACACACAGACAGGGAAAGAGAGAGAGACAGGGAAAGAGAGAGAGAAAGGGAAAAAGAGAGAGATGGGGAAGAGAGAGAGACAGGGGAAGAGAGAAAGACAGGGGAAGAGAGAGAGATGGGAGAGAGAGAGAGAGAGAGAGAGAGAGATCTTTCATCTGCTGGAAGCTGCCCTGATACCTATACCAGCTTGGAGCCAGGAACGAATTCAGTCCTGGTCTTCTACATGGGTGGCAGGGACCCAAGTACTTGAACCATCCCCTGCTGCCCTCCAGGCTATGCATTGTCAAGAAGCTGGGTTGGGGCCGGCGCCGTGGCTCACTAGGCTAATCCTCCGCCTTGCGGCGCCGGCACACCGGGTTCTAGTCCCGGTTGGGGCACCGGATTCTGTCCCGGTTGCCCCTCTTCCAGGCCAGCCCTCTGCTGTGGCCCGGGAGTGCAGTGGAGGATGGCCCAGGTGCTTGGGCCCTGCACCCCATGGGAGACCAGGAAAAGCACCTGGCTCCTGGCTCCTGCCATCGGATCAGCGCGGTGCGCCGGCCGCAATGCGCCGGCCGCGGCGGCCATTGGAGGGTGAACCAACGGCAAAGGAAGACCTTTCTCTCTGTCTCTCTCTCTCACTGTCCACTCTGCCTGTCAAAAAATAAATTTAAAAAAAAAAAAAAAAGAAGCTGGGTTGGAAGCAGAGGCTGGACTCAACACCAGGGACTCCAACTAACCTCTTATCTGCAGCACCAGACACCTGCCCTGTCAACACTTTTAGGTTGAACCGTCCATGATGACAGAAATGATCTCCGTCTGCACTGCCTTGTGAGAGACGCAGTGCTGTCCACACGCTGGGCACTCAAAACGTGGCTCGTGTGATGGAGGAACTGAATTTTAAATCTTATTTCATTTTACTCAATTATACTTGGATTGAAATAAACCACATGTGGCCAGTCGCTAAGTGGTGCACAGTGCAGATCCAAAAACTTCCAGGCCTTTCTGCCACCACTGGACGCCCAGAGCCCCACCTAGTGACTGACGGCGGGAGGCTGCAGAGCAAGGACCAGCTGACGGAAGGCATGCCGCCAGGGCAAGTCTTGGGGGATTTGCACTAATGAATAGAATAGTGGAGGCTGACGTCATAAGTGGAAAAATAAATCTTGTTTGTAGACAAATGAGTGCTTTTGAAGTGTTGGATGCATATCTTCCCTAAAGAGTCGCACAGTATCTCTACGGTGGAGTTTATCCGTGCGTTCATTAAGTCTGTGTCATTTTTTCCTCCTCGCTCTCTACCCGCCCTCCACCTCTTGCAAGCCTAGCACGAGCAAATCTCAAACTCTTGTTTGTGTGAGGTATTTGCTGCTCCCTGTCTTAGTGTGTTTTCTGCCACTGTAGCAAAATGGGTAGCTTGCAAGGACAGAGGGTATGGAGCTCACAGTCCAAGCGCACGGCATCAGCATCTGCTCGGCTTCCAGTGAGGGTCTTCCCGCTGCCTCCTAACACGCCGAAAGGCAAGCAAGTAGGGACAGGAAGAAGCTGAAGAAGCCACACTTCTTTTGTAACCACTCGTTCCCGGGAGAACAGCGTTAGTTATGACCTAAATTCCTCCATTGAGCTTTTGGGCAGTGAGGATGTTGTCACCCCTGCCCTTCCTTGTGCACTCAGCATCTGGGTTGTTCAAATGGGGTCTCCATCTCTAACTGGGCATTGTGGAAGCTTAGGAATCTGAATTATAGTGGACTCAGCAGCCACCCAGCCCGCTCCCGTCCACCCACCTTCTGCTTTCGACTCACCAGTGGGTGTTCACCACTGGAGAGCAGAGCTGTCCGCCTTCCTACTGATCTGGTAGCCTTGTCGCTCTGTGCGCTGATTGCAGCACCATGGCCAGAGCTCCCCCCGTCTGGCTCCTAATTGGTCGCTCTTTCTCTGCAGATTCCTGCCCCAACCTCTGAACAGCTGGTGCTACTCGCCCTAAATACGTGACCCGGAGTGAGTGCCCCTTGTGCCCCTGTGAAACAGAGACGGTAAGAGACTCTGTAGCAAGCACCGCATGGGTTGTGGAGACAATCCAGTTAACCCATCTAAAGCACTGTGAAGAGGCCCTAATATTTATTATGTTTTAAACATATGTTGATGATTAATAGTAACATTGTTTTAATTGTTACTTTATCTTGGTAGAATTTGATGATTGGTAGAAAGTTGCAATGCGTTTTTGAAAAAATACTCTTAATAACTATCTTTTCAGTTTTTGCACTTTAATTAAGAAGTGGCGAATAGCTAAAGCAATCTTGTACAACAAAAACAAAGCCGGAGGCATCACAATACCAGATTTCAGGACATACTACAGGGCAGTTGTAATCAAAACAGCATGGTACTGGTACAGAAACAGATGGATAGACCAATGAAACAGAATTGAAACACCAGAAATCAACCCAAACATCTACAGCCAACTTATATTTGATCAAGGATCTAAAACCAATTCCTGGAGCAAGGACAGTCTATTCAATAAATGGTGCTGGGAAAACTGGATTTCCACGTGCAGAAGCATGAAGCAAGACCCCTACCTTACACCTTACACAAAAATCTACTCAACATGGATTAAAGACCTAAATCTACGACCTGACACCATCAAGTTATTAGAGAACATTGGAGAAACCCTTCAAGATATTGGCACAGGCAAAGAATTTCTGGAAAAGACCCAGGAGGCACAGGCAGTCAAAGCCAAAATCAACTATTGGGATTGCATCAAATTGAGAAGTTTCTGTACTGCAAAAGAAACAGTCAGGAGAGTGAAGAGACAACCGACAGAATGGGAAAAAATATTTGCAAACTATGCAACAGATAAAGGGTTAATAACCAGAATCTACAAAGAGATCAAGAAACTCCACAAAAACAAAACAAACAACCCACTTAAGAGATGGGCCAAGGACCTCAATAGACATTTTTCAAAAGAGGATATCCAAATGGCCAACAGGCACATGAAAAAATGTTCAAGGTCACTAGCAATCAGGGAAATGCAAATCAAAACCACAATGAGGTTTCACCTCACCCCGGTTAGAATGGCTCACATGCAGAAATCTACCAACAACAGATGCTGGCGAGGATGTGGGGAAAAAGGGACACTAACCCACTGTTGGTGGGAATGCAAACTGGTCAAGCCACTATGGAAGTCAGTCTGCAGATTCCTCAGAAACCTGAATATAACCCTACCATTCAACCCAGCCATCTCACTCCTTGGAATTTACCCAAAGAAATTGAAATTGGCAAACAAAAAAGCAGTCTGCACCCTAATGTTTATTGCAGCACAATTCACAATAGCCAAGACCTGGAACCAACCTAAATGCCCATCAACTGTAGACTGGATAAAGAAATTATGGGATATGTACTCTTTAGAATACTATACCACAGTAAGAAACAATGAAATCCAGTCATTTGCAACAAAATGGAGGAATCTGGAACACATCATGCTAAGTGAAATAAGCCAGTCCCAAAGGGACAAATACCATATGTTCGCCCTGATCGGTGACAACTGACTGAACACCAAAAAGGAAACCTGTTGAAGTGAAATCGACACTATGAGAAACGGTGACTTGATCAGCATAGCCCTGACTGTTAATGAACAACTTAATACATTATCCCTCTTAGTAGTTTTTTTTGTCTGTTCTACTTAATATGACTGGTTTAATTCTGTAATTAATACACAGTTATTCTTAAGTGTTGAAATTTAACTGAAATATGATCCCTGTTAAACATAAGAGTGGGGATAAGAGAGGGAAGAGATGTACAATTTGGGACATGCTCAAGCTGACTTGCCCCAAATGGTAGAGTTAGAAACATACCAGGGGAATCCAATTTAATCCCATCAAGGTGGCATGTACCAATGCCATCTCACTAGTCCAAGTGATCAATTTCAGTTCACAATTGATCATAATGAAAGGACTAAGAGTCAAAGGGATCACATAAACAAGTCTAGTGCCTGCTAATACTAACCGATAGAATAAATAAAGGGGAGAGTGATCCAACGTGGGAAGTGAGATACTCAGCAGACTCATAGAATGACGGGTGTCCTAAACAGCACTCTGGCCTCAGAATCAGCCCTAAAGGCATTTCGATCTGGCTGAAAAGCTCATGAGAGTATTTCAGGCATGGAAAGCCAAGACACTCTGGCAAAAAAAAAAAAAAACAAAAAACAAACAAACAAACAAACAAAAAAAACACCTAAATGAAAGATCTCTGTGAGTGAGATCCCAGTGGAAAGAACAGGTCTTCAAAGAAGGAGGTACCTTTCTCTGAAGGGAGGAGAGAACCTCCACTTTGACTATGACCTTGTCTAAACAAGATAAGAGTTGGAGAACTCAAGGGACTTCCATAGCCTTGGAAACTCATGACTGGTGCATAGGGAGATTACTGATGCCATAAACAGGAGTGTCAATTTGTAAAGTCAACAACAGGAGTCACTGTGCACTTACTCCTCATGTAGGATCTCTGTCCTTAATGTACTGTACATTGAGGCTTAATGCTATAACGAGTACTCAAACAGTATATTTCACTTTGTGTTTCTATGGGGGTGCAAACTGTTGAAATCTTTACTTAATGTATACTAAACTGATCTTCTGTTAAAAAAAAAAGAAGAAATTAGCAGTTCCCAACTTGACTCTCGCTGGGATTAAACATGACAATAGGTCTGATCTGATTTCATCATCATTTAAAAAATCATCCATTATTTTTCACTTTATGTTTCTGTGTGGGAGCAAACTGTTGAAATCTTTACTTAATGTATGCTAAACTGATCGTCTGTATATAAAGAGAATTGAAAATGAATCCTCATGTGAATGGAAGGGGAGAGGGAATGGGAAAGGGGAGGGTTGCGGGTGGGAGGGACGTTATGGGGGGAAGCCATTGTAATCCATAAGCCGTACTTTGGAAATTTATATTCATTAAATAAAAGTTAAAAAAAAAAAAGAAGTGGGAGAGGTGGTCAGCGCTGTGGCATAGTGGGGCCAAGCATCTGCCTGTGGCACTGACATCCCATATGGCGCTGGTTTGTGTCCCAGCTGCTCCTCTTATGACCCAGATCTTTGCTATGGCCTGGGAAAGCAGTAGAAGATGGCCCAAGTGCTTGGGTCCCTGCACCCACATGGGAGACCTGGCTCCTGGCTTCAGATTAGCCCAGTTGCAATTATTGCTTCCATTTGAGGTGTGAACCAGCAGATGGAAGACCTTTCTCTCTGTTTCTACCTCTCTCTGTCTGTAAACTCAACCTCTCAAATAAATAAATAAAATCTTAAAAAAAGAAAAGGAATTGGGAGTAGCATTGGTGCAGCAGTTAAGCCACCCCTTTGGATGGCTGCATCCCATGTCAGAGGGCCTGGCTTCTCTGCTGCTAATTCCAACTTCCTGCTGATGAGCACCCTGGGAGGCAGGGGTGATGGCTCCAGTTGTTGGGTTCCTGCCACCCACATGGGAACCTGGATTGAGTTCCTGGCTCTTTGTTTCAGCCTGGTCCAGCCCTGACTGTGGAAGGCATCTGGGGAGTGAACCAGCAGGTGAAATAAAATTCTTCAAGTAAAAATAAAAAAAATAAATAAAGTTATTAAAATAAGACATGGTGAGGTCAGTGTTCATGCCCCCCTTTGTAAATACCTATAAGCAAACCTATAAACTGGAAGCTTTTTTTTTTTTTTGACAGGCAGAGTGGACAGTGAGAGAGAGAGACAGAGAGAAAGGTCTTCCTTTTCTGTTGGTTCACCCTCCAATGGCCGCTGCAGCTGTCATGCGGCAACTGGTGCACCGCGATGATCCGAAGCCAGGAGCCAGGTGCTTCTCCTGGTCTCCCATGTGGGGCAGGGCCTAAGCTCTTGGGCCATCCTCCACTGCACTCCTGGGCCACAGCAGAGTGCTGGCCTGGAAGAGGGGCAACCAGGACAGAATCCGGCACCCCGACCGGGATTAGAACCCGGTGTGCCGGCGCCATAGGCGGAGGATTAGCCTATTGAGCCACGGCGCCAGCTGGAAGCTTTTATATTTTTAAAAATCCTTTATTTAGGGGCCAGTGTAGTGGGTAAACTCACTGCCTGCAGTGCCAGCATCCCATATGGGTGCTGATTTGAGTCCCGGCTGCTCCACTTCCAATCCAGCTCCCTGCTATGGCCTGGGAAAGCAGTGGAAGATGGTCCAAGTCCTTGGGCCCCTGCACCTCTGTAAGAGACCCAGAGGAAGCTCCTGGCTCCTGGCTTCGGATGGGTGCAGCTCTGGCCATTGTAGCCATTTGGGGAGTGACCCAGCAGACGGAAGACCTCTCTCTCTCTCTGTTTCTCTCTCTGCCTCTCCTTCTCTCTCTGTGTAACTCTGCCTTTCAAATAAATAAATAAATAAATCTTTAAAAAAATAAAATCCTCCATTTCACAGGAGCTCCCACTGTTAAACAGATATAAACGGGGCTTCCAGATAGGAGGAATATGAAGCTAAGGACTGGCCCTGCCCAAGTCCTGCCAAGGAACCCCTGGGGCTCCAGGAACACCCTTGAAAACCAAGCCAATTTGGCCTGAGGGAATGTGGCTCACACGCCCAGGCCCTCTTCACCCGGGGACCAGGGGGCTGAGCCACTTCACCACTTCGGTGCTTACATGCGATGGTCAGGATCTCTGAGGCTCCAGCTTCAGGCCTTTTTCTCTTTCTTGATCTGGAGTTTTTGCCCACTGGGTTTGCTTCATCTGTACCCCAAACCCTTCACCTCTCCAAATACATCGACTCTGAACTTCTGATGCCCAACACTCTTCCCGCAGGGGAGTGACGGATGCTAACTGGAGACACCACTGCCTCCACAGGGCCCACAGCTCCTGTCTCTGCTGTCCCCCTCTCCCCGCACACTGAAGACCAGGGACAGTGCCGGGGTCTCCTTCTCCTTCTTCTTCCTGCAGTAGGAGGCCCAGCGCCTTGCTTTTGAATGAGTGATTTTCCTAAGAAAGAGCAAGGCGTCTGGAGCCGTTCAACCTTGGTTTAAGTCTCGGTCCAACTGTGTGACTCTGGGAAAGTGACGCCACCTCTCTGATCTTTAGTTTCCTCATCTGAAGAGTAGCAATGGGGTCTCACAGCCCTGGCTGACCAGGACACGAGGCCAGGCAGGGAGCGCCTGGGGACTGTGCAGGCGTGTGCAGCAGAACCTGCCGGTGCGATAGCAGCAGGGGCGGCTCCGGCCCAGGGAGCCTTCTGAGCGCCCTTCTGGGGCTGAACAACAGGGACGGATTCATTTGCAGCAAATGTTTGCTAATTATTGTCTGGTTTGAGTAATTACCCAGGGATCCTGGAAACAGCCCTTCCCACGGATCAAACCGTCACATCTGCAGCCGACCTTTAAGTAATCTGAGTGGGGGTAATTGCAAAGGGCTGCTTTTCTCTAAATATAGCTGTTCCCCAGCTAAAGGGCAGCTCAAGGGAGCACGGTTTGATAATTGCAAACGGTTTGATAATGAATCGGGGCAAACATTCCAGGGGTGCAGTCAGCAGTTTACGCATAGAGGCCCAGGGTGTGGACGTCCTGGTGGGGAAGGCCTGGTCTCTGACCCCTGCTGGAGAACGTCACTGTCCTCTTTGCCCAAGTTCCAGGAACACAGAGGCAGCGCTCGCTCGTGGGCAGGTGGCTGCAGCGAACACTTTCACAAGGTTGGGCTGCCCTCTCCATCCCTGGAGTCCTGGAGTGGGTGGATGCTGGTGCTCTGGTCCCAGCTGCGGCTCCTCCCTGGCTGTGTGCCTCATCCCCAGTGCGGGGTGTGTGCGTGTGTGTGTGTGTGCATGTGCGTGTGCATGTGTGTCTTTATTCCTCCAAGGCTGAGACTTGGGTGTGAGCCCTGGTCCTGCTGGGATTCTTTGTGGGGCACTTCGGACAAGTTACCTTTTTATGTTGAGCTCATGTATGACTTCCCCAGCTTGCGAGGACAGGTCATAGGGAGATTCAATGAGGAATACACGGGAAAGCACATTGCAAGCCTCCATGGGCTCTGTGGATGCTGGAGATCAAGGCCAACTCATGGGGGCTTCCCAGAGCAGTGAGCAGAGGGATGACCACTTTCCTGGGGTGGGCATGAGGAGGCAAAACCACAGATTGGGCAGATTTGCATCCCAAAGTGTCATCCTGGGGTAGAGATTTGGATCAGTGGTTAAGATGTGACTTGGGTCACCTGCATTCCATTCTGGAGTGCCTGGGCTCATGTCTTCAGTTTGCTCCCAGCTTCCTGCTGGTGTACCCTGGGAGGCAGCAGGTGATGGCTGAAGTATGGGTCCCTGCTACCCATGTGGGAGGCCTGGATTGACTTCCCAGCTCCGGCTGCAGCCTGGCCCAGATCCAGCTCTTGCAGGCATTTGGGGAGTGGACCGGTGGACAGCCTTTCTCTCTCTCTCTCTCTCTCCCCCTCTCACTTCCTCTCCCTCTCTGTCACTCTTTCTTTCTGCCTTTCAAATAAATAAAGGAAATGGGAAATATCACCCCAGCCTCACCTGTTGCCTCCTGGCCTTACCTTGTGACTTAAATCTAATGTTCTTAGTGTCTGGGGCACTTACCTGAGGGTCTACTGATGTCTGGGTGTCTGCTCCAGATTCCTCTAGGGTAGAGGTGTTCTCTTCGTGTTAAAGTTCAGGGGGAGTGATTAAGTATCATTAATAGTTTTTTTTTCTTCCTAAATGAATAGTGATGCTGAGAGGCAGGAGTTGACAAAAAGCATATCGCTGGCTTTGGGGTGACATGGAAAATCTTGTCCAAAAACGCCGACAAGCAGGAGTGTGATGGTGGGGAGAGGAGGGGTGTCCCCATGGTTCCCCACAGCCCAGGCCACCAGGGCCACTGCGGAAAATGTGCCAAAATGCCTCGGATAAGAGCTGCTTTTCAAACAAGCTCTCCTCCCACCCTGAGGTCTACAGCAAACTCCGCGCCGAAGTGGGCAACTTTCCCAGCCCTTGAAACAGAAGACAAAGGAGGCTGAGTGACAGAGCGTCAGAGTGCGCAGGAAGGGGGTGCAGGGCCAGCCGGACCAATTAGCTGCCTTCCGCCCCTCGGCTGTCTGCGGTGGTCTTCCAGAGGGGAGCCGGTGGGGGCTGGCGCGCCTGACACCCAATTAGTGCCGTCGCCAGCCGCCGGGCCAGCCCGTGCCCTTGCAGCTGCTCAGAAGCCAGCTCGCCCGCAGCTCTCAGGCCAGAGGGTGCTCGTCGGACGCGGAAGCCGGGTCGCCCTTGCATCGGCCCCGCCTGGCTTCCTTGGATGGGTTCCTGTCTCATTCTGTCACTGACTCTTCTTCCTTGGGAAGAACGCCGTTCCTCTTGGAAGGAACGGGCCTGGCTGGCCCAGCAGCTCTCACCAGGATGCTCGGCGGGCCCAGGTCAGAGCAAGGCAAGGGTGGTGGGAGATTTGGGGAATGGGAGGAGCGGCAGGCCAGGAGGTTGTGGGGTCACCAGGCTCCCAGGGGTGTTGGGTGAGGTGGGAGACAGGGAGTTCCTGCTGCTGGCCCTCACGGGTGCCTTTCTTTCGTTGGGCCTCGATTTCCCCATCAGCACCCATGGGACCCCCTTGTGTGCCCTTCCAGGCCTGCATCTCTGAGCCACGACGCTGGGGTAACTGACATTCCTGGCTGGGCTGTGTGTGCCTGGGGGCCTGAGACACAGGACTGTTGTTGAACCCAGCGCGCTCTCTCTGTGGATGGCAAAGGTTCGGACCTCCCTCTTAGATGCCTGGGCTGGGCCCGTGGCTCCAGACTTTCAAGTGGTTCTGCATCCATGTCCATGCAGCATCCTCCCAGGACAGCTGTGCCACCATCCGGGTAGGTCGTGGGTCTCAGCAGGTCCACAAAGGAGCCGGAATGAACCCCAGCCCCACACCCTTCTCCCAAGCAGCTCCAGATGTGTGTGCACGTTAACACCCCCGGGGTCTGGCTTCACTGCCTCTTGGCAGGTGCATCGGGGTCTCCTGTTGCAGGCATGAGTAAGTGTCCAAGTGGGAACTCGCATTATGACGCTGTCTTTGTTGGTCTAATTCTCTACTCCCTCCCTGCTCTAGGATTACACATCCACGCCCTTTATAACTGACTTTGAAGTTCTTGCAGCTGCCAGGAGTGGCGTGTGTTGCCCCGCCCTTTGATGATGAGCCGTGTCACAGAGCTCGCTCTGGTCAGTGGCATGTGGGCAGTAGTAACCGAGCTGACACCCTACCATGTAGCACTGTCTCCCCTCAGCCCTCTGGGGACCCCTGTTTGTGATCAGCTATGGACAGAGCATGCTCCAAGGGGCCACTGCCCATCCAGCCTGGGCTCCAGAATGAGACGTGTGGAGGAGCACTGCACCTGGCTCAGAAGCCTGGGCCAACCTGGTCCACAGGAACTCACTCCAGATCAGTCAAACCTCGGTCAACTTAAAGACCCACAAATTTGGAAATGAATGTGTGTTGAGGTAAGCCACTGAGAGGGTGGGCTTATTTGTTACGGGACAAGAAATTGACTAAGACCCCAACCACGTGAGAAACTTCCTGCAGAGGGATGCTGTGGAATACCTTGTGGCTGTCAAGGAGCTGGGCATGACAGAGAAACTGTGACCCTCATGGCCAGGAGTCAGGGTGCTCCCTCCCATAACAGGCTGGCCACTGGCCACACTGTGGGCTGCCTTCTAACCCTATCCAGGCCCACCCAAGCTCCAGAGGGGCCACTGGCCCTTGGCTGGGGTGAGGAGAAGCTTCTAGAACTTCCCAAGGTGGCCAGGAAGAAGTGGACACTGCTTTTACCAGAGAATAGGCTATGAGTAAATGTGGTGGTGGTGGTGGTGGGGAACACAGGACAGAACTAGAAGTCTCCAGTCCACCGAAGGCATCCGGGCTCACCCTGAAGCGGCTAAGATCCACGTGGATTCGGCAGCCTGGGCAGCGGCTCTGCACACTGCTGTGATTCAGACATGACTGAAACCGAGAGAGTGATCCCTAATCAGTTAACCGAACGACAGACGACTCTTCCCCGGGAGTCTGCAGCTCTGAGAGAATTGCTGTAATTGCAGGCACTTGGCAGAGAAATCAGGCGCCTGCCTCTGGTCCCTTAGGCTGTGTTCCCTGGGGGGACCCCAGTTCAGAGACGCCCCCACCCCTCAGACGTGGCTCCCTGAGCCGAGCGGAGCAGATCCCTGTGTGGGTGTTGACCACAGCCTGTCTGCACCAGGCTCGAATCTGGTCTAGGGGCTTTCTAATTGCAGCCTGATTTGTCACTTAAAATATTAAGCACAGAAATTAGGATGCACATGGAATTTTGATTCCAGCTGTTCTTTGTGCCTGGAGAGATGAGACTTCTCCCAGGGACAGCTGCAGAACATGCCATGCGGGCAGGAAGCTCTGCAGCTTTCCAGGAGTTGCAGTCACTCAGGGAGTCATGGCAACTGGGCCCACGTGCTAGCCCTGCCTCCCACGCCAGTGGGACTTGGAGCAAGTCAGGGCGTGGGGTCGAGTGTCAGTTTCCTTCTCTATGAAATGGGAATAATAACCACCACCCCCAGAGGGACACGGTGAGGACCAAATGGGACGGCACAGGGAAATGCTTGTGGCTGTGCCTGGAATGCAGTCCACGGCAGCCACTCAACATTTTTAATGAGCGCCACGTGTTCAGCATACGGTGAACGCTCCATCCGGGCCTGCGACGGGCGGGATTATTGTTAAAACACGGAGCTGATCGGGTGCGTCTCGGGTCTGAAATCCTGCAATAATCTCATGCCTTCAGTGCTGGTGTGCAGTCTGCACTGCTTGGAACTCCGCGGGTTCTGAGGGCGAGCATTTCTCTGATGGTCAGGCAGCTGAGGCTTAGAGGGGTCAACAGCTGGCCAAGGTCACGCAGAGACGAGGTTGCCGAGCCTGGAGCCCAGACCAGTTCCCTCTGCCAGTGCACGGACTTCTCACTCTCCCTGGAACTGCCCTGGTGCCTTCCCATGTCTGCAGCTTTGCACAGATTCCCTCTGCCTGAAGCGTCTTTCTTCTTTGCTTGTCCGATGTATACCCTGGTCCAGGGAAGCTCTCCACGCGGCCCAGGCAGTCTCTGCTTCGGTGCTGGGCATCTCTGGTGGAGCCCATCTGGGTCATGCTGGTGTGTCTCCTTGTGTGACCTCCAAGGCGTGGGCCTGGCCTGAGCCCTCCCCGTTACCCCGGCTTCCTCGAGGACTGCGTGCAGTGATAAATGAGCCAAACTCGGACCGATTCTAGGCTGGTCATAAAGGTCAGACCAGGCCACCTTAGCCCAGCTTCGCCCACACCTTGAGCTCAGGCCTACAGTGGAGCAGCCAGGGTGACACAGGAACCCAGGGCTGGGTCAGGCAGCCGGCCACATCTGCACATGTTAGTTAGCTTTGCAGTAGGTCTTGCAATTGGGTTGCCTGATGAACTACAGGATGCCCAAGTAAATTTGATCTTTCTTTTTTCTTTTTTTAAAGATTTATTTTATTTGAAAGAATTACACAGAGGAGAGAGGAGAGAGAGGAGAGAGAGAGAGATTTTCCATCTCCTGGTTCACTCTCCAAATAGCTGTATCAGCCAGGGCTGGGCCAGGCTGAAGCCAGGAACCGGAAACTCCACCTAGGTCTCCCACATGGGTGCAAGGGCCCAAGCCCTAGGGCCATCTTCCACTGCTTTCCCAGGTGCTTTATCAGGGAGCTGGATTGGAACCAGAGCAGCCAGGACTCAAATGGGTGCTCATACGGATGCTGGCGTCACAGGTGGTGGTTTAACCTGCTGTGCCACAATGCCAGCCCCACCATTTTTCTTTTAATGGGTATTTGGAAGATACACTAAAAATTACTTGGCTTTCATCTGAAATTCAAATGTAACTAGTGTCCTATATTTTTATTTGCTAAGTCTGCCAGCCCTTTGGCCCTGGCACATCTCCTGCACTGTCCTGGTCCGGGCCACGTAGACATGTCTGCCCACACGATCTCTGAGCCTGGGTGAATTACCTTACATTTGGAGGAACCTGGGAGAGGAAGAGGGGCGGGATCTTCCCTGGAGATGGTCTCTGTGGCTGTGGATCCTGAGAGATGCTCATTCTTCAGGAACCAACTCCTGTTGGCGGGAGGACAGCATGGAGGGGGGCTGTTGGCATTTGGGGAGGGGCAGATCTTGGTTACCGGAGAGGGGGGAGGTGTGTCATGCATTACAGCATCCTGGCCTCATCCTTGCTTTTGCCGAGTCTTATAGGACCACAGACAAGATCTCCCAAAGCCCCAGGACCTTCCAGCTGCCCCTGGGGGGCAGGGCCACTGCAGAGTGAGCCCACGGGGCCACCAGAGCTGCCTGATTTGGTGCAGACCTGCCCCAGCCTCATCCCACTTCGGTGCCTGGCTCCTCATCTTCCAGGAAGTCACAGTGTTATTCCAGGAGTTCTCGAGTGCAGGTCCAGCCTGGGGGTGGGGTGCAGCCCTGGGCATCTCCGCCTCCCCCGTCAGGCCCCAGCCAGCCTTCCTCTCCCCAGGAACACTTTCTCTGCATCCCCAAGGCAGCCTCGGGGAGAGAGGCACGTCGCCTCCTTTTCATTTACATGGGGATTACTGCAGACCAGAAAAGTGCTTTAAAATGATATAATGTCTCTGCACCTCATCAAACCCTTCCCCTTCCACCAATTTCTGCCTGATTTACAGTTAATATTGCACACTCCCATCACCCTGCCGGAGAAGCGGTGATTATTTCTCCATTGCCATAAAGAATGTAAAGGAGATGGGAAAAATCAGGTGAATTCAGAGAGAGTTTAGTGGGGAAAAAAAAAGTGCTGGGGGAGGGGGTGTCAGGGAAGGCAGTGCAATAATGGAGCAAGAGTGTTCCTGGAACCGATTTCAGAGTCAAGCGATTCCTCTGGGCCTTGCAATTGGGGCCGCTGGCCCAGGCTGGTGCAGTGCCTGGCAGGTGCACAGGGTCCTGGCAGGGTGGGGACCGGCGGGGAGCCTCGTGGGGTGTTCGTTCCCCAGGGGGCTGGTCTGGATAAATGGACCCCACCAGGGAGAAGGCGAGTACCTGCTCCTTCTCCAGGGCCAACCGCCTGCGGTCTGGTGAGCGTCCAGGCCTGAAGATGCAGAAGGTGACTGTTCATTGAGTTTCTTGAGAGCAGTTTGTGCTGCTTGACTTACTTGAGCACTAAGAGCCCTCCTGTGGGTTCTGGGCTCAAATCCCGGCTCTGACAAGTCCTGGCTGGGAGATTTGGGGCACCCGTTTCACATCTCTGTGCCTCTCTCTTGTCATCTATAAAATGGAGTGAACTGGCACAGGGTAAGTGCTAAAAAAAAAAAAAAACCTGCGCAGGTGTTTGGTGTAGCAGGTAAGACCCTATCGGAAGGCTGTGCCCCCTATTGAAGCACCTGGGCTCGGGATCCTGCTCAGCTTCCTGCTACTGCACACCCCGAGAGGAACGGGCATCGCTCAAGTAGTCGGGTGCCTCCCCCTCTCAAGGGGGACCTGGATTGGGCTCCAAGTTCTAGGCTGAGGCCTGGCTCAGACCTGGGGCAGAGATCCCGTGGATGGGAGGCCCCCCAGCCCCACATGCATCTGTCACTACGCCTTTCAATAAACACATCAACTGCCCCGATTCTCTTCCCCAGGGCCGGTGCATCCCTGGCCAGCAGCAGCACAGACAGTGCCATCCTGCCGCAGGTGAGTGTGTGATGACCACATTCTTTCTGTTTGTGCCTGATGGACCTGTGCTGGCTTTCCAGTGAAGGGTGAGTGTGGTCAGGAAGGACACGCTGTCAGTCTCCCCTACCACCCCTCAGCCAAAACACTGTTAGCTGTGCTAGCTCGGTATTTCAGCTTTCTCATGCTGCAGAAAAAAAATCAAACTTAACGACTTAACCTTGACCATGTTGCTGTGAGTCTGCCACATGGGCACGGCTTGGTGGGGCCATCTCGTCTCTGCTCGGTGCGGCTTCCGCTGTGGGCTGTGACACGGCTCCATGTGGGTCCTGTGTCTGGGATCATGTCTCTCGCTATTGACTGAGTTCCCTAATGTCTACGTGGTCAGCTTGGGTGTCCTCACAATGGCAAGGTGACCTCGGTGTGGTTGGACCTCTAACTCGGTCATTGTTTTTCCCCAGAATGCAAAACAACCACAGCTGCCAGGACTCCTAAAAATATAGACTGGGAACAGACACAGTGTCACACCTACCATATCCTAGGGGCTGCAGCCCATCCCAGGGCCAGCCCAGAATCAAGGCGAGAGGAGTGCACAGGGCACGAAAACCAGGTGGCTCACTGTGGTCACTAACATAGCTCCATGTGGGTCTTTGGTGTAATTATTTTTTTCTTCTTCCATCATGGTTTAACTTTGAATTGTTCCTTCTATGTTTACCATTTAGTGCACACAGATCTTTTTTGTAAAGTGTCCTCAAATTAAATAATTTTGTTTTTGGAATTAGGCAAGAAAGGACTGAGGATGTGAGTGTCCTTCTGTTCCCACCACTGTGCCACTCATCCTTTTTTTAAAAAAAAGATTTATTTAATTTTTTGAGAGGCAGAGTTACAGAGAGAAAGAGAGGGAGAGGGAGGGAGAGAGAGAGAGAGAGAGAGAGGTCTTCTATCCATTGGTTCACTCCCCAAATGGCCACAATGGCCAGAGCTGGACCGATACAAAGTCAGGAGCCAGGAGCTCTTCTGAGTCTCCCACTTGGGTGCAGGAGCCCAGGCATATTATCAGCAGGAAGCTGGATTGGAAGTGGAGCAGTCAGGATTCGGACTGGTGCCCATATGGGATGGGCACTGTAGGTGGAGGCTATATCTGCTATGTTACAGGACCCGCCCCTGTGCCTCTCCTCTTTTTCTCTCTGAGTCGGTCTCCACCTCTTTCTGCTCTGTGCACTTTCTTTGTCTTTATTTCTGTTGGTCTTGGTGTCTCTGTCTTGCTCCCTCTCCCTGTGAATCTTTGTCCCCTCCTCCCCCCAGTCTTCTACCACCATCACGTTAGCCAGAGATGCAGCCCTTGCATTGTTGAAAGTGTGGCCTTCTCACTGGTGTGGTTGAAGACCTTCATGCCCTGTCTTTGACCAACTGTCCAGAGGTTGACTGAGTAGGAGAGGCCGCCTTTTCCAGAAGACCTCATCTCATGCCAAGAGAGCACCTGCGGGTTCCTTTCCCTCCTCTCTCCTCAGCCTCTGGGCCTCAGGGGTCTGAGAGCTGCCTGCACCCTACAGCCTTGCCAAGCCAGCAGGTTGCATACCTCAGGCTGCGGGGATCTCCTTTGGGAAGTAGGGAGAGAGGAGGAGAGGCGGCAGGCAGGGCCACGGCAGGAATACAAAGGGGAACATGGATGTAGCAGTGTGTGCCCAGCATTTGGAGAGCTGTAAGAGGAAGGGGGCTGTTTGCAGGAGGGAGAAGGAGTGCACACTTCTGCAAGGTTGTCCTGGGATGGAGGGAGCCACTAGCTGGGCAGGTGCAGGGAGCAGGAGAATGGGTGGGATGAATGGAGCTGTGCACAGCCCCTGGTGTGGGGAGCAACCCGGACTGGACTGAGTTACTGGAATTAAGACTTATTCTATGCATCTGCTCTCCCACAATATGGCGCTGGGAGAGAAGAAAACAGCTTCTACACAGCTGCCTCTTGCCAACTTGAGTGATGACCTCCAGGAGCTGATCCTGCTCCTGATTGGAGGAGAGCAGCGTACTCGGCGTGTGGGCAGCCGAGTTAGGATTGGCGGAGGAGGACTATAAAGGAGGAGAGAGACGGCATGCACCAGGAACATCTAAGGGGAACACCTGTGCAGCCCCCGAGAGAGCCGGCCGGCGGTGTGCCGCTCCCCCGCGGAAGTGGGGAATGTGGCCAGGGGGAACCGCCCTTCCACGGAGGTGGAAGGGACAGTAGCCAACCCGGGAAGAACCAGCAGCTAACCCGGGGAGGGCCGAGCAGACGAAAGAACAGCGCAGGGTCCTGTGTCGTTCCTCCACGAAGACGGGGAGCGACACCTGGGGCATGCAGCCTCATCTGAGCCTCCTGGCTGCACAGCACCAGGCATGGTGCTGGGTACACAGAGGGCTGGAAAGGCTGAATGAGCTCACTTCCTAATACGTGTCCAGTGAGAACCGGTTGCTTCAAGAGGCAGTGAGTTGCCCATCCCGGGAGTTGTGCAAACTCAGGCTGAACATCCCCTAGTCCTTGGTTAACCAGGTGCCTCAGTTCAAATACTCTTGGGAATACTAATAATCCAGGTGTGGAGCTGTAAAACAAAGGCCTGTTAAGACAGAGCCACCGCCCAGCCCTGGCCTCACAGCACCGGCCAAGTCCTCCCTCCCCTCACCCTGCAGCTCCTGCCTCCGTGCCCCTGTTTGCACAATCGCTGCCTGTAACCTGGCCTGCAGATGTGAGTGCAGGCTGGGCAGGGCCGGGGCTGAGGCAGGGAAGGGGGCAGCTGCTGCTGGCGGAGCCCTCTGTGGAGCTCGCTTGGAAGTGACCTTCAGCTGTCCTTCAGCACCGGCTCACAGGCAAATGGCACCTGGTTCATGAAAGATCTCTCCATGGTGCTGCAGGCAGCTTCCAAATGCCCCAAAGCCAAGAGGGAAACGATAAAGGATCTAGAGAACAAACATATCCATTTCACTGCTTGCAAAACCGCTTCTCTGCGGAGTTCTGGTGGTGATGCTGCTGAAGCTTGGCCCTGCAGAGGGCTTTTTCTAATCCTGGGACTCACTGTGTCTTCTGCGTGGAGCCCTGGCTGGAGCTGAACTGGGCAGAGCAGACCCCGAGAGGATGTGCACTCCTGGGCACCCCAACCAGCTGTAAGCTGGTGCACCTGCCCTCAAAGCCATGTTCATCAGCACCAGCAAAAGCACATGGTTACACACCCCCACACAAAGCATATCTGCATGTCTGAGGCACATATATGGGGCAGGAAGCATTTGTGTATGTGGGCAAATGCACACACTCATGTCTGTGTGCATATCTGCACTTCAGAGAAGACACACGTAAAACCACACCTGGATGGTCTTGTGTGTGTGTGCATGCAAAAGCAGGCACACAAGGATCAATACTGTCTGGGGGCCAGCGCTGTGGCATAGCGGGTAAAGCCCCCTGTGGTGCCAGCATCCCATATGGGCACCAGTTAGAGATCTGACTGCTCTACTTCCAATCCAGCTCTCTGCTATGGCCTGGGAAAGCAGTAGAAGATGGCCCAAGTCCTTGGGCCCCTGCACCCTCATATGAGACCTGGAAGAAGCTCCTGGCTCTTGGCTTTGGATTGGTCCAGCTCCAGCCATTGTGGCCAATTGGAAAGTGAACCAGCAGATGGAAGACCTCTCTATTTCTTTCTGTCTCTCTGCCTCTCCTTCTCTCTCTGTGTAACTCTGACTTTCAAATAAATAAATAAATCTTTAAAAAAATACTGTCTGGTCTTGGCCAATGCCACTCCAGCTTGATCTTGAGCAAGTGATCTTGAAAAAGTTATTTAATATTCCTGTCTCAGTTTCTACATCTAACAAATGGGGATAATAATAATATCCACCTTATAAGATTTTTCTTTAGTAGTATAAAACCTAAGAACAGTGCCAAGCATGTGGTAGACTGTCCTGGGGTCACTGTGGCTTGCTATGAGAGCCAAGAATAAAACAGCACAGGGTTTGGGACAGAAAGACTCCAGTCCAATCCCTGGCCTTGTCACTTAGGCCTCCACGATCCTGGGCTCAAACTCCCCTGCTCTGCACCTCAGCTTTCTGGCTTATGAATGGGTTGCACAGCCCCGCCCTGGCTGCCTGCTGAGGGCTCAGGTGAGGTGCAGCTCTTCAGGAAACCCCCAACCCATCTCCATGGAAATTCTCCATGGGAGTGTCACCTTGCGGAGAGCCACGGGATCAAAGGCTCCTGGCGGTGGTGTAGGGGTGGCTGGTACCTTGGGAATCCTAACAGTTAGGTGTGGAGCTGTAAAGCGGCTCCCTCCCAGCTTCCCCTGTCCTCCCAGCTCCCAGGCCTGGTGCTCTCAGCATCGGAGCCTCAGAGGCAGCTTGTTGTGGGCACTGATGATTGCTGGGAAGGTGGCAGAGCTGCGTGGAGGGAAAAAACACCGTGGCCACCCCAACACCGTGGCTACCTCTGCGGTAGGGAGGAGGAGGGAGGCCCTGCCGCTGGTTTTCCAGGACCACACGGGCTCCTCCTCTTCTCCCCCCTCCCCACTCCCCCAGGGTGTGTGACCTCGGAGAGGGCCTTGGGAAGTGGAAAGGAGACAGGCCATGCTACTCAGCCAATGAGCTTGCCACACTTGGCGGTCCCGGGGTGCGGTCAGAGCGATCCCATTGTCCCCTGCGGAAGCTCTCGGGCTCCTCGGATGTCCTGGGAGCTGACCTCGCACCCTTCCTCAGGCCTCCAGGGTGCTCTGGGACCGCCTCTTCCTCCCCATCCTGAGTCCACCCTCTCCCCTCGTGCATTCTGCTCCCGCCAAGCCGGCCTTCTTTCTGTTCCAGATGGCTTCCCTGCGGGTCCCTCTGCCAGGCCTGCTCTGCTTCTGACTCCTCCCCAGGCAAGATTCAATCCAATCAGCCTCCCTGTAGGAGCCTGCCCTGGCAGCCTCCTCCCACTCCATCTCACTGCCACGCTTTATTTTATTTTTAAAAATGGATTTATTTAATTTGCTTGAGAGGCAGAGAGATAGACCGGCATGTAGACAGGCAGTGAGCTCTCACGTGCTGGTTCCTTCCCCAAATGCCTGCAATGGCTTGGGCTGGGTCAAGCAGCAGTTAGCAGCTGGGGATGCAATCCAGGTCTCCTGCCTGGGTGGCAGGGACCGAAGCACTTGAGCCATCCCTGCTGCTTTGCAGCACAGACATTGCTAAGAGGCTGGAACCGGGAGTGGAGCCAACACTCCAACCCAGGCACTCCGCTACAGGGTGCAGACAACTTAACCAGTGGCTGAACTGCCAGGCCCAACTCCCAACCCCTCATTCTTTATTTCCCTCAAGGTTGTTGTACTTATCATTTACTCAAATGATAGAATTATTTTTATGACAGGCAGAGTTAGACAGTGAGAGAGAGAGAGACAGAGAGAAAGGTCTTCCTTTTCCATTGGTTCACCCCGCAAATGGCCGCTACGGCCGGTGCGCTGTGCTGATCTGAAGCCAAGAGCCAGGTGCTTCCTCCTGGTCTCCCATGCGGTTGCAGGGCCCAAGGACTTGGGCCATCCTCCACTGCCCTCGCGGGCCACAGTGGAGAGCTGGACTGGAAGAGGAGCAACCAGGAATAGAACCCGGTGCCCATATGGGATGCCAGCACTGCAGGTGGAGGATTAACCAAGTGAGCCATGGCGCCGGCCCTCAAATGATATTTTTAAAATGCATTTATTTATTTCCTGCTTCATCTAACTATGGCCCTGTGAGACCAGGATCTCCCTGGTGCCTGGAGTTTAGTAGGCGCTCAATTAATTTATGCTACCCACATTGCTAGAACAACTTGCCGTTCTTAACTAAGCTATGTAAGCCAGCTGCTCTTGGCTGGTAGAGCTGTGACAATATACCATGGGTGATTTGGCATGAATAGTAAACTACCTACCAGGGCTATGAGTGATTGCTTTTTAACGATAAATCAGAACAGACGAAGGTCCTCACTGTCGTGATAACACTCTCCTTTTCTCCAATTCCAACAGGATTTCTGAGTAAGATCGAGACAGTTGCCACCACGGGACTGGGAATTGTGTCCCTGCCTAGTCTCATCTGTGCCTTGGCCTTTGCTCAGGATATGGATCTATGCCAGATGTCAGTATCTTCAAAGTGCTTTTGGTGTCACCAAACATCTAGATGTCTTGGGCTTTAGAATCCTGGTGGATTCCTGTGCCCTTGAGAAGATAAAAGGATGAGGGCCATTGGTTCCCTCGGAGAAGCCGACCTGTGGACACTGGGGGAGCAGCACGTGCTGCTGCTGTGAGCCGCTGGGATTTGGGGGTCATTTGTCATTCAGCGTAATCGCAGTGACAGTGGCTGACCGGAATTCCAGGATGTGGGTTATAGCGCTGTGTTAGCGAGAAAGCTCTCGGCCAAACGTCTGTGACCCGGGATCCGGAAAGCCACTCAGGGTGGGCAGACCCTGACAAGACTGGTGTTGGGCTCTTCGAACTTCTCTACCCTCTTGCTTTTAACCTCGAATCAATTTGAGCACTACTGATGCTCAAAATAATTGCAGGAATAATGACTGATAAATGAATAGCAGGCCTGAATCTTGACCTATAAATTCAGCCCAACAAAAAGCATTACATCTCTTATTCTCTAAGAAATAAGACTAATTTATAATCTGATCCCTTTCCTGGGAGTGTGGCTATGCCATGCTCTGTGAGAGAGGATCTTCTTGGGGCTTACGCTGTGGCGTGGTGGGTAAAGTCACTGCCTGCAGTGCTGGCATCCCATATGGGCATTGGTTAGAGTCCCGGCTGCTCCACTTCTGGTCCGGCTCTCTACCATGGCCCAGGAAAGCAGTAGAGGATGGCCTGAGTCTCTGGGCCCCTGCACCCCTGTGGGAGACAGGTAGGAAGCTCCTGGCTCCTGGCTTTGGATCTGCCCAGCTCTGGCTGTTGCAGCCATTTGGGGAGTAAACCAGTGGACAAAAGATCTCCCTCTCTCTGACTCTGCCTCTCTGTAACTCTGCCTTTCAAATAAATAAATTAACCTTTAAAAAAGAAAAGAGAGAGAGAGGCCCTTCTATTTCGATCTTTCATTTAATCTCCCTTCAAGGAGATACTCTGGCACACTGGAAGGAACATGAAAATCAAGTCAGGGTGATCTGAGTTCAGATCCTGGTTCTGCACTCACCAGTCATGTGACTTTGGGTAATTCACCTGTTTGCACCTCAGTCTTCTCATCTGTAAAATGGGGCTAATAATCTTTCCTCCTAGGGATGTCTTGGGGTTCAGTGGGATGATTCCAGGATCCTGGGGCAGTTGCTGCTTGTCAGAGGGAAGAGGCAGGAAACAGCTACTCCTTTTGGACCCCTGAGATGTCAACAGGTCACGTCATCTTACGACTATAGAGAGAACCCTGTCACAGCTGTCACCCACTCATGGACACTGTCACCGGACCCGGGACTTCTCCCACTTCTCTTCCTGCCCTCCACCTGTTACCTCGAAGCAAATCCCAGAATCAATATATTTATTTTCTTCTGTGTACGTTGTAAGTTTTGTTTGTTTGTTTGTTGTTGTTTTTAAAATTTTATTTAGTAAATATAATTTCCAAAGTACAGTTTATGGATTACAATGGCTTTTCCTCCCCTATACCTTCCCTCCCACCTGCACCCCCCCATCTCCCGCTCCCTCTCCCATTCCATTCACATCAAGATTGATTTTCAATTATGTTTATATACAGAAGATTGATTTAGTATGTATCAAGTAAAGATTTCATCAGTTTGTACCCACACAGAACATAAAGTGTAAAATACTGTTTGAGTACTAGTTATAACATTAATTCACATTGGACAACACATTAAGGACAGAGATCCCACGTGAGGAGTAAGTACACAGTGACTCCTATTGTTGACTTAACAAATTGACACCCTTGTTTAAGGTGTCAGCAATCTCCCCAGGCTCTAGTCTTGAGTTGCCAAGGCCATGGAAGCCCCCTGAGCTCGCTGACTTTGATCTTAGTTTGACAAGGCCACAGTCAAAGTGGAAGTTCTTTCCTCCCTTCAGAGAAAGGTACCTCCTTCTTTGATGGCTCGTTCTTTCCACTGGGATCTCACTCGCAGAGATCTTTCATTTAGGTGTTTTTTGTTTTTATTTTTATTTTTATTTTTGCCAGAGTGTCTTGGCTTTCCATGCCTGAAATACTCTCATGGGCTCTGCAGCCAGATCCAAATGCCTTAAGGGCTGATTCTGAGGCCAGAGTGCTGTTTAGGACATCTGCCATTCTATGAGTCTGCTGTGTATCCCGCTTCCCATGTTGGATCTTTCTCTCCCTTTTTTATTCTATCAGTTAGTATTCGCAGACACTAGTCTTGTTTGTGTGATCCCTTTGACTCTTAGGCCTATCAGTGTGATCAATTGTGAACTGAAATTGATCACTTGGACTAGTGAGATGGCATTGGTACATGCCACCTTGATGGGATTATATTGGAATCCCCTGGCACATTTCTAATTCCACCATTTGGGACAAGTCCGATTGAGCATGTCCCCAATTTTTTTTTTTTTTTTTACATAATGAAATATAGCAAGCAGGGCTGATAACACCTCCCTCACTCCATGGCTAGGGGCTGGCAGGAGACCACTCATGCAACAGACCTGTTCCTGATACTCAGCAGGGCTCCAAGCCTGTCCTCCGTGGGGAAGGACTTCCAGCAAAGCACCGGCAGCAACACTACAGAGGATTTACAATGTGTGTGTTTCAGGAAGCTGCACACACGCACCTAAGGGTAAGCAAACTGGAAAGCAGGGCTTCTCAGCAGAAAGGGTTAATAGCCTTCTTATCCACTGAGGACTCTGACAATGCACTGAGTAAACACTTCAATTACAAAATGAGAAAATAACATAATTCGCACAAGATGAGATAGAAATAGTCAATAAACACGTGGAAAGATGTTCCACTTGACTAGTAATTAAGGAAGCAGAAATTAAGACAAAATAGCATCTTTCTCCACTAAATCTGCAGGGTTTTAGGAGCTGGTGGTGCCCAGGATTCGTGGGGTGAAGCAGCACAGCACTCTCCTGTCCTATTATTTATAGGTCGTTCAAAGCAGCATCTGTCTTCTGGAAGCCAGTTGGGACCACACACTGAAAACTTAACACACAAATAGTGAGTCTCCTCTGTTTTCAAAAGGCAACAACTGGGGATGCATGCATCCCAGATGAGAATGGCTGGCACTAAGCCCCGCCCTGCTTCCAATCCTGCTCCCTGCTGATTCACCTGCAAGGCAGCAGATAATGGCCCAAGTACGTGGGTCCCTGTCACCCACATGGGAAACTCAGATGGCGCTTCTGGCTACTGGCTTCAGCCTGGGCTGTTGAGGGCAGTTAAAGCATGAAACAGAGGATGGAAGATCTCCCTCTCTCTTGCTGTCTCTCCCTCTCTGTCTGTCACTCTGCCTTTCAAATCAATAAATAAAAAGGAGACAACCTTAATATTCCACACTAGGATAGTGCTTAAATAAACTATAGTACATCTATATGATCTAACATTCCACAGCCATTAATAACTGTATTTTCCAAGAATTTTGAATTGACCTGGGAAAATACTCTATAATGTTAAGTGAGAGAAACAGGACACAGAACTGTACGTGCTGGGCTGTAAAATCTTGATTATGTAAATTAAAAATCGCATGAAGAAGGGTGATCAGTGAGGCAGGACAGAGGGGCCAGCACTGTGGCCTCGTGGGTAAAGCTGCCACCTGCAGCGCCAGTATCTCATATGGGTGCCAGTTGGAGTCCCAGCTGCTCCACTTCCTATCCAGCTCTCTGCTGTGGCCTGGGAAAGCAGTGGATGACAGCCCAAGTCCTTGGGCCCCTGCACCCACATGGGAGACCTGGAAGAAGTTCCTGGCCCCTGGCTTCAGATCGGTGCATCTCCGGTTGTTGTGGCCTGTTGGGGAGTGAACCCAGCGGATGGAAGACCTCTCTCTCTCTCTCTCTGCCTCTCCTTCTCTCTCTGTGTAACTCTGACTTTCAAATAAAATAATAAATCTTAAAAAAAAGGAAGAGATACAGAAGTTCTATCTCAGGGCAGCTTTAAAAAAAAAGACTTCTGGGAAAGAGATTTTGTATTAAAGGATTTTTCCTTTCTTTATTTTCTTAGGGGAAGGACGGTGGGGAATGGGAGAGGGAAAGCTGTGTGGGAAGGGCCTGGCTCGTTCATTCACTGAGGGGTGGCTGCATGGTTGCCGCGCCAGCTGTGGTTCCAGAGAGCTCAGAGCACCGCCAGGAGAGAACAAGTCCCAGCTCTCACGGGGCTGCTCACGTGAGAGACAGACGGCAAACAAATGCAAGAAGACCTCGAAAAGATCAGTTTACTCTGGTGCAAAAACTTCGAAATCTAGGGACCGGCATTGTGGTGTAATGGGATAAGCTGCCGCCTACAGTGCTGACATCTCACATGGGTGCCAATTTGAGTCCCAGCTGCTCCATTTCCAATCCAGCTTCCTGCTAATGCTCCTGGGAAAGCAGAAGAGGATGTTCCAAGTGCTTGAGTCCCTGCACCCATTGGAGAGACCTGCAAGAAGCTCCTGTCTCCTGGTTTCAGCTTAGCCCAACCCTGGCTGTTGTTATCATTTAAGGAGTGAACCAGTGGATGAGGATTCTTTCTCTCTCTCTCTCTCTCTCCCCCTCTCTTGCTGTAGCTCCACCTTTCAAGTTAGTAAATCTATGCAGTTTTCTTTCATAATACACATTTTCAATGAACTTTTCAAAGACTGCTCATACACCACAGCACTCACCCATTTTCAGCGTCCACGGGATGGATTTTGACAGCTGTCTATCCCCATGTACCTGCCACCGCCGTCGAGCACAGGGCATTTCCCTCACTCTGGTTCCCCCTTGCAGCCCACCTCTGGGATCACACAGCACACGCTGTTTGTGTGGCTGCTCTTGCTCGGCTGGATCAGTCTGAGATTCATCCGTGTTGCGTGTGTTGGTCTTTTCCCTTTTCTACTTCTGAGCCATCTTCCCTTGCATGTGGATCCCCAAGGTGCCTGCTCATGCGTCTGCTCACGGACAGCTGGAGCTTTCTGGCTTGAGGCTCTCGTGAACATACTTGGACACTTTTTGTGGACATCCGTACTCGTTGCTCTTGGGCAAATACCTAGGAGTGGAACTCTGGCTGGTAGGGTAAGTGTAGTGCATATTTGCGTGTATTAGGAGTGGCCGTTTTTCCAAAGTGGCTGTGCCATTTTCCGTGCTCACGGGTGGCATATGCGTGCTCCAGTTGCCCTGCATCCTTGCCAGTACTTGGCGTGGTGGATCTTTTTCACAGTTCCCCGCCCTGGAGCCTGTGTAGTTGTGGCTTGTGTTTTACTTTGCTAGCAGCATAATCTTAGGCAATTCTGCCTCCTGAGCTTTGGCTCCCTTGTTTGTACAAGGTTCCCACCTGTTGGTGGTGCTGTGAGAGCTACCCGTGGTAGCACTGGGTGCATGGCAAATGCCCACTAGCACGGGGCTGGATCTTCTCTCTTGGCGGAAGGGAGGTTCCATTTGCTCTCAACCGCAGGCCCCCAGGCATCACCCTTCTACCAATGCCCTATCCCTGAGGGTTCCGCCTCTCCTGTCCCCTGGCTGTGGCCTCTGGAAGAGGAAGCTCCCAGATCGTTAAGGGTCCTAGCCCGAGCACCTCTTGAAGGCATTTTTCCAATGGACATTCCCAGCCATTAGGAGAAGTACTCATCAGCTATCCTGTGGGGCTCTGCCATGGTGGCTTCTCCAGGGAGCGAGGGCTCTCCAGGGCGGGCGGGAGCTGCTACCCAGGCAAGCCCCAAAGGAGCGGGACCTCTGGACGCCCACCGGCTGCCTCCGCTGCGCAGCCGTGACGATCCCACCGCCCAGCTCTGCGTTCTTGCTTCCTCAAGGAGATCGTGAATATTTATCAAGTATTAGGTGAAAAAAGAAGTGGAACAGGAGGAAATTGTGTTACTGCATAAGAAATTTGCCCGAAAAGTTTCTGCTCTTCCCCTAGTTGGAAAATAGTTTTCATTTGAAATATGAAGCTTCTCTCCAACTTATTATCTCCGAGACAGGAATGGAAAAGGATGCTCCTTGGGCTTCGGGTTGGAGGCCCTGGAGGTGGAGGGCGTTTGGGGGCACCCAGAATTGTCTGGAGAAATCATCTCTGGTGCATCAAAATTGCAAATTTCTTTTTTTCTTCTCTGGATGCTTCCCCCGCTGGAATGTGGCCTGTTGCTATCAGGCAGGAGGGAGCAGAGCACCTCGCACCAGCCGGGACCCCTGCGCCACTTGTTTTGTTCTGGATTCACAGTTGCCTGGGATGGCATTTGCTCCGTGTCATTCAGGTCTCCCAGGCCACAGACTCCAATTCCCTTTCTGTGGATTTCCTATGATTTTCTGAGCCATGGCTGCCTGTGAGATTCAGGAGACAACTGTGGATTCACTCTTCAGAAATACACATGTCCTCATCCATTTA
The DNA here is from genome assembly GCF_051225735.1 of Oryctolagus cuniculus. Lineage (NCBI taxonomy): Eukaryota > Metazoa > Chordata > Mammalia > Lagomorpha > Leporidae > Oryctolagus > Oryctolagus cuniculus. The sequence continues at coordinate 135,023,304 of NC_142873.1, forward strand.
CCCACACACCTGGGCAGGGTTTGTGGCGTCCCTGGGTTTAGCCCAGCTCCCAGGTAAGAGCTCTCTGGCATGCTATAGAAGACCACCAGCCCCAAATCAGGATGGACCCCACTAGTGCAGTACTCACTGGTCAATGCCAAAGCTTGCCACAAGTGCCTGGCACATAGAAAGTGCTCCTCTGATGGTAATTCTCATGGCAGGCATCCTGATGACGACCCTCGGCGCTGTTGTCCCCAGACTGCAGACGAGACACCTGAGGCCAAGAAACCTGAAGTCAGGATCGTAACCTTGGTCCTTCTGAGTGCCCCCCACCCCGGGGAGGGGGAGTTGTCCATTACAATTCATGTGGCAGGTGCTTCTCCTCTCTCCTTGCTTATATCAAGGGCAGGGCTCCTGCGGTTGCTCAAAGCTGAGTATATTGCTCCTATTATGATCCAACTGTTCTTTGTTCTAGCTTGGTCTTCTAGGGACACACACACACACACAGGGACCACGGCTGTCCTACAAGGGCCATGCCTGCAAAGCTTTGAATGCTCTCATGCTTTTTTCCCACCAGTTCTTCCCACTGCATCCTGAAGACTTGCTCCAGGTCTCATAGCTGGGAACTGGTAGAGACTGGATTCAGACTGGGGGTATGGCTTAAAGCAACAGGAATGTGTTCTGGAAACTGTGGAATTCTGAGATCAAGACGTCAGCAGGGTTAATTCTGTTTAGATCCCTGAGGAAGAGGATCTGTTCTGTGCCTTTTCTGGCTCCTGATGACTGATGGCATTCCTTGGCTGGATCACGGAGGACCCAGTCGTATTGGAGAGAAGCCCATCCGATGGCCTCATTTGAACTCAATTCCTCCTGTAAAGACCCTGTTTCCAAACAAGGTTATAGTTGAGGTGCAAGGGGTTAGGACTTAAACATTTCCTCTTTCAGGGATGCAACTCAATCCATAACGCTCACCGACCTCGACCTGCTGAGGCAAGGTGGGAGCATGGGTACCAGGTGCTGGAGAGGGCCAGGGGAGCTATGTGCACTGTGGCTGCACTGCTCCAGCCTCTGCCTCCGCCTCCATGTTGCCTTCTCCTCTGCCGAGCTCTCATCCCCTCTGAGAAGGACACTTGCTGTGGATTTAGGGCTCACCCAGATCACACAGGATGATCTCGTGAGTACGCTCTTGCTAACATCTGCAAAGACTCTTTTCCAAGCAGCAGTCATATTCATAGGCTCCTGGTGGACAGTCCCTGGCTGAGGGGACATTGAATGCACATCACTGGGTTGGCGTCTCCCGAGCTTTGTGACTGACGCTTACGGGGAAGTCCTGTGTTTCCATACCACAGGCTGAATGGGACCCACAGATGCATTTGATGTGATTTAATAACCTTTAAAGTGCGATTTGAATTGGTCGTGATTATTTAGCAACTGGAAAAGTCTTCTTTTTCTTAAAAAATTATTTATTTATTAGAAGGGCAAAATGAGAAAGAGACAAAGAGATATATTCCATTACTAGTTCACTTCCCAAATACCTACAATAGCTGGGACCGGGCCAGGTTGGAGCCAGGAGCCCAGAATTTAATCTGGGTCCTTCCAAGTGGGTGGCAGGGACCTAAGTACTTAAACCGACACCTACTGCTTCCTGGTGTGTGCAGTAGCGGGAAGCTGGAGCCGAGCTAGGGCTCAGACCAGCCCTCTGACATGGATGTAGAGGTCTCAGTGGCGGCTTAACCGTTGTGCACTAGAAGAGACTTCCTGCATGAGGCTGTGTAAAGCAGCACCCCGCCCCCCTTCGTGTTCCCGAAAATGTGGCAAAGCCGCAACTAGAATAACAAAGTCTGCAGACTCCACTTTCAGTAAAACTAGGAGGCCTGATTTAATTCCTAGGCTCGAATTCATATGAAAGGGCTGTCATAGCCAGATGAGATGGAGCAGGGGACAGTGAAGGAAGAGGAGCCAACAAGCTGAACAGAGGGACAGGCATCTGTCTCGGCTGTTAAGGCACCTGCATCCCATAGCAGACTCTAGTTTCAAGTTCCTGCTCTGCTTCTGATCCAGCTTCCTGCTAATGTGCACCCTGGGAGGCAGCAGGCGCTGTCTCAAGAACTTTGGTCCCTGCTACCCACAGGGGGACCCTGATGGAGTTCCAGGCTCCTGGCTTTGTCTTGGCCCAACCCTAGCATTTGAAGAATGAACCAGCCCATGGAAGATGGATTCTCTCTCTCTCTCTCTCTCTCTCTCTCTCTCTCTCTTGCTCTTTCAAGTAATTGAAAATAGATAAATAAACATTTTATAAAGGTAATAAATTATACCCATGTGGAATTGAGGAATGCAAGGATGGTTAAGCATCTTAAAACCAGTTTAAGTGATTCTTCATATCAAAGTAGGTAATAATTATTAATCAACTTTTTATTTTAAAAAACTCAATAAAACTTGATGACTGTCTCCTTAAGATGAGAAAATGTAATATGAAGATGAGAGAAGACTTCCTCCCACAGTCAGGAATGGGAGAAGAATTCCCACTTTCAGCACTTTCGCTTGATATTAGCCTCGAGGTAGCAGCCAACGAAATGAAACAAGATGAAGAATGTAGATGTACACAAATTGTAAGAGGGGGAAGAGAATGATAATTCTCAGATATGATGGTATACCTGGGAAGTACTGGAGCATATACATAGGAACTACTACCAACAATTAGAAATTTCAGTTAGCTGGCAACGCAGACAATAAATGCCCAGAGGTCATTAGGTTTCCTCTGCCAATGACAGCCAGTTAGAGGACAGAGGAAGAAATGCAAAGATGCAGTGTCTGGGGCTTGTAGGAACTGTCCAAGGCACCTGTGAAATGAAGCCAGACACAAAACCCTCCTTTACCACCTGTGTAGGCAACGGGAAGAATCCCCACAAATGAGAAGCCTGTATTCTTGGCAAAAGTGGATGTCACAACTATTTCATTTTCTCCTCAATTAACTTTTTGTAAATTAATTTTTAAGCCTAACACTAGCTTTATAAAACTGCTGGGACTAGCACTGTGGCATAGCGGGTAAAACCACTGCCTGAGATGTTGGCATCCCATATGGGCACTGGTTTGAGTCCTGGTTGCTCCACTTCTGATCCAGCTCCCTGCTAATGCTCTTGGGAAAGTAGAAGAAGATGGCCCAAGTGCTTGGGATGCTGCCACCCACATGGGAGACCTGGATGAAGCTCCTTGCTCCTGGCTTTGGCCTGGCCAGTGCTGGCTGTTGTGGCCATCTGAGTAGTCAATCAGCTGATGGAAGATTCTCTCTCTCTCTCTCTCTCTCTCTCTCTCTCTCTCTCCCTCTCTTCTCTCCCCTCTCTCTCTGTAACTATGACTTTCAAATAAAGAAATATTTCTTTTTTTTTTTCAAAAAAAAAGCTACCAATAACTTTTTTGGAGAGAAAGGCAATAGGAAAGTGACAAAGTGATTATAAAATTCATGTAGAAAAATGAAAAAGTGAAATCTTTCTGAAAGTTGCTTTCTTTTCTCAAAATCATAATTTGTAGGAATGGATTGCATTGATACATGTATTTATGCATTGTTCTTTTAAAAAATTATTTATTTGAAAGGCAGAGTTCCAGAGAGGCAGAGGCAGTGAGAGAGAGAGAAAGAGAGAGAAAGAGAGAGAGAGAGAGAGAGGTCTTCCATCCGCTGGTCCACTCCTCAAATGGCCACAATGGCTGGAGCTGGGCTGATCCAAAGCCAGGAGCCAGGAGCCAGGAGCCAGGAGCCAGGAGCTTTCTCCAGGTCTCCCACGTGGGTGCAGGGGCCCAAGGACTTGGACCATCTTCTACTGCTTCCCCAGGCCATAGCAGAGAGCCAGATCAGAAGTGGAGCAGCTGGGACTCAAACCGGTGCCCATATAGGATGCAGGCACTGCAGGCAGGGGCTTTACAGCTATACCGCAGCACCAGCCCCTATGCCTTGTTCTTAATGCTGCGTAATACTATTCAGCTGTGTGAAGACTCTACAATGACTAAATCTCCTGATGTATATTCAGATTGTTTCCTGGATGGGAGAACATCCTTAATGGTTCAGATCATCCCAGTGTGTGTGTGTGTGTGTGTGTGTGTGTGAGAGAGAGAGAGAGAGAGAGAGAGAGAGAGAGAGAGAGAGAGAGAAGCAACTTGGGGCTCCAGTACCACCCAGAGAATATAAATTCAGGCCTACACAAGAGTCACCTGGATTCTGAATTCTTTCAGATGACTTAAGTTTGTTTCCATTTCTGGTGCTGGCAATTCATTTGATACTTCTGTGAGCTGATGGACAAAGCTTTTCTGGCCCCTTTACGCTCTCACCTTGCACAGGCTGGGGGTCACGGTGCTGCCCCTGTATCAGGATCACAGCTCCCGACAGGCACTTGTCACAGTGGGTGAGCCGCCACTTGGGAATCCCGCATGGCACACTAAAGTACCCGGGTTCAAGCCCCAGCCCTGCTCTCCATTCCAACTTCCTGCTAAAGCACCTTCTGGGAGGCAGCTGGTGATGACTCAACCACTTGGGTCCCCACCATCCACATGGGGACCCAGACTGATGCCCAGGCTCCTGGCTTCAGCCTGGCCTAGTCCTGGCAGCTGTGGGCATTTTGGGGGTGAATTGGCCAATGGGAACTCTGCCTTTCTCTTGCTCTGTCTGTCCCCCTTTCTTTCTTCTCCATCTCTCTGCCTCTCAAATTAATTTAAAAAAATAAATCTTTAGGGGCTTTCAAATCAATAAATAAATATTTTAAAAAAAGCACCTGGATTTGATTCCTAGCTCCACTCCTGACTCCAGTGATGGCTCAAGGAATTGGGTCCCTGCCACCGGGTGGGAGATCCGGCCCTGCCTGTCTTGGCATCGCTGGCATTTGGAGAGTAAACCAGCATGTGAGTGTCTTTCTTTCTCTGTGCCTCTTGTATGAACAATAATTTTGTAAATGTCTAATCCCAGCCCCCAGGACATCAGGTCCAAGGCCTCTAGGAGTCACTGGTTTCTGCTTGTGGCTTTGAGGTCCCTAAGTGACTCCTGGTCCCAAGCTTGATCATATTATCTGTTCCTAACTTTGATGCTGTCTTCCTTCCTTCCTTCCTTCCTTCCTTCCTTCCTTCCTTCCTTCCTTCCTTCCTTCCCTCCTTCCCTCCTTCCCTCCTTCCCTCCTTCCCTCCTTCCCTCCTTCCCTCCTTCCCTCCTTCCCTCCTTCCCTCCTTCCCTCCTTCCCTCCTTCCTTCCCCTCCCCCCTCCCCTCCCCTCCCCTTCCCCTTCCTCTTCCTCTTCTTCTTCTTCTTTCCCAGATTTATTTGAAAGTCAGAACTAAGAGAGACACATACTGACAGAGACAGAGAGACTTTCCATTTGCTGGTTCACTCTCCAAATAGCCCCAATGGCTGGAGCTGGACCAGGCCACAGCCAGGATCCAGGAGCTTCTTCCAGGTCTCCCACGAGGGTGGCAGGGGTACAAGCACTTGGGCCACCTTTTGCTGCTTTTATCGGGTGCATTAGCAGAGAGCTGGATTGGAAGTGGAGCAACTAGGGTACAAATGGCCGCCCATATAGGATGCTGGTGCCACAGGTAAAGCTGCCACCTGTGGCACCACAACACCGGCCCCAGATCCAGGCACTTTGATGTGTGGCTGTCTTAACTACTAGGCTATACTCTTGGAGTCCTTCTTTTACCCCCCTCTCTCTTCAAAGATTTACTTATTTGAAAATCAGAATGAGGGAGAGAGAGAGAGAGAGAGAGAGAGAGAGAGAGAGAGATCTTCCATCTGCTAGTTCACTTCGCACAGGGCTATAAGAGCCAGGTCGGGCCAGGCTGAAGTCAGAAGGCAGGAATTCCATCCAGGTCTCCCACATGAATACAAGGGCCCAAGTACTTGGGCCATCTCCTGCTGCCTTCCCAGGTGCATTAGCAGGAAGCTGCATCAGAAACAGAGCAGCGGAGACTCAAACTGACCCTCCAATACGGGGTGCTGATGTCACAAGTTGTGGCTTAACGGCCAGAGCTGGGCCAGGCTAAAGCCAGGAGCCAGGAGCTTCATGTGAGTCTCCCACATGGGTGGCAGGGGCCAAGCACTAGGGGCATCTTCTACTGCCTTTTCCAGGTCATAGCAGGAAGCGGAATGGGAAGTGGAACAGCCAGGGCACCAACTGCCACTCAGGTAGGATGCTGGCATCAACTTGTGGCAGCTTTACTAGCTACTCCACAATGTGGCCCCTTAATGTTCTATTTCTCTTAGCATTTCTAAGTGGCAGTGGGAGATGACCAGGGCCAGGGTCAGGAGGGGCGAGGAGGGGACTTTGCGTGGGCTCTGTCCCCTGTGTTGCTGCAAGTTCAGGATCCACAATGGGACTCCGGTGCCTTCTTGCTTTACCTGCTCCAGCCCGCGGTATCTTCTCATGCTGCGTCTGGCTCCATGCCGCCTCTCCTGGTCTCCTGCTTGGTCGGCCCCCAGTGCCTTCATCCAGGTCCCGGGGTGCTGGGCTCTGTGGGAACACTCAGCACAGCACCTGGCATCGAAGCTGCCCGCTTCCACCCCTCAAGTGTATGCTGGTGCAGGACACCGAAGCTTTAGCCTCATCCCCAGGCTGACCATAGCCCACTGAACAGTGTAGACAGTCACTGATCCCAAGACCACAGGATTCTGTTACCCATCAGCCCAGGGCTTGTCCAGGGCATCTGGAGCCTCCATGTTGGGTGTGGTGTTGGGGGAGAGGAGACAAACAAGCCCAGGGGTCACAGTCCTCTGCGAGAGGGGAAGCAGAGACTTCTGAGGGCTCCGATTTGGGGATCGGCCCTTGCTTGGCTTATTCCAAACATAAAAGATTGTGGGGACAGGGTTCAGAGCGATCTACCTTAGTGAAACAGAAGTTGTGGAGGCTGGGAAGAGTCCCCCAGGCTGGGACTGAAAGACAGAGTTCCATTCCCAGGGCCCTGGGCAAAACTGCAGCTCAGTGATGGCCTAGTACGTAGGTCAAGGCCAATCTCAGAGTGCTACAGCAACTTGCATCTTGCACGCACTGTGGGGAGAAGTGTGTGGGGCTGCTGTCGCTCAGCCAGGCAGGGTGCCAGGGCCTACCAGTGGGTGGGGTTGTGGCACAAAGTGTGAGTAATGGGTGTGGCTCCCCACCCAAGGCCAGAGCAAGTCAGGCCCAAGAAACCATGGGTTCAAACCTGCCTGTGAGCCAAGGCCAGGCTGCTGAAGCTGCCATCCTGCAGTCCCAGGCCTTTCTCTTCAGTGCTAGGGAACCAAGACCTCAGGCGTAGCCATCCAGGCATATGAAGGAAGGGGAGTACAAAACTCAGAGCATTTGCTATGCCTTTTCGCTCATTCTGCGACCATGACTTGGCCGGTGTTTGTTTACACCTGCTGTTGGGACCTGGTATGCGTGAACCAGGTGCAGAGTGACTGGGTTTGGGGGGTGTTGTGGGAGTTTGAGCTCTCCGGGTGGGTGGTGGGGATTCAGAGGCTGTGGCACTGCTGTGTGTGTGTTGGGTGGAGAAATTATCTCAGTACCCTGGAAAGAACAGGCCACCCAGGGGGACCAAGTCTCTGCTCATTCTGACATTAGCCTGCCCTCATGGGTGACATACTGGTGTCAGTGTCTTGCCCGTCTCCCCATACTCCCTCTGCACCCTACTTAGCAGTGGGCAGACCAGGGCTGAGTCATCACTCACCAGCGTGCACCCCTTTTGCTGATACTGAGCACGACTTAGACACCAATCTCTGACATGCTTCAGCCCATGGCCTCCCGGAGGGATGGGTCTGTTTTGACTTTGGTGATTCTAGGACTTGAAGAATAGACAGAGATGTTGGTTGGGAAGCCTTAAGCTGGAAGATGTTTTCTCTTCATGGATAGGCTGTGAAAGGAGGAACTTCTGGAAGAGAGAAAACATTCTAGAAGGGTCACTCTACCCACAAAGTGTTTTTTTTTTTTTTAAGATTTATTTATTTATTTGAAAGTCAGAATTAAACGGAGAGAGAAGGAGAGGCAGAGAGAGAGAGAGAGAGAGAGAGAGAAAGAGAGAGGTCTTCCATCTGCTGGCTCACTCCCCAGTTGACCACAACAGCCGGAGCTTCGCCAATCCGAAGCCAGGAGCCAGGAGCTTCTTCTGGGTCTCCCACATGGGTGCAGGGGCCCAAGGACTTGGACCATCTTCCATTGCTTTTCCAGGTCGTAGCAGAGCTGGATCGGAAGTGAAGCAGCCAGGTCTTGAACTGGCACCCACCCATGTGGGATGCTGGCATTGCAGGCGACAGCTTTTACCTGCTATGCCACAGCACCGGCCGCCACACACAGTATTTCAAGAACAAGTTAAGAAGCTGTTTATTCCTAGCGTTTTACCTAAGTCCAAGAGTCCATCTGTGACTCCATCTATGGTTGCCCAGAAAAATAGAGAGAGACTCTACGTGCACTACAGGATGCTAAACAAACCAAGAGCGAGCAATTTGGCGTGTGCTGAATCTGGGATGCTCCGGAGAGTGTGGCAGAAATGCGGGGCCACTCGTGGTGAGTTACAAGGGCGTCGTACCGTCTCCTGGTGGGAGAAAACGTCCTCTGTTTGTCCTGCAGGACTCCCCAGATGGCAGGGACACCGCTGCAACCTGGGGAGGAAACTCTGAGATGCGTCACCGTGCGGGGGCAGTGTCACCTGATCATCAGCACTCGGGGGAACAGGAGTTTCCATAAAATGCCCGGGGCCCCTTGACGAGGTAGAAATAGTCACTCTTTGGACGCTTTGTTCTTTGCGTCCCTCTGACGCAGAGGGAACAAAGATGGGGGGAAGCAGTCAGTTTTTGCAAGGGATTCAGACTTGGAGGTCTAACCACATTTAGCAAATTTGAGGGATGCCGTAGGCAGTTTATGAGCTACCTTAGGGGCCCGCATTGTGGCACAGAGGGTTAAGCCATTGCCTTTCATGCCGCCATCTCATACAAACACAGGTTTGAGTCTCTACTGCTTCACTTCCGATCCAGCTCCCTGCTAATGCTCCTGGGAAAGTAGCAGAAGATGGCCCAAGTGCTTGGATCCCCTGCCACCAACATGAGACCAGGATGGAATTCCGGGCTGGCTTCAGCGTGGCTCAGCCCTGGTCGTTGAGGCCATTTTAGGAGAGAACCAGTAGATAGAAGATCTCTCTCTCTCTCTCATTTTCCATTCCCCTTCCTTTCTCTTTCCCTTTCCCTCTCTCTCTTTCTCTCAGTGTTCTTCTGCTTTTCAAATAAATAAACAAGTCTTTAAAAAAAGACAAGATTTCCTTGGGAGACAGCAGATGATGAGTCAAGTACTTGGGTCCCTGCCACTCCTACTGGAGACCCGGATGGGGTCCCAGGCTCCTAGTTTCAGTCTGGTCCAGCCCTGGCTACTGTGGGCATCTGAGGGAGTAAATCACCAGATAGAAGATCTTTGCCTGTTTGTCTCTTTGTGTCTCTCTCTGCCTTTCAAATAAGGTGAACATTAATATATTTATTTAAAAGTATTGACTACCAACCCCCCCACAGATTTTATCTAAGTGTCTGGCTGCAGTGGAGCCCCCTGACAGGAAGTGGGCAGCCAGGGCTCAGAGGTCGGACAGGAATCTCTGGTCCACGGACCCAGCCAGGAAAGGACAGGATCCCTGGAAGCTGGCATTCGGCACAGAAGAGCCCGAGGAAGCAGCCCTGCAATATCTGGGGACACCAAGACTCCCTTTCTGCCTCACACTGATGCCACCTTACAAGGATTTGGGGCGATGCTTAGCCAGGAGAATCCTGAGAAAGAAGGTCTTGTGTTGTGTCTGGTTGTAGCCTATCCCATAATAAAAGTTAGAGGCTAAGGTGACTCCTAGAACCCCCGATGCATCTGCTTCCTGGTGTAGGAGAAGCTGTCTAGTCCCCAAGTCTGGCCGTGTCCACAGGGTCTATCTTCTGTTTTTTTCTTGGCTAACCTAGCTCAGTGGATCTCAACCAGGGTAATTGTCGCCCTCCCCCCACCTCCCTGGGGATGGCTGGCATTGTCTAGAGAGTCTTCAGCTGCTACAACTCGTGTGGCGGGGACTGCTAGCACCTCCTAGAAAGAGAGCAGGCACGCTGCACAGGGCAGCCTCTCTGAACAAAGAGGGACTCATCTGTGAACGTCAACAGCGCTCAGGCGCAGAGACCCCGATGGAGAGCAATCTTGCTCAGTTTGTGTTCTCAATGGTGAGTGCCAGGCTTCAGGCTGCTTTTGCTGTCCACCTAGCCAATGCCACACTCCCTGAGGCCGGAAGTCCTGGTACTGCTGCAGAACTGACAAGGAAAAAGGACAGAGAACAAAATACACAACATTTTCTGAGTCTTCTACATTGGGGAAAACAAAATGTAAATGAGATGTTCCATGCATTTTCCCACCACACCTTCCACCTGCCAAGCTTTCAGGTGGCCAAGGACTCCCAGCTCCATGAGTTGGATTGTGTTTTATTTTTTCACGTTTGGCGTCATGCTTCGGTGTGGGGACAGAAGTTGAACATGTGGGAGGGGATGAGATCACTCGCAGAGCATTCTTGGCAGAGTGGGAAGAGCAGAGGTACGGGGACAGTGAGGACAGAACCCCGAGGAATGGAAACATTTAATGAAGGGAACAGGTGGGCAGGGTGAGAATGAAATCACTGAGGGAGGAGGAGAAGGAGCAGCGAGAGAGGGGGGAGGAGAGTATGCAAAGCACTGACTGTGTGCCGGGCATTGTGCTAGAGTCCAAAGGTGCTGGTGTCCTGGGATCCAAGGAGTTTCAAGAAGACAGGGGAGGCTGGCGCCGCGGCTCACTAGGCTAATCCTCCGCCTAGCGGCGCCGGCACACCGGGTTCTAGTCCAGGTCGGGGCGCCGGATTCTGTCCCGGTTGCCCCTCTTCCAGGCCAGCCCTCTGCTGTGGCCCGGGAGTGCAGTGGAGGATGACCCAGGTGCTTGGGCCCTGCACCCCATGGGAGACCAGGAAAAGCACCTGGCTCCTGGCTCCTGCCATCGGATCAGCGCGGTGCGCCGGCCGCAGCGCGCCGGCCGCGGCGGCCATTGGAGGGTGAACCAACGGCAAAAGGAAGACCTTTCTCTCTGTCTCTCTCTCTCACTGTCCACTCTGCCTGTCAAAAAAAAAAAAAAAAAAAAAAAAAAAAAAAAAAAAAAGAAGACAGGGGATCCATTCATTCCTTCCTTCATTGGCCCATTCGTCCATTCACTCCACAGTTGTTGGTGGAGCGTCTTCTGAGCAGGAAGCAGGCTGCACCAGGGATGATCCAAACCTGTGTCCCCTCACACAGCTCATACTCTGGTGGGGAAGACCCACAAGCAGAGGTTAGGTCACATTGCCAGAGAGGGTAATCGGGGTGAGGACTAGCAGTTCCCAGAGACCAATAGGTGCAAAACCTCACTGCCGATCACCCAGTGACGGGAGGGGAGGGACCGGCACATAGTAGGTTCACCACGTGTTGGACAAACAAGCCAGTTTCTGGGTCAGAGCCCAAAAATAGCCTCGATCTCATTCCTAGTGACTGACTGCACCTGCTGGTACTGCCTTTGTGCTTTTTTCTGAGAAGTTTGAGTAGAGTAGGAAAGAAAAAGTGCCAGAGCCCTAGATTTGGAGAGGGGAAAGGAGGTATTTATTATTCCTTTAGTATAAGAAAAGGCACAGTACCAGGAAAGGGATAATCAAAGCTGACAGCTCAGAGGAGATGACAGGAAATGGTTTGGAGGAGTCTGCTTTGGTCACGAATGCTAAGAGAATTTGTGCCGAACCCGGGAGTTAACTGGGAGAGATTTTGCCTCAAAAACATGTCTAATTTCATTTTTTAAACCCTTCTAGTAGAGGTGAAGCGGGCTTGTATCTGTGGATTATACCACCCCAGGAGGGCTCCGTAACAGACATGGAAATAAATTAGTTATGACAGTCACTTCCTGAAGTCGGCAATGTGAGTTCTCACTTGAGATCCAGTGGCCATCGGAGCTGCAGCGAGAGGAGTCTGTAAAAGCCTTTCTGGGGGTGTATTTTAGGGCCTGGATTCGGAGACCCGCCGAGAAAGTGCATGGCGCTGCTCAGCCCTCCAAGTGCAACCAGAGCGAGAGCTGTGCCTCCAGGGCTTGTGTGAAGTGGAGCAGTCTGAATGCCACGCTGAGGAGACGCAGCTGTCACAGCAAATCTGGAGCCAGGAGCCCCGTGTGCCAGGCCTGTGCCTGCCCCTGTGTGACCACAGGCTGAGCACTTGCCCCCGCTGAGCCTCTGCACCAGCAGGAGATTAGCCTGTCCCTCCGTGAGCCCTGGAAGGGATCGGCTCCTGTTTTTGCCAGTCCAGCACCCACTCCCTGCTTGGGCACTAACAGCATCCCCACTTCCTCCGGGCAGTCCCATCTCCCATCATGCACATTGTTTGTGAGCCTGTCAATCAAGTTCTCATCTCTCCCGGGTGAAGGGACTCAGATGACCCAAGCTCAGCCCACCAAATTGTCTCTTTGGGAGGAATCGGAAATGTGAGTTCAACAGTCACGAGGAGCCATTCACAGCCTCACTCCAGGTCCCAAAACTGCTCGCCTCCCCGTCTTTCCTGAAGTCCGCTTGTTCGCCCTGAACTCCGGAACATCTGATCTACCCCGGGCCTTCCTTCCACTGGATTCCCTCTTAGCCTACACCAGCAAACACGACAGCACAGCCTCATGCTACGTGGCCTCTTGAGCTCTGAAATCTGGCAAGAATAACCGCACCTCAGAGCCCTGTGGTAGAGGTTGGATGGAGCGAGGTGTGCGAGGCCCAGGGAACGGTGGGGCAGCAGCCAGTGCCAGGCAGGGTGCACGCCCTCCTCTTCCTCATCGCCTTGATGCAGTTGTTGAACACGCCATCGATGATGGACCTTTTAACATTAATTTCCATTTTTGAAAATTTCAAAGTCACAGAGCGAGAGGGAGAGAGAGATCAAGATGCTCCATCTGCTGGTTTCACTCCCCCAGTGCCCACAACAGCCAGGGCTGGCACAGGTGGAAGCCAAAAGCCAGGAACTCAACCTAGGGGTCCCGTGTGGGCAATGAGGACTCAGCTGCTGCCTCCAAGGCGGCAGGAACCTGCGACTGGACGTGGAGTTGGGACTTGGTCCCGGCACTCTGATATGGTATGTGGACACCCCAAGCAGCATTTAACCAGCACCCCAATCACCCACCCAGTAACGTCTTTCTTCACTACATCTTCCACGAGAAACTTTGGTGGAAACCACATTGAGCAAGCGTTACTGGGGAGAATAAATGTGATAATGCACCCCTACATTTGGCCAAGGTTTAATGAGCTCCTACTATGTGACAGGCTCTTGTAAGCACTGGGATGGGGCAACAAATAAAACCATGGGACTGCATTCTAGTGGGGGAAGCAGACAATGACCAGATGTGAGGTTGAGACAGGTGAGGAATGTTCCTCTCTGGGGTGACTGATGGCAGAAATATGCTGATACGTGGGGTGGGAGGAGCTCCCCAAGCTGTGAGGATAGCAAGTGCAAAGGCCCTGAGGTGGGGGCTGAGCTTGGTGTGGCCGAGGAACAGCCAGGAGGCCAGGGTGGCTGGAAGACAGGAGTAGGGAGGAGAATGGTAGGAGAGCCGGCTCCCAGCTTCCCGCCAAAGAGTCCATCCTGCTTCTGCCTGCACGTCTCCAGGCTCAGGAGCTTCCCTCTAACCGAGGCCGTATCACCCACATTTGCTCATGCTTGTCTGCCAATATTTCTTCCTTATCCTGGACTTCCTACCATCGGCCTTTAAGCCCCGCAGAACCCAACTGCCTGTCTCGGCCAGCCCCTTGGAGAGCTGAAGCCAGCTCTTCTTCGTGTCTTCATCCTGTTCCCTCGAGAGGTGCCTCCTGTGATATCACTCAGAGTCTGCTTTTAATTCATCAGGATGGTCCTTCCGCCAGTGCCCCTGGTTCTAGGCACAAAAGCTTTGTTAATTCTGCCTGGGAGGAGCTTGCTTTTTACGGCAGCCTGTTGCATAAAGGCGATGTCAATCACTCCAAGCTTTTTTGCTTGGGAGGGGCTGCTCCAGCTGCTCCCTCTCTGACTTCTCTCCCTGTGCATCTGTTCTGGAGCCACTGGTTTGAAATTGAACCGCAGGCCATGGCACTGATTTTTGTTGGATTGAGCCTACTGATGCAGCAAGACAGATCTTTCGCAATTCGATCCCATCACCCAACATAGCCAACATTCTCCCATTTTTTGTCACCCACAGGTCTCACCCCAAAGCTGCCCATGTCTCATTTGTGCATATATAAGCCCGGGTGGCTCAGGGCCTCATGCCAGGCTCTGGCCAATTGCTGTAGCTGCAGAGATCCTCTGGGGGCCTCCATACTCTAGTTTGGTGGGCACAGGGGATTGCAGCATAGAACGACATGTCCGCCCCATGGGAACACGGGCAGGGCCGTGCCAGGAAATGCAAGCACAGGTGGCAGCGAGCGTGTGTTTGTTAGGAGTCCAACTGAAAGGAAAGGCACTCTGGGAGGAAAGCACCGCACAGGCACAGGCAAGGCGACTGGAAAGTTCGGTTGTGTCCGGGAAACTGCACGTGGTGTGCTGTGTCTGGCTCATACGGCTGGGTATGCAGAGGCCCTGCCTGGCTGGGAAGAGGGCAACAGAAAACCCCAGTGCTGTGAGTTCCAGAGAACTCTCAGTTTTCCATGTAAACACAACCTATGGGCTTTCCACTCTGGCACCATGGGCACACAGTACTCCTTCAGTGGGGCTGCTGTCTGAGATGCCCACAAAGCAGGTGCTCCTTGCTTGAGGGTTTCCCTGTGAGCCCCACCAGGGCCAGGACAGGCGTGGCAACCTCCAGGAATGGAGAGCCGATCAGGGACAACAGTTCTCACTCAACACACTCCAGGGGCTTATTTACTTATTTGAAAATCAGAGTTATAGGGAGAGGGTGAGAGAAAGCGAGAACAAGAAGGTGGGGGTGGGGGAGAGTGCTTCCATCTGCTGGTTCACTCCCCAGATGGCTGCAACAGCCAGGGCTGAGCAGGCCAAAGCCCATAGCTTCACCTGGGTCTCCCATGTGGGTGGCAGGCGTGCAAGCCCTTGGGCCGGCTTCTACTGCTTTTTCCCAGTCTGTTAAGCAGGGGGCTGCACCGGAAGTGGAGCAGCTGGGACTCAAACTGGCGCCCATATGGAATGCCGGCATCCCAGACATCAGCTTCACCTGCTAGGCTACAAGGCCGGCCCACTCCAGGGTCTTGACCCAAAGTTTCCCTAGTCCTCCCACCTTTCTCTTGGCTCGAGGCCTGTCCCTGTAAGATCCTTGAAATTCTGGGAGCCCAGAATGTTCTGAATTTAGTGCCTTCACCCAGCAGCATTTCTGTCTCGCAAAACCACCACTCTGCCAGCTTCCCATGACGGGGCGTTTAATATGCAGCTGAGAAACAGCGCTAGGAAGCCACGAAGATAAGGTGGGAATGCTGAATATTCATTTTTGTGGTTAGAGGGTGTTTCTCCTATGATTCTGTTATTCAAATGAGCTTGGATCCTCACTTCCATTTCAACAACTTCAAGCAACACAACAGGATCACCCCGACCTGTCCTCCTGAGATCTCCCTCGGAGTGACCACCTGCCAGATCCCTCACCTTGAAGGCAGTGACCTCGGCTGAGCCATGCCTTCCAATGTCACAGGCCACCTCCAGCAGACAGAAGGAGGGGGGAGGACAGATTTGGGTTTCTGCATCCTGAGGTCAGTGCCCACACGCCAAGATCTACAGCCGCAGCCCCAGCTCAGCTCAAGAAAAGCAATGGGGGCAGCAAGGTCAGCTGTAGGTGTCAGGGGGTCTTGTGCCCCCAGGCGAGCTTGCAAAGCCCATTCATCCACCGAACACTGAGTCTGAGACCCGACAGCACCCATCAGTGCCAAAAAGGCAAGCAGCAACCAGCATTTATTTATAGTAGGGACTCCAAAAGGTTGATGGGACAAAATGCAATTAAATGTACATTCATCTTGGTGCAAAGGAATGTGAAACCCGTTCATAAGAGGGATTTTTTAAAAGGTTCACAGAAAATGTGTTATTTATTATGAGAAAATGGTATGAATTTCAGAATCTTTTGCATCGAAAATCAACTTGTCCTCTAATTTGATTCTCCGTGAACTCTTTGAGGAACCCTTGTACTATAATAAAATATTTTTCCATCCACCCAAGTTTTCCCATCCCCACTGACATTTCTTGGTTTGAGCTTGGACAGAACCCTCACTCCTTAATGGCTCCTCGCCCTTCTACACTGCTCTACAGTTGGATTGTCACCCCTGCTTAAAAGCCTTCCAGGGCTGGCATTTGGTCTAAGGATCAAGACACCACTTAGGGGATCAGAGTTGTAGTGCAGCGTGTTAAGCCACCACCTGCCACATGGACATCCCATACAGACGCCAGTTCAAGTCCCAGCTGCTCCACTTCTGATTCAGCTCCCTGTGGGTGCACCTGGGAAAGCAGCAGAAGATGATCCAAGTGCTTGGGCCCCTGCACCCTTGGGGGAGACCTGGATGGAGTCCCGAGCTCCTGGTTTCGGACTGGCCCAACCCCAGTTGTTTCAGCCATTTGGGGAGTGAACCAGTAGACGGAAAATTTGTTTCTTTCTGCCTCTCCCTCTCTCTCTGTAACTCTGCTTTTCAAATAAATAAATAAATCTTCAAAAAAGACCGTTGAGGACACCCATGTCCCACATCAGAGAGCCTGGGTGTGATCCTTGGATCTGACTCCCGACTCCAGCTTCCTGCCGGTGTGGACTCCGAGAGGCAGCAGCAATAGCTCAAGCGATCAGGTTCCTGCAGCTCAAGTGGGAGGCCTGGACTGAATTCCTGACTTCGGGGTTTGGCCACAGATAGGGGCTGTTGGGAGCACTTGGGGGAGTGAACCAGTGGAAGAGAGCGCTCTCGCACACTCTCTCTCCCTCTCACTCTCTCTTTGCCTCTCAAATAAATCACACTAACTTCAAAAACAGAAGCCTGCCCTGACTTCCCATCGAGCTGAGGATCAAATCCCTGGCTGAGCCGACTTCCGAGCCCCTCTTCTGGTACTGTGCTCCCCGCGCCCGGTGCTTCCACCACCAAGGCCTGGAGTTTCTCTTCTGCTCCCTCACCTCAGTTCCTGGCTGCCCTCCCTCCCGGACATGGCTCTCAGCCCCTCTCCTGGTCGGCTCCATCTCCTCTTTCAGCCACAACATCCACCTCCTCCGGGAGGCTTTCCCGGATTTCTCCAGGTCAGTTTCTCGGTTGGAATCTGTTGTAGAGCCTCAGCATTTTGTCCCTTGCCTTCCTGGTCACAATCTGAGAAGGTTCCCTTCCCTTCCTTGTCTCCTTCCTCCCTGATCATGAGGCAGGTCCTCCTTGGGCAGGGACGGTCTCTCTTTTGGTCATTACTGTATCCGGAGAACCGGCACAAGCTCAGTAATATTGATGGAATTCAGTGGGTGTCAATTAGATCTCTGGGTCCTCATACACTTTTTTCTTATTCATTCTTTACTAAAACCCTGTGGAGCTGGCCAGCATTTCTTAGCACACAGCAGAATCAACCCTCAGCGTCACACAGTGGCAGAAGGAGGCATCGGACCCAAGGGACGCGTTCTTCCCATGGACTCTCTGTGTCCAAAGCCTCGAGCCCCGGCTTTGTTCCCTTGCCCGTGGGACACGGAGCAAGGGCCCAGCATTCAAACCTTCCTTCTCATCCATGTGAAATGCAGGCGTTAATAAACCATGTCCGATACTGCCGAGCAGCAGAGACCCTGCACCCAGACCGCAGGGCCCACTAGCCAGCTGTGCTCTGTGGGGCTGAGCACGCGTCATTGGCCCTTCTGTGCTTCAGTGGGGTTTTTTCTTTTTTAAGATTTATTAATTTATTTGAAAGGTAGAGTTACAGAGAGACAGAGATCTTCAGTCTGCTGGTTCACTTCCCGGGGGCTGGGCTAGGCTGAAGCCAAGAGCCCAGAACTCCATCCAGGTCTCCCACGTGGCTATCAGGGACCCAAGAACTTGGGCCATCATTTGCTGCCTCCCAAGAGCATTAGCAAGGAACTGGATCCGAAGTGGAGTAGCCAGGTCTCGAACTGGGGCTCAGCCGTGGCTGGCAGTGGCTTAACCCACTGCTCATCCACACAGCCGGCCGGCCGGTGCTTCAGTTCTGTACTCTGTAAAATGGGTGTAAATGGAGCTGTTAAGAGGACCCCTTGAGTCAATGGAGCGCCTTTAGAGGCTGCCATCAAGTGCCAAGCACGCAAAGGGGAGCTCTCACTGTTACCAGCCGGCTGCTGTGAACTTTATCGCCTTCCTAACCCGCACCCACCCCCAGAAGCCGGGAGCTCCGCGGTCCAGTCAAGGCCAGGCCCAGCCCCGCCCACTCCGCTCCAGGCTCTGCGGCTCTCTGCCTCTTCCCGGCTCTCCCCGCTCCCCCTCCCGCCGCACCTGCCTGGCTTCTGCTGATCTGTCTTTTGCTCCATTAGGCAGGGCCGCGGCCCCTGGCCCGGCCGAGCTCCCTGCGCCCTCCGCGCACTCGGGCTGCCCGACCCCGCCCGGGGAAGTGACGGCAAAGTGAATTAGCTGCAGCCGAGGGCGCAGGGGCGCCGGGGCGCCCGGCATCTCCGCGGGCGCAGCACTTCCCGGCCTGATATTTGCACAAAGTGCTCTCAGGGCCTCTTTACATTTGCACTTGCCCATGGAGTGAGCGCTTCCGCTGAGCGTGGCTTCTCCAAAGGGCGCCCGCCTCCTCTGTTTGAGGAACGAGGCGAATGCTCCCTGCGTCTCCGTGGCTGCTCCGACCGCTCGCACTGCCCCTCCTCGCTGGCCCCCTGTCCGCCCCTGCCAGGTCTCTGCCTCCGTCTCCCCACCAATTCCCTTCCTGTCCCAATCCCAGTCCCCATCCCGAGTCCCCTCGGCTCCTTCCCTGTCCAGCCTCTCCATCCTCATCTCTCCCCAAGAAAACCCAATCCCCTCCCTTCCCCTGCGGACTCCTCGTCCCCGATTTTCCGGTCTCTCCCTCCTCCTCTTCTTCCACAGAAACAATAAGAATTCACTTCCTGTGGTTTGGGGGGCATGATGGTCAACCAGTACAGGCAGACATTCCAGTGGTGTTTACTCCAATGCTGGCCCGGTTTGCCATTGGGCTCCGGATCCCCCAGTCACAGTTGTCCATCGCCTTGCCAAGGCTAGTGGAGACATCCTTTCTGGCTAACTTGAGACCTTAAGGCCTCTCTTAGCAGATGGAGCCACCAAACCAGGGTCTCCCACCCGATGGGCCAAGAAAAACTGACTACCCCTACCCCCAGCAACCAGGTGGACCCTGGGGCATGATGGGGTATTCTTGACTGTTCCAAGATGCATTTATGCAGGCAGAGTGCTTCTACAGTGATTCTGCAGGCTGGCTGCTCCTACACTGCTCTTCCCCAGGCTGGGTGCTCCCACACTGCTCTTCCCCAGGCTGGGTGCTCCCACACTGCTCTTCCCCAGGCTGGGTGCTCCCACACTGCTCTTCCCCAGGCTGGGTGCTCCCACACTGTACTTCCCCAGGTTGGCTGCTCCCACACTGCACTTCCCCAGGCTGGTGCTCCCACACTGCTCTTCCCCTGGCTGGCTGCTCCCACACTGCACTTCCCCAGGCTGGGTGCTCCCACACTGCACTTCCCCAGGCTGGGTGCTTCCACACTGCTCTTCCCCAGGCTGGGTGCTCCCACACTGCTCTTCCCCAGGCTGGTGCTCCCACTCTGCACTTCCCCAGGCTGGTGCTCCCACACTGCACTTCCCCAGGTTGGCTGCTACCACTCTGCACTTCCCCAGGCTGGGTGCTACCGCAGTGCATTCTGCAGGCTGATGCCCCACATGCTGCGTTTCTTGTCTGCAGATAGACCTGCATTGTTACTGGGAAGTAATTCACAGGGGGGAAGGGCATTGAGACCGTGCCCACTTGCTTTAGCACGAGAAGTTTCATTACTTGTGTTCATGAAGAAAAGGTCTATTCATGTGTGTAAATATAGTTTCCATCATTGTGTTAAGTACTTGTTCAGGGGTTAGCACTGTGGAGTCCCAGCTGCTCTACTTCCTATCCAGCTCTCTGCCTGGGAAAGCAGTAGAAGATGGCCCAAGTGCTTGGGCCCCTGCACCTGCATGGAAGACCAGGAAGTAGCTCCTGGCTTCAGATAGGATGGAAGTCCTTTTCTCTCTCTTTCTCTCTGCCTCTACCTCTCTGTAACTCTGCTTTCAAATAAATAAATAAATATTAAAGAATAGTTACTCAAAATGATTTTAAATACTTTATCATGTGTGAGAACAAACATTTTCATTGATGGTGCCTACTAGGGATTTGAAAAGATCCTCATTAAAAGCTTTGACTATTCCTGCAGAGTCATTTGATGAATTGTGTATAATCATTTCCACCACAACACTTGATATTTAAAAATGTGTATGTTTCCTGGGATGGGTGCTTGGTGCAGTGGTTAATGTACTGATTAAGATGCCTATGTCCCACATCAAAGTGCCTGGGTTTCAGTCCCTGTTCCAGCCCCTGATTTCAATTTCTTGCTAATTTAGACCTTGGGAAGTAGTGGTGATGGCTCACGTAGTGGGTCTTCCCTCCTTGTGGGAGACCTGGGTGGAGTTCCTGGCTCCTAGCTTCCACCCACCCCAGTCCTGGCTCTTGCAGGCATTTGGGGAAGTGAAACAGCAGATGGGAATGTTCCCCCCCAAATAAATTTTAAAAATACCTTTTCCCAAGAAGACATTTAAGAAATAAATGCATGTTTCCAGACAGAAACAAGTTTCTCATAAAAACATTTGAAAGGATTTTGTTCTGTAGTTACATACGAACTCAATATTCAAGGAGAAGCTACCACTTGGGACACCTGCATTCTGTATCAGAGCACTGGGGAGTCCTGGCTGCTCCGCTTCCAAGTCGTCTTCCTGCTAGTGTGCCTGGGAAGGCAGCGGATGATGGCCCAAGTGCTTGGGTCCCTGCCTGCCACACGAGAGACCTGGATGGAGTTCCTGGCTCTTGGTTTCTATCTGGCCAACTCTGGCTGTTGTGGGCATTTGGGGAGTGAACCAGTGGGTGGAAAATTTTGTCTCTCTCTCACTCTCTCTCTCATACACATATACATACACACACACACACACACACAGAGTGCCTTGCAAATAAATAAATCTGTTAGAAAACCTTGAATACTTAATATCTCCCCTAGGAACTTTGTGGTTTGCTTTTCTTATTATATTCATAAAGAAAATGCATTAATTTTTAGACACATCTCAGTGGCTCTGGATGAGGTCTAATGGGCTTTTGGCGATTCGGTGGCAGAGATAGTAAATGTCCGCTTACTTGCCAATCTCTGCCATCAGTGAGGTGTTTTTCAAGAGCCAGGGGCCACGAACGATCTCAGCTCATGGAGCCACTGCTGTGCCTCTTCCTGGTCGCAGTGCAACCCCTAGCTCAGCACTAAGTCCACTCTAGGGAGATGACTGCACTTCTGGTTTTAGACACTGGCTCTGTCTTAGGGCAGAATCACCACCCACTCTTCCACACACGTCAGCCTGTTCTTCCCCACCTGCTGTCACCTTAGGCTCGGCCACCTGAGCCACGACAGCGGTTTCTGGGGGTCTGTGGCAGACACCCACCCTCCAGCAGGGTCTGCTCCAGCAGAGAGGCCTTGCTTGGCTCATCCCTGAGCACAATAGAGGACGAGGAAGAAATGCATGTGCCCAGCCCTGCTGTGCTGGGGACTGAACCACCACCGCCTTGCAAGCAGAAGTGTGGGTACTGTTGTACCCTGATTCCCTGCCTCATCTGTGTGCCATGTGGTTGATCTGCAGCACAGGAAGAGTGGCCTTCCTGTGGAAAAGTAGAGCTCCAAATCTGGGCTCTACCCTTTGCCAGTCGGGTGACCTTGAACTCCACTTCATCAGTTATACTGTCTGTGCCCCAGGTCCCACATGGCTACTGGAGGCATTAACACTTGTCTCCCAGGATTGGGAGGAGCAGATGTGGGTGTGCACAGAAACCAGGCTGTAAACTGTCAAGCACCGTGTATTCGGAGGGCTTGTGATTACTGCTGTCGGTAAAGGCAGCACCACTGGGACTCCTCGTGCAGAGCGAGGGATCGCGGGGCCTTGCAAAGGCATGGAAGCGATTGTGCATCGGAAGCCTGGCTGCGGTGCCATTGGCAATGGCTGGGGGTGAGGGAGACTTGGCTGGTGGAGGACAGCTTTTGCTCCTCGGTCCAGCTCCAAATTAGAGTTTCTCCTCCCACACCGGAGCCCTGGGCCTTCATTCACTATTCAATAAAACAAATATTTATATTATTTTACAATAGCTTTTCTCCATCCCCAACATAATACATGCTCATTCTAGGACATTGAGAAATATAAATATATTCCAAAAGAAGAAAATGAGAGTCACCCTATATCCTGCCACCATGAAGGAAAGGCTTGGGCACACACACGTCTCCCCACATTTCAGAAAAAATGTTTTAGAAAAATGCCATCCCATATAAGACTTGCTGTTTTGTGATATGCTTTTTCAAAAAATCTAACACTAATCTGTGAACATTTACTAGGTCACCATCCTCTACAGTAGCATAAAAATCACTGCCAGGCTATCCATATCATTATGCATTCAGTGGTGTCTACTGTGTGGAGAGCCCTGAGCAAGCCCGTCTCAGGGGAAAGGGATGATAGCGTTTCTCTGGCTGTCCCCTGGGAATTCTCCCTCCTGCAGGGGAAGTTGGATCACACCAGGGAGATGGGACCTGCTGAAACCCAAGGCTGGTGTTTCACCCTACGGGGGGGTGCTAGGGATGGGGCCAGTTTCCAAAACAGGGAGCTCAGGGAAAGCATTCCAGAGGCTAGGACTTGCCTAGGAGGGTGGGCTGGATTCAAGCACAGGAAACTGAGGGAAGAATTCTGGGAGTGAGGAAAAGAGTAGGGCAGTAGGTGAACCCCCATGGACCCACAGAGATGACAAAGCCACACTATGATCTCTGCTTGTGGGGAAGCTGGCAAAGGGGTGGGGTTTGCATCGGGATTGGTAAACTAGAAGCTGCTTTCCCACCCAAAGGGTGGGAGTCATTTAGAACGGGGTTATATTGGCAACGCTGGGCAAGTCACACAACCTCAAAATGTTAAAGCAGGAAAGGCTCAGGACTTGCTTCCAACTGCTTACCTTGCAGATGCAGGATGGAGGCTCGGCCAGTGAGCGAGCAAGCGAGCTGAGATGGCACAGAGACAGCTGGGGGTTATGCCAGCAGCTGGAGGCCAGTTTCAGGGCAAGGACTATAAGGTCCCCCAACACTGGGGACAGAGCTGCCCTCCCTGGACAGCCACTGAACTGAACTGAGCCACCACCTCTCTGATAACCAGCCCAGCCCTGTGGCACTGTCTTGGGAACCTGCCAGGACTCCTAAGACCCACTGACGGGGCAGGCAAGAGGCCTGAGTTTGTTTTCACCACCAACTCCTCCTGGGAGAAGGGCTCCTGGCTGAGTCAGGAGAAACAAAAACAAAACACAAACGAATAAACAAAAAAACAGATCCATCAAACTGACTCAGATAAAAGGGAGTTTATTGTAATGACATATAAAATTATCTAAGGAAACCAAGGATGGAAACCATAGGACTGGCAGGTCTTATAGGAATTGATGCTCAGACCTGAAAAGCCACTGGGATGTCAAAGCAACTCTTTTCTTTTTTTTCAAGATTATTTTGTTTATTTATTTGAAAGGTAGAGTTACAGAGAGAGAAGGAGAAAAAGAGATATCTTTCATCCACTGATTCACTCCCCAAATAGCCACAATGGCTGGGCTGGGCAAGGCCAAAACCAGGAGCCAGGAGCTTCTTCCAGGTCTCCCACGTGGGTAACAGGGGCCCAAACACTTGGACCACTTCCCACTGCTTTCCAAGGCACATTAGCAGGGAACTGTATCAGAAGTGGAACAGCTGGGACTCAAACAAGCACCCATATGGGATGCCAGTGCTGCAGGTGGTGGCTTAACCCATTGTACCACAGTGCTGGTCCCAGTAACTCTATCTTCTGCCTGGACCCCAATATCCCAGGCTCAGGATTCACCCATCCAGTCTTGCACCAGACCTCTCACCTATGCAAGCATCTGTTTTGTGATACATGCAACTATCCATCCATTCATTGACCCACCTACTCATCCACCTGCCCACCCACCTATCCATCCATCCATTCACTCACCCATCATCTATATCTATCCATCATCCACCATCCTTCCATCCAGTTATCCATCTACACTCTCATCCACCCATCCACCCATCCACCATCTATCCACTTATCCACCCATCCACCATCTATCCATCCATCCATCCATCCATCCACTCATCTATCCATCCATCTACCCAGTCAAATGTTCCATGAGTCTCTGTCCTCCAGTGATCCTCTGCCATATGCTATCACACGCTATGGAGAAGGCACAAGTGCAGGTCTTGGTCTTACAGAACTCACAGCCTAACAGAATATTCCCATAACTCTTATTCCTCTCCTCATAGTTCAGCAAGCATTTCTGTGTGCCAAATGGAGACTGGCACTGGGGATGCAGAGACAAATGAGACACCCCCATCCCTCCCCAGGAGTTCATGCTCCAGGGTGGGGCCCCATGGGCACAGTCCTAATACCATCTGATTGGTGCTAAAAAGAGAAGTTGATTGGTTGATTGATTGATATTCTGCCTTGTTCTATGAAAGATTTAAGATTGAAAGATATGTAGATTCAGACTCTGGGCTGAGAATCAGTGTGGAGCTATTCTGCCATTGTATTGTTGGGGTCACAGGTCCAGAGCACACCCTTCTGGATGGGAGTGAGGTTTTCACAAAAGGAAATGAAAGCGTCCATTGTCAGCCTTCTAAGAAAGATGTCACTCCTGCCACAGGAAATGAGGGCTCTGGCAAGTTAGGCCACAGTGGGGAAGGAGGAAGATGTTCTGTCGGCGGTGCTGGGAGGCAGTTTGCTTCGGACTTTGTGTGAGCATCTTGGGGCATTACTAGGGGCACTGGGGTGGGATGCAAGGTGAGATCCCCTGGCCATAGGGGCCCAGCCAGGAGAAGGGCCCAGGGTCTGTCCTGCAAGGGATGCAGGGACGGGTCTGGGCCTGGACCCTCCTTCTCTCTCTGGGACTTTCTTCCTTTATTGCAACGTGACCGTGCAGTTTATACCCTGGAAGGTAGAGGGGCAGCTGTTAACAGTTGCGCCCAGACTGCAAGAAGAAATGGGCCACGTGACACTTGCTTTCACTCACACTTCAGTGGAGGATCTTCACAGACTGGCCTCTGTCGGGGGCAGGGGACAGGGAGCTAGGACTGCAGTCATGCTGGAGGTCCAGGGAATTATTGTTTCCAAGGCATGAAAAGGAAACTGGAGATGAGGGAGAACAGGTGATGGGGTGACTGTTTGGTGCAGCAGTTACGATGCCGCTTGGGACTCTTGCGCCCCATCTGGGAGTGCCTGGTTTGAATCCCGGCTCCACTTCCAATTCCAGCTTCCTGATCATGCGCACCCTGGGAGGCAGCACTCGGGTCCCTGACCCCATGTGGGAGATCCAGATGGAGTTCGGGCTCCTGGCTTCAGTCTGGCCAGGCTCTGGCTGTTATAGGCCTTTGAGGAATGAACCAGAGGATGGAAGGTCTCCCTCTGTCTTGGTCTCTCTGCTTCTCAAATAAAAATAAATACATAGTAAAATAAAATAAAAAAGAATTAAGTGCTTAATGAAATGCCTATGAAACATGAGGTCAACTTCACTCATGGCTAAGTTGATTAAAAATTGCTTGACATTTGAAACCAGTTTACAGATTTGATTTTTCTCTTTTTTCAAGAATCCTGAAGAATGAACTATGATTGCTGAGAAACCATGGCCAAACATCAATCAGTTGCTATAGCCAAATCATTTCAAAAGTCAAATTATAAAAACCTTCTCAAAATGCTTTTATAGCAAGAAATTACAAACTGAAGTGTGTGAGTGAGTTTCTATGTGGGGTGGGGTCTGCAGCAGTCTGAGTATCAAGAACCAGCGAGAAAGTCTTTCACAGCCCTTGAGTGGGGCCAGCGCTGTGGAATAACAGTAAAGCCACCACTGCGATGCCCAGATTCCATACGGGCACTGGTTTGTCTCAGCTGCTCCACCTCCAATCCAGCTCCCTGCTGATGGCCTGGGAAAAGCAGTAGAAGATGGGCCAAGTGCTTGGGCCCCTGCACCTGCATGGGAGACCCAGGTGAAGCTCCTGGCTCCTGGCATTGGTCTGGCTCAGCTCTGGCTATTGCAGCCACTTGGGAGAGTGAATCAGCAGATGGAAGATCTCCCTTGCTCCCTCTCTCTCTCTGTCACTCTGTGTTTCAAATAAATAAATAAAATCTTAAAGAAACAAACAAAAAGGTTCTGAGCACAGGCAGAGCTGCTGCTGCAGCAGCTCTGGGAACCGTGTGAATGGCATCCTAGAGTTGTGTAGGGTGCAGCCTCAGGGCTGTGCCAGGTGCCCCTGGGCGAGGTTGGGTGGCATGCTCTTTCAGGGGTCAGAGAGGGGGTGGCCCTGGTGAGGCAGTCTTCAGGGAAGACGGCTGTGTCCAGGAAGCAGTGTGGTGATGAGACAAGGAGAGCAGAGTGCCCGAAACCCTGAGCGCCTGCGGTGCAGAACTTGGTTTTCTGCTCACAGTCCAGGGGTGGCGGCAACCCTGCACACAATGAACTGGGATCAGAAGCAGAGACTGCGGCGTGGGCTGCGGCACTGGGCAGAAAGAGGGCAGTGGGGGCCGTGGGTAGGAAGGAGAAGGTAATCCCACGTGAAGGGCCGAGGGAGGCCTTGTCACAAGGGCTGATGTCCCCCTGAGTCCCAGAGCACTGCAGGGGGGCAGCAGAGGACACAGGGCACGCTGCCGGTCCCTGGGGTCTTCCGCCACCTGCTCTGCTGGCCCCATCCCTGCCGAAAGATGTCAGCCAGCAGGTGCTGTTAAGCTCCAGCTGGACAAAATCAGCCGGACAGGCGCGCGGGGCCCGACTCGGCCAGAAGCGCAGGTGCTCAGAACGCGTGGACGTCTTTCCTGCCGCCAGCTCTGTCTTGGCAGAGCACGCGCTGCCGGCTGCCTCCCGGAACTGCCTCTCTCCTGGCTGAAGTTGAGACTGTTTCTGTTTGCCACGAAACAGCTTCCTTGTTTGCTGCACATCTGGAACACGGCTCCTGGAGAGGGAAGAAGTGTGCAGGCATTTAAAGGAATGGCTTCCAGGAGAACTGGTGTTTGAATGAGGAGCCGCTGACTAAGCTTCTGGACTTGACAGGGCCATAGGGGTGACCGTGGCCAGCCCTCTGCCCCCAGGTGAAGGGTCGGGAAACGACTATCTTTACTCCTGAAGAGGAACATCTAAGTCAAGAGGCCATTGCCTTGTTCAATGTCCCCTGGCGATTGTTAGACCCAGTACCCCAGTGGCAGTCTGCCAGGCTCAGTGGCGAGGTGGCGCTTGAGCTAGATGCTATTGTAGCAGGGCATCTGGGCTTGCAAGAAGAGGCCTGGGAAGATCAGAGCTGAGAGGCCACGGTGAGCAAAGGGAACGGCAGATGAGAGTGACAGCTTCCACATTAAAAAGAGTGATGCCGGGGCTGGCGCTGTGGCATAGCGGGGTTAATCCTCCACCTGTGGCGCTGGCATCCCATGTGGATGCCGGTTCGAGTCCCAGCTGCTCCTCTTCCAGTCCAGCTCTCTGCTATGGCCTGGGAGAGCAGTACAAGATGGCCCAAGTACCTGCACCCACGTGGGAGACCCAAAAGAAGCTCCAGGCTCCCAGCTCCGGATCTGCCCAGCTCTGGCCATTGTGGCCATTTGGGGAGTGAACCAGCCAATGGAAGATTTTTCTCTGTGTCTCCCTCTCACTCTCTATAACTCTGCCTCTTAAATAAGTAAAATCTTTTTTATTTTTAAAAAAGTGATGCCTTTGTTATTTGAGAAAGAGAGAGACAGAGAGAGAGAGACAGAGAGAGACAGAGAGAGAGAGAGTTCTGCAGGCACTCTGGCGTGGGGTGTGGGTGTCCCAGGCAGCATCCTAGCTGCTGGGCCAGATGCCTGCCAAGATCGGCTGCCTTCTTTGAGCCAGACCAGGCCTCTCAGGGCTCTGCTCGTGTTCGCTCACTTAATCCTCACAACAGCATTACAGATGTCATCAATTCCGTTTTATGGACACCAGCTCTGGGGCACAGGAAAGTTCAGTAACCTTTCCCGGGTCAGCGGTGAGACTTGAACCTGGGACACCTTGTTCCTGGGCTCCCTTCCGTAACCGCTGGCAACAATGTCACTCCTGCGTTGGGCAGCCTCCCTGGGGGAGGCCACACGGGGGCCACACGGCCCGGTTCAGTGCTTTTGGGGTGGTGCCGGATATCATCCACATAAGAACCCAGAAGGCAGGCAGCTATCCCTGCCTTTCGCTAACGCAGGCACTGGGGTCCCGAGGGTTAATCGCCCACCCGAGGCCCCGCTTTGCTTCGTCTCTGAAGGTGTCTTTCCCAGGAGCTGCCGCTTCATTGAGAAAAGCCCGATTCTCACACTCCCAGATCAATCGCTCCCGGCCCCTGTCACCAATAGATTAGTTTTAAGGTTTTCAATAATTCTGCTCAGAGACAGAGCAGCATAAAGCAAAGCTAAAAATATCATTTTTCTCTAGCTGTCATAACAACATTTGGGCTAATTGATTCTCAATAGAATAATGACATCCAGTATGTAGCGAGAAATATTCATGAAGAGCTCCGTGAAATCCTCGAGCTGCCGGGCGGCGCCGCAGCCCAGGACGGCGCAGGACAGCCCTGGGCGGCTGCAGGCTGCACGCCGGGCGCATGCGCCAGGCTGGCACGTGGTGGGCGAGGCGCGACGGCCTGCGCCCCCGCCTACGGGGTTGTCTTTGGACATCAAAGCATCCGAGTGGCTGAGGACTGGGACTCCCAACCCCCGAGGCTGCTTTAATCAGGGAAAGGTGATGAAAAGATTAGAGGGTATGATTTATGGAGGGAGATTAGCATCAGAGGAGTGGAGGGAGAGGAAAGAGAACTCTCTCCAAGTAGTGGAGATAACAGAGGCTTGGGAGCAGCGTGGATCCGGGGTCTTGAGTGGATGCTGGAGGGTCCTGGGGGCTGGGGAGGAGCGGAGGGAAGCACTCTGGGTCTGAGGCCCCCGGCCCAGCCCCCATGTGCACAGCTGCTCCTGCAGCCTGCCTGCAGATCTGGCTCCTGGGACCCTCTTGATGAAGGTGCATGTGGGGGCCTTCTGATAGGGTCCGCCTGGGGGTCTTTGGGGTGCTGTGTGTTGGGGGGGGGTGTTGTGGCCTGGTGAGATGGTCTTTCAGGCTAGGAGCTGCGATGTTCAGGATCACGGGTGCTGTGCGAGAGGTCACAGGAGTTCGTGTGTCTGGCTGGGGTGGGCAGGGGCGCCTGGTGTGTGCCAGGGCCTGGGTGAAGGACGTCCCCCTCATGAGCTCGCTGCCTCCACACAGCAACCTGGTGGTCCCGGAAACAGACTCGGAGAGGGTCTTAACTCTCCCCAGTCACACAGCTAACAAGAGACAGAGCCAGGATCGGGCCCTCGGGCTGTCCAGCCCTGGAGCCCACAGGGCGCTGCAGAGAGGGGAGAGGAGAGCGGGGTGTGTGATGCCGCCGACGGCAGAGGACTCTGGTTTCAGTAGCACCTGGAAGGTGCATGTCCCTGAGTGTGCCCTGTGGGAACCTCAGTGTGTGCTGGCTCTGTGGTTGTTTATTAAAAAAAGTTATTTGTTTGAATGGCAGAGAGACAAAGACAAAGATCTTCCATTCACTTGTCACTTCCCAAATGTTCCCAACAGCTAGGACGGGGCCAGGACACTGGAACTCCATCCAGGGCCCTCACGTGGGTGGCAGGGGCCCACGCACTTGGGCTATCTTCCACTGCTTGCCCAGGCACCTTAGCAGGGAGCTGGATTGGAAGTGGAGCAGCCGGGACTTGAACCAGCATTCATAATGGGATGCCCGAGTCACAAGCGGTGGCATAACCTGTTGTGCCATGTCACCGTGGCTGTATGTTTTAAACACACACGTGCAGAATCATCCGTAGGGGGTGTTGTAGCAGCAGACTCTGTCTGGGTGGGCCTGGAACCCAGTGAGGTGGTGCCACCCCATCCACGGGGCCCCACAACCGGGTCCTTCATCTCCCCAGGGCTCACTGGCCTTGAGATAGCAAGGCGACCGTCCACCGAGATCACCCTCACGTCACTCTAGCACTGTCCCCTGGTAACGTCTGCCCCCCGTTGCTCACCCTGTGGTTGCTGGAAGCTCTCTGGATGTCATCTGTGAGCCCAGTAAGGTTCTCAGAGGTTCTGTTGCCCCAGACTCCTCCTGCCTGCCTGTCCTGCTGAGCCGGCTCCCGCCACAAGCTCTGGGGCGCCCCCTCAGGCAGGTGCCTCGCTGTGCAGACCCAGGAGCATCCAAGGACTGTGGACTAGGAGGCAGGGATGGCTACCCCCTCCCCAGTGCAAGCCAGGCCCAGGATCCCAACAGCCGCTCATCAGATAGGAACCCTACATTCCCTGAAAATACCACTGTCCTTCCTGCTGGTGTCACACGTGGCTCCCTGGCCCCTGGAAATGGCTCTTCTCCCTTCTCAGCTGGGCTCGGATGCCAGGCTGATGCCGGGGGCCAGCACCTCTGCCTTCCTCGAGCAAGCCTGCTGCTCCTGCTGGACTCGCCCACCCATCCGTGAACAGAATTAGTAAGGTTGATAATCAATGGCCGACACGAGCCCTGCTCCAGTGCCAGACACTGTGGGAAGCTGCAAATGTGAGTTAGCTCCTTTTGGTGCAAAGCAGCTCCACGGTCTCAGTGCTATTTTGCTGCCCCTGTTTTATTGATGAGGAATCCGAAGCACAGAGACATTCACTCCATTTCCCGGGGTCACACAGCATGCAAATAAATGTGGAGTCTGGGAGTTGCTTTTAACCGCTGTGTGGCTTGCCTTCCAGATCAGTCTGAATCCAGCTAAATGAGGTCTGGGGACTGAGACTCCTGCTACTCACAGGTCATTAACTTCATATCAGCAACCTCGGATGTGCGCATTAGTCTAATGCTTTTACAGACGGAGCAGCTCAGCTTGGTGAAGCGACTTGTTAACAGACAAGTGTTAGAGGCGGAGCTACGATTGGACTTCAGAGCCACTAGCTCCACCCCAGGGGAGGCGTGCAGTGGAGACAGTCCTGAGCCACATGGAGACGGGCGGGAAGGAGGAAGGGGATCTGGCCCATGGTGTGTGGCCTGGGGCTGGGCAGCAGGTCCCAGAAGGAAACCCTGAAACCTCAGCACCCTGAGAGACCCGGATGGAGGGGGCAGGTGAGCTGCTGACACGCACGGTCCAGGCGTGCGTGGGTTTGACCCCTCTGCCCACAGCCTCCTAAATGAACTCTGCCCCTGGTGCTGCCACGGACCAGGGATGCCCTGCACCTGGCCTCGCCCCAGTCTCCCTAAGATAATGGGATGCTTGGCCGGGACCAAGCGGCGTCTCCATCCTGGGGCAGCACGCGATCAATCAAAGAAAGGACGCAGAAGGGTTTGACGTATGTATACAAGGCCCGGCTGTTCCTCAGCCACGGCTCCCTGATGCATGGGTGGGGAGATCACTGCTATTTTACCCTTCCCGCCTCCAGGCTGCTCTCCAGGCTTCATCCAGTGGGAGGAATCGGATGTCTGGACAGCAGGAGTGGGGAACTGATGGAGAGCCACTTTCCAAAGTGCATGATCCCTGGTGGGGTCAGGTCTGAATGGAGGCCCTCCCCCAGCCTGTCCTGAGCCCCGGCGTCCAGCGCCTCTGTGTCAGCACAGCGGAGACCTGTGTATCGCCCACGATGAACCACTCTTGTCATCCATTCATTCATTCATTCATTCATGTGTCTAGTCTTTGAACCAATGTTTATCGAAAAGGGGTGGAAGGGAGACAGTGAGCCAAGTACCAGGGGGCCCTGAGAGGTGAAACAGACAGGGACCCTGGCACATTCGAGGAACTAAGATATGTGCATTGTTACTAGGACGAGACGCTCAGGGCGGCCTCGGTCATCACATGGGGACAAATGGGGCACCTTGATGAGGTGTAGCTCAGGCGTAGAGCATTTGGCTGCAGCTAGGGTACCTAAGGACTTGTGGTTGGGGAAGACCACTTCCTGCTGCAGCAGTCCAGGAACACTTCCTGGAGGAAGTGACATCTAGCATGCTGAAGGATTCTCGGAGGATGTAAATATATTATAAGGCAGGGGGTGAATCTCCCGGGACGCTCATCCTTCATGTCTCCGAATTCCACCGAGCAAACACACAGCACAGTGACAGCAATGACGCACAACCCTGGGTACATGTGGAGGATCTGATCCTTCCATTTCACCCCCAGGGACAGGCACAATGTGGAGAGGGGTTCTGCCGTTTCCCCAGTGGTTTGGGGGTTCTGGGGCCTCTCTCCCACTGCGTCACCCTGCGGGGACAGACTAGCATCCCAGGACACGTGTCTTTTCCCAGGCGCAGCCCTGCAACTCAAGCCAACAAGCTCATCTGGTCCCTAACCCAGAGCAAAGTGATTTGTTCCAGCGCTGGAGGGGAAGCCAGCTGTGCTGCATGGTGCCCTGGCGTCCCTCCTTGGGGATTTGTCAGGGTGATTTCAACCATGCCTGGTTTTTCCCTTTCCACGCTGCCTTTAAACACGGTCTCTACATCACTCGCACTCCTGTCACAGGCGCGGCATGGCAGGGCTGTGCGGGGAGCGTAATGAGAGGGCCTGTTGGGTTCCCAGAGCCCGGGAGTCGGCTGTGATCTTTGGAATCCTCATTAGAAATTCCCTCCAGAGCCCGGGGCATATGCTTTTGCTCGTCTTTAATAATGGCAAACCTTCCTGCTTTGAGTTTGGATTTGATTTCGGGAAGCAACCACAAGAGGCATTTGGAGCCCAGCCTGGTGGAAGAGCAAGCTGGAAAATGTGCTTCTGGTTGAATGGGAGGTGTGACTGTCATTGGCACGTGGGGATGCCAAGTTCAGGTAGAAGCCAGAGCAGGAAGCTCCAGGGGAAGCTCCAGAGTCACTGCAGGGAATGCTAGTGGGGGCGGCGGGGCGGGGGTGGGGGGGACAGGCGGCGAGGGGCTTTCTGCCAATTTTGGTGTGGGCGAGTGGGGCGTCCAGCAAGTTGACCGGCCCCGGTCTTCCCCGCCTTCAGACAGGAGTTTCTGAAAGGTGGAGGGCTGCCTCCAGTGTTTGGGCAGAGGCCACGGTGGGGCTTCCAGCTCTCTTTGTGAGCTCTTTCTGCTACCACCAGATCCCAGAGGCCACCCAGCCAGGAGGCCTCTCTGGACCTCATCAGCCTAGTGCTGAAAGGAGGCGGGAGGAAGAGTCAAGGGACGTCCACGCTTTCAGCTGGTCCGCCAACCTCCAGACAAAGACCTTCGGTGGCCCCGCCCAGCTGTCTCAATGACCCTGCCACCTCCCCCACGAGCCCTGTCACCCCTGCACCTGTCCTCCCCACGCCTCTGCCTCCTGGAGCTGCTGGCTTAATCCCACGCTGATCTTCCGTGCCTGTGGCCAACACCTACAAAACGATGGCTCGAATACTTGGTGGCTTGATCACTTGTTCCAAAGATACTTTCCTTTGAAAAGCCCGACTCCAAAACTGCGGGCTGAGTCTGAGATTTCAGGGGGATGCCTTTGCTAAGGGGGCTGGCCAAGCTGGTCGGAGTGTTTGCTCTACAGTCAACCCCAAATAGGCTGTGAATGATGACCCATCTGGTCTTCCCCTTTCTTCATTTTAAGATTTGTTTTATTTATTTGAAAGCAAAGTGAGAGAGAGAGAGAGAGAAAGATCTTCCACCTACATGTTTATTCCCAAAATGGCCGCATGATCAGCACTGGGCCAGGCAGAAGCCAGGAGCTCCATCCCGGTCTCCCATCATCCACGGCCTTCCCAAGTGCATTAGCAGGGAGCTGGATCCCAAGTGGAGTAGCGGGTAGCTGGCGCTCCCTATGGGATGCCGCTGTCTCAAGTGGCTGCTTAACCCAAGGCACCGCAACAGCAGCCCCGTCCAGTCTTCTTGTCCTCCAGAGACTGAAACCCACAGGCTTTGGGTTCTAAAGACAGAGTGCAGAGTGACTCAGCAGAGGAGGAAGTGGGACAGAGGCCCACACCCCTGACAGCGCTCACTGCACACCCCATGGCACATTCGGCAGCCCCCCAACACCTGCGCCTCCCACTCACCCACACCCACTCCCTCACACACACCCTCAAGCTGCACAGGGATACAAACCCACACTCTCCATTCTCTCCAACCCCCACGCACGCACAGTCCCATCGCTCCCCTGCACAGGTGCACATAACCTCATGCTGTTCCCCGCCTGCTCCTGGAAGAGAGAGACTCAGAAAAACATCTGAGAGCCCCTGGCCAACACCCCTCGGCACAAATGTGCTTTCAGCAAGGTGAGGTCAGAGGAAAAGTACAGAGCTCACAGACCAAGGAGTTGGGCTCCAGGGCTGGAACAGCCACGCCTGAGTCACATACACTTGGGCAAGTCCCTTCTCCACGGCTTGCTTTCCTTACCTGCAGGGTGGGTGGAGTAACAACCCCCCCCCACCCACACACAAGGTCATTGCAAGGATGGAATGAGCTCTTGGAGGCAGGCACTTTGCATGGTACATGGCAAAGCACATAAAAAAAAAAGGTTTGGGGTCTCCCCAGGTTGGGCTGCTGCTTGCATCACTGGCATCCCGTATGAGCACTGATTCGAGTCCTGGTCGCTCTACTTCTGATCCAGCTCCCTGCTGATATGCCTGGGAAAGCAGTGGATGATAGCCTGAGTGCTTGGGCTGCTGGGAGAAACTCCTAGCTCGTGACTTCAGCCAGGACCAGCCCTGGCCATTGCATCCATCTGGGAAGTGAACTGACAGATGGAAGATCTCTCCCTCTCTCCCTCTCCCTCTCCCTCTCCCTCTCCCTCTCCCTCTCCCTCTCCCTCTCCCTCTCCCTCTCCCTCTCCCTCTCTCTCCCCCTCTTCCTCCCCCTCTCCCTCTCTCTCTCTCATCCTCTCTCTGTAAACTCTGCCTTTCAAATTAAGACAAAAAATTTTTTAAATGTTTATCACCAGGGTTATGGTCATAATTGCCAGCAGTGGAACAGGCCATATTCGGGTTAAATGGCTCTTTCCCTGTGGACCCGTCCAAAGGAGAGCAGACGATACAATTCCGAGTTGGGTGGGGAGAGTCTGGGGCTGTG
Source organism: Oryctolagus cuniculus (assembly GCF_051225735.1). Classification (NCBI taxonomy): domain Eukaryota; kingdom Metazoa; phylum Chordata; class Mammalia; order Lagomorpha; family Leporidae; genus Oryctolagus; species Oryctolagus cuniculus. Next base: position 135,058,503 of record NC_142873.1, read on the forward strand.
CCCTGCTCCCTAGCTTCTGGCTCAGGTGGCTCAGTGCTCCTGACCCAGGACATCTGAGATGTGTGTCGGGGGTGGGACTGGTCAGCGAGGACCCAGAAATGGCCGGGCGATTCCCAAAAGAACTTTACATAATCAATGCAGCATCTATTACAAAACATCTATATGCAAAGATGACGCCTGCCCCGGCGGATGAAAAAGGGACTATTGGCAAATCCCTGACAAATGTTTCTGGGATGTGAGGGCTTTGGAGAAGGTACAGAGGGGAGCTGAAGGGGGGGGCCAGGGGTAAGTGGGGGTGACGAGGCTGGGGGTGGGGCAAGGCACAGCCCGACAAGGTGCCCCCTTCAGAAAGGTGCCACGAGGTCACCAACGGCTTGGGGGAGGCATGCACTTGAGGGATGCCCAGGTCACACCATAGAGCAATGGCCCACCCTCTGCTTGCTGTGGGCTTCCTGTAACTGCTGAAAACCCACCAGTTCCAATAAGACAGTCAGGGCGAGGAGCAGCAGTGGGGTGCATGGTGCGTGTGGAGGGGTCAGAAACTCAAGAGGAGAGCGTGAGTGGGGGAGGGGGACAGGATGTGAGCACCACACACCTGATACAGAGAGGAGCAGCCGGAGGGGCCTGTCCTTGCTGGAGAGCTGCCGGCTCAGAGGGTCGGAAGGGCTGCGTGCAAGCTTCCCAGTGACCGAGCCTGGGGCTCCTCAGGCCCATGGGTAGGGTTGAAAGCAGTGCACCTGTGCTGGAGACAGGGGGCAGCATGGGCATCCATCCGTGCCTGTTCTCCCAGAAGGTCCATTGTTTTCATCATGTTTCCAAAGGGTCGTAAGACTCCCAACGCAGGGATCGTTAAGATGGGGAATTAAAGGTTAGCACACCAAGCCTCAAATTCTGCCTCCTTTCTAACTGCATGATGTGGGCCAACGTACCAGACCACCTGCCTCTTGGGTTTCTCATCTGTAAAGTGGGGCTAAGGGGATTCTCACTTCATAGGACTCTCGATTAAATAACACCACAAAGTGCCTTAGCACGTGGCGCTTATCCGAATAGTAGCTGTCATTCTGTACACTGGCATAAAATTATATTATTATCTTGAAGATGAGGGGTGGGGAGCAGGCACCTCCTGCTGGCAAAAGTCGGGGTGCGGAGCCGCGGGCTGCAGACGGGCAGGGCTGGAGCTGCCCCGCACCCCGGGGCGTTTGTATGCAGCGGGTGTTGTGCGAGTGTGTCCCAGAGAGGGGAGGCTGCTCCATAAGACTGATTTGTTGCTGCTGAACCTCATTAATCAAATGTTACCGGAGAGAGCCTCCTGCAGCTGCTGGCAGGTCAGCGTCGGGGAGATAAGTGATGTAGCCAGACCCAGCCAGGGGGAGAGAGGAGAGATGAGGCAGCCATAAGTCTTGGCGGTGGCAGGCTCTGAGGCAGGAGCCCCGCTCCGGCGCGTCCTCGGCGCCGGGGGGCAGATCTCCCAGTCAGGACGCTGTCCCTCTGCCTGAGGGAGGCTCCACAGACTGGCGGCTGGGACAGGCTGTGTCTGGGAAGCGGCTGCCGAGAGTGCCATGTATCTGGGGACACAGGAGGGGAAGATGACCTAAGACATCACCAGGGCTGTGGTCCTCGGGCCACTGGATTCTCCACGCAGGCCCTGGACGCTGGCCTCCAGCAACACCCATGCCGCCTTTGCACAGCCCCCTGGGCAAGCTGTGAGCCAATCGAATGCTTTGGATATGAGTGGCACCTGCTCTTGCTAGGTGGGTCTGCTCTCCCCCAGTCCCAGCCTAAAGCTCAGTTTCCTCTTGGTAACCACAGCCCCGGAAACTGCGAAGTCCATGCCAGGTGTGGTTTACATCACCTATTAGATACTTGCCTGCTTTGCTTTAATCCCTCATTAGCAATCTTACGATGCAGATTGAAATGATCCTTCCATTGTACAGATCAGAAAACTGCACTCGAGTGGTGGTCCCCTCGATGGAGGAGGTGAGGAACGGGCTCTCACTGCTTGTTTAAGGGGCCTTGGTCTGGTTGTCAGGGAGGGCTGCGTGAGGAGTCCCAGGTGGGTCCTAGGCGCCTCTGCTCCAGGAAGCTGGCCTGGGACTCGGAGCTGAGTCTGCTCTCCCCGTACCAGCCTCTGTCCTCTGCCACAGGACGCCCCCTGGTGCCAGGACCTGTGCTGGCAGCCGCAGTAATCTCACCAGGTCAGGTTCACCCACTGTCTGGCTGGGTGACCTTGGGTCTTTAACTTTCCTGAGCCCCTATTTTGTCTTCAAAACATAATAATAACCACTCCAAGGAGCCATTTGGAGACTTATGTAAAAAACAAACAAACAAACAAACAAACAAAAACAAAAACAAAAAAACAGAACAAAACTTGTAAAGCTTAGGACCATGCCAGGCATCTAGAAAGCACGTAATCCTTGCTGTTGGGCCTGGGAGACTTGACAGAGGAATCATCCCAGCCGTTCCCCCAGCAGCCTTGGACTCCACTGCTGCCCGTAGTGACCTAAGCCACGTGTCCCCAGGAACCCCCCCACCCCATCTTCTCAGCCTGCTGTTGGAGTCCCCATTCCTGTCCACCTCAGGCTTCTTCTTACTGTGCTCACTGCACTCCTAGAACCATGGGTTGCTTTCAGTCCTTGAAAGAAATGGGTCAGGCACCCCACTCTGTGCACGTGCAGCTTCCCGCACTGCCTCCCAGTGCTGGAAAGTTGGGGCACTAACCCTCGGGGCCCAGCAGGGGAGAGGATGCTTCCTGGAGCTTTGTACACTTAGTGCGTGCTGTACACTTTGCAGACGTGAGCTCCCGGAATCTGTACGGTGGCCTCACAAGTCAGGGCCTATTTCAGGCTCAGGAAGCTCAAAGGAGGCAAGTAACTTTTCCCCAGGTCACCATCCGGCGAGTGCCAGAACGGAACGTGGCACCCCTGGTGGCCAGACGGCGGAGGCCGTGCCCTTTCCCCTACCCCTGACCCTGGGATGAGGGCCCCCAGCACAGAAAAGCGAGGCTGACATCAGCGACTCAGGAAATGTCAGTTCCCTCGCTCCTCGCCCCACACGGCACTGGAGAGCTCCCAACATTTAAAGGGTTGGCTGGGCCCAAGTTCGGGAGTTGTTAACTTCTTAGTAGTTCTCTCTTTGCCTCGTTGTGGGGTAAAACTGCATTTGGTTTTTAAAATTCCCTTTTTTATTTAGTCGCTGTGAATGTTGAGAACTGCCAGTACTGGAAGCTGAGATCCCATCCATATGCCAGGTTTTAAATAGCAGACTAGAAACAAGTTTACACAGGAAGATCAAACTCATCCCAAACACGCAGCTCCTGCACTGTTCAGACAAGACCCCTACGCCCCCCGCCCCGCCCTGCCGTGCCCCGGTCTGCCCCACCGCTCCCGGTTCCCAAGAGTCATCATTCTTGTTTTCCAGCAGGCCGAGTTCCGCCTGCTGCTCTTCCTGCACGGAGGAGAGAGCGAGCGGTGACCCAGGCACCCCAAGGGGCGCTTGGCTTTGCTTTTCTTCTCGGTGATGGCAATGACCTTGGAAACCGTTTCCGGATCCTGGAGTCAGCCATGCTTCACGGCTTCCCTGAGCAGTGAGTGAGTGGCACTGGGAGGAGAAGTCCTGGCTGGGGAAGCTCTGATCCATAAAATGTGCTCCGTGACCTTGGCCAGTGAGGCTTCACCCCACTCCTCCACGCCTCACTATATTGAAGAAACGAAACGAGAGAAAGAGACAGAGGTACCTGGACTCGGGCCTGCGCCGCTGCTGTCCAAAGCCCTCAGCCCCGCAGCTGCCTGGCCATGAATCTTGGATGAGCCCTGTCTGGGTCTCCGACCCCTCACAGTGAGGCAGAAGTCTAAAAGCTCCTGTCTCCCCAGGGTGGCGTTGTGGCACAGTGGGTTAAGCGATGTCAGCATCCCTGCTGCTCCACTTCCGATCCAGCTCCCTGCTAATATGTCTGGGAAAGCAATGGAAGATGGCCCAAGTGCTTGGGCCCCTGCAGCCAGGGGGGAGACCCCAATGAAGCTCCTGGCTCCTGGCTTCAGCCTGGCCCAGACTCAGCCTTTGTGGCCATTTGGGGTGTGAACCAGTGGATGACGATCTGTGTGTGTGTGTGTGTGTGTCTCCTTCTTTCTGACACTCTGCCTTTCAGATCAATGAAACAAATCTTAAAGAAAAAAAAAAATAAAAAGTTCCTAATGCAGGACTAGCATTTGGGGAGCGGCAGCAAACACCCAGGCCAGCCTGCGTGCCTGGGTCTTGGTGGCGGTGGCAGAGGTCCCGGTGGTGACAGCCACCAGCCCAGAACATGGCACTTTCTCTAAACCTCATCGCTGCATCCTGGCCTGAAGTGCGTCCCCAGTCCCCACGCGGAGGTCTCAGCCGCACCCACCCCATCGTTCGCCAGCTTGTCCGGCTGGCAGGGAGGGGGCGGGGTTGATCTATGGGTTGCAGTGACCTGCCTGGGGGGAGGGGAGGGGCCCTCTGACCCAGGGGTAAGTCATGGACTCCCCCCAGGGCCCTGGGGGGCTCCCCAGGAGAGGAGCCTCGGGCATTCGTTATCTGAATGTTTCCCAGAGGGGCTGATCACGTGATTCATCTCACTCACGCTAATTGGATGTAAATTAGATGAGAAATCAGTAATTTGTCCCAAGATTTGTCACTCTGGTGGCTTTCCAGGCCCAGCAGCTCCTGGGTCCAGGGAAGGCGGCCCAGCTGTCTGTACAGGAGGTGAGCTTCTCCCTGGTGACTCAGGCAGGGGAGGTGAGAGAGGGGAGGAGGGGGAGACAGGAGGGCAGAGTCGGGCTGCCCCTGGCCAGTGGAGGGCCAGGGAACCTTCGGGGAGGTTCTTCAGGAACCAGGGCCACTCCAGCTTGGCTCCCTGCAGCATTATGCTAATCAACCCCTTGGGCCCACTCCCTCCTGGGAAGCGGGCAGCTGCCGCTGTCTTGTCTCGGGAGCCTGATGGTGCTGATTTAATGAGGGGGAGGGCACAGAATGGGCCCTGGCTCCTGCGGGGGGGGGGGGGGGGGGAGGGAACAGATCACGACACAGGGGTCAGGGCAGTGTGGAAGGGGCGCGACCGGGAGGCCCATACGGGAGGATTGGCAGCAGCTGGGACACGCCCAGGACCCTCCAGCGTTGCTCCAGGCTTGGGCAAGAGTTGAATTTATTAATGCGATGGACACAGTTCTCTGCACAAGGGCAGTCATGTAAATATTTTTCAAAGGGAATCTGAGGCTGAGGTTGGCAGGAAGGGCGAGGGAAAGGGTCACTGCCCTTGGGGGGTAATTGTATCCTAATTGCGCTGGACAGAGTCCCCAGCTCAGAGCCCAAGTGGGGTCCCTGCTCCTCTTTTTGGAAGAGAGATTTTAAGCATACTGTTGAGGAAGGAGGCATGGATTCCAGGAAGTGCGCCCCACCTGGCCAAGAAGGCAAAAGAGCAGAGGTAGAGGGCAGGGGCCTGCACAGGGGGCGGGGGGGGTGGGGCTGGGGCGAGAGCCTCACAGAAGGCCAAGGGCCGGGCAGTGAGGCAGGTGCAGGGCGGGGGGTCTGGGGTATTCAGACCTCGAGTTTGAAAAGACTCATTGCTATGCTCATTCACTCATTTCAACCTTCCACATGCATTTATTAAACTCCTACTGTTTGCCAGCCTTGGTGCTAGGTGCAGGATGAGCTCGACTGATCTGGTTACCCTAGCTCCAAAGCCGAAGAGAGTCTAGGAGGGGGAGAAGACACTGATGGAGTAATTGTGTACATGTACATGGACATGTGTACATGTATGTATGTGTATATGTATGATGTGCCGTGCAGGAAAGGAGCTTTGACAGCCACGTGACACAGGAACTGAGCCCGGGCTGAGGCAGGGAGAATGCTGCTAAGATAATCAATGCAGAGTGAGAACAAGGCAACTGCTTTTGATTCCCGCAAGGAGAAGCCTTGACCTTGGCCACGCAAACCTGGTTGGGCTTGCGTGTGAGTGGGAGGGTGTGCAAGCGAGTGGCTGAAAATGCCTGTGAGTGCGCATGTCCGTGAGCCCGGGCCCGTGGTCGTCTGCAGCAGCAGCTGGGATCCGGGGGCAGCCTGGAGAGGATCCTGCGTCTGCCTCTGCCTCCTGGCTCCAGAAGCAGGCCCAGTCCCTCAGTTTCACGGCCAGCTTCTGTGTGCGTTCCTGGGGGTGACGTGGGTGAAAATGCCTGGGTCCGGTTCATGCACTTCAACCCCTCGCCTCCCCAAACCCTTCCTTCCACCCTTCTGTCTGCTTTTAACCTGATACTTTCCTGAGTGCCTGCTAAGCGCCCTGGGTAAGCCCTTCAGATACTGTTTCATAGAGTACTTAGTAGGTATTTGTGCCCCCATTTTCCAGACAAGAAAATGCACCCAGAGAGGGTCAGCGGCGGGTCCAAGGTCATCCTGCCAGCAAGCGGAAGCACAAAGGTGCCAACTCCAAACTCACAACGTCTCGCTGCCGAGCGCCTGATGTCCAGCTTGATGAATTCGAGGCTGGTTCTTCACACAGCACCACGGCTCTCCGCTTTACACAGTGTGTTCCATACCAAGCATCTGATTCATGCGTAACTTTTGAGGACACCTATACCCGCATCCCATTGCCAAGTTTCTCGGCAAATGTTAAAGCATTGAGGGAGAATCCGCGACATTTTAAAGATGGAAGTGCACCCCCCTCATTTCCCCCGGAAGGAACAGAGGCCCTAGGAGGAAAGAAAACTTGTTGAGGAGGCCGGGCAGCACCCCGGAAAGAGCGAGGATTAGGGACAGGGGCTTGAGGCAGCAGTTAAGAACTTGAGACGCCTGCATCCCGTATCAGAGTGCCTGGCTCAAGTCCAAGGTCCTCTGCTTCCGCTCCAACTTCTTGCTTAGGAGCCAGCAGATGACGGCTTTAGTCTCCAAATACATGGAGACCCAAAATCCAGCTCTGGACTCCTGGCTTCAGCCTGGCCCAGCCCTGGCTGTTGTAGGCATTTGGAGAAGAGAACCAATGGATGGGAAGGTCTCCCTCTCTGTCTCTGTCTTCCCTCTCTCTCTTTTTCTACCTTGCAAGTAAAAATGGAAATAGATAAAAATTTACCGAGAGAGTCAAGACTAGAAGCTGGACAGGCTCCTTCTGCCCCACTGTGTCCCAGCCAGTGCATCTGGCTTCCCTCTGAGAAATCGGGGTACCCCAGTGGGTGCTACCAAAGGATTGTCCAAATAGAGAGCCAAGGTGCAAAACCACCCCCGCTCCCACCCCCCGCCGCTGTAAAGGCCAAGGTCAAAGACACCTTCTGCCCTCCTGGAACTCCTCGGTGTAACTGCCAGGCCCAGGGCAGCCCGGGCAGCTGCTCTCCTGGGGTGAACTCGCTGCCATCCAGCTGCTGCAGAGGGGGACAATTACCCAAGGGGCCACACTTTACCCTGTCGATTGGAGGATGGAGGAACGGGGCAGCCAAGAGAGTCCAACCTGGCTGTGCAGAAGAGACCCCTGCCCTGCCACCAGTGCCCATGCTGGTGGTGGCGGTGGCTGTGAGGGCCCTGGCTTCAGGACACCTGCTGATGGGACAGCCTGAGGCTGCACAGTCTGGTGGCTTGGGTTCCAAACCAGGTCCCCACACTTCAGAGTCTCAGTCTCCGCTTCTGTAAAGTGGGATTAAAGCCCTCCTGTGGCGGGAAATGAAATTAAAAGATAAGTTTCTTTTGGCACAAAGAAGTTTTGAAATCCATGCACATGAGGGATCTTCAAAAAGTTCATGAAAAATGCATACTGTGAAAGAACTGTGCATGGATTTCAAAGGGCTTTTTTTTTTTTGCACCAAAATAAACATATCTTTTAATTCCATTTTCCATGGACTTTTTGAAGTGCCTGCAGATATTTGCTGGGATTATTAGATCGGTCCAATCTGTAACGGACAGAAGCCAGTGCAGTGGGCCCACGTGGGGCGAGGTGGGAGATGATATGAACGAAGCTGGGAGAAAGGGCATGCGAGGAGCCCCGTCACAGGGAGTTCTCCTCTCCTCTCCCCTCCTCTCCTTTGCCCTCCCCTCTCATCCCCTCCTCCCCTCCCCTCCTCACCTCCTCTCCTCTCCACCACCCCTCCAATCCCCTCCCCTCCCCTTCCCTCCACTCATCCCCTCCCCTCCTTTCCACTCCTCCCCTCCATTCCTCTCCTCCCCTCCTCTCCTCCCCACCACTCCTCTCCTCCCCTCCCCTCCCCTCCACTCATCCCCTCCCCTCCTTTCCATTCCTCCCCTCCATTCCTCTCCTCTCTTCTCCCAGGCGGGCCCTGGACCCTGTGATTAGGGGGTCACCTCCTACCTCTGCTTCTGAGTGGAGCTCTGAGTTTCTCATGTCATTGTCTAAGGCGAATAGCTACAGCTCAAAAATACTTAGAACTGTCAATAACTTTTTTTTAAAGATTGTTTATTTTTTGAAAGGCAGAGTTACAGAGAGGGGGGAGGGTCTTCCATTCTCTATCCTCTGGTTCACTATTCAAATGGCTGCAATGGTCAGAGATGGGCCAGGCTGAAGCTGGGTGCTGGGAGCTTCTTCCAAGTCTCCCATGAGAGTGCAGGGACCCGAGCACCTGGGCCATCCTCTGCTGCTTTCCCAGGCTTAGAATCAAGGATCTGGTCCAGAAGTGGAACAGCCGGGTCTCGAACCAGCTCCAGTATGGGTTGCCAGCACCACAGGCAGTAACTTTACCTGCTGTGCCACAGTGCTGGCCCCATAAATAACTTATTAAAAAATTGAGATAAAATTCATTTAACATAAAATTGACAACTTTAAAGTGTTCACTTGAGTGGCAGAGTCAGTGCATTCACAATACAGTGCAATCACCAGCTACATCAAGTTCCAAAACACTCAGGTCACCTCCAAAGAAAACCCCGTACCTGCTGGGGTCGCTCCAGTTCCCCTGCCATCCTAGTCCCTGGCAACCTTGGTGTGTTTTTTGTTTCTTTGGATTTACCGTGTCTGGATATTTCACATACATGGAACCCTACGACGTGTGTCTGACTTTTTTCTCTTGGCATAATGTTTCCAAGTTCACCCGACTCACAGCGCGTCAGTATGTCACTCCTTTTCACGACTGAGTGATAGTCCATTGAATGGGTATGCTGCCTTTCGTTTGTCCGTTCATGCACTGATGGGCGTTTGGGTTGTCTCATCTTTTATTATTGCAACTAGTGCTGCTACAGACTCTGGCAGACAAGTATTTGGGTACCTGTTGGGTCTATACCTCATGAAATTGACAGGCTCTGTGGTTAATTTTCTAAGGAGCCATCACACCGTTTCCATTCGGGGCTGTGCCATTTCACCTTCCCATCAGCCTTGAACAGGGCTCCAACTTTTGCACAGCCTCACTTCCATCCATTTTCAGTTTTTTTGGTTTTTTTAAGCATAGCATCTTCATTGGTGTGAAGTCACATCTCACCGCAGTTTCAATTTTCATTTCCCTAGTGACTGATGATCCTGGGCACCTTTGGCCCTCTTTGGAGAAATGGCTCTTCAGACCCTCCACTCCCTTGTGAACAGGATAGCTGGTCTTGTTAAGTTGGCTCCATCTCCATGGGATGTAGGTGAGCAACAGTTCAGGGGTACCCAGAACAAGACTTTCGGGGTCACCTGACCATGAGGCTCAGCTGTTGCAAGTCAGGACTGTTTTGGCCAAGTCAGGACTTCCGGCCATCTTATCTTCATTTGCACTCTGGCATGATAGGCAGAGTCAAAGCTGTTGTAGTGGGCTTGGAGTGGCACAAAATGGGGTTTGAGTCCCAGCTCCTCCACCTTTACCAGCTGTGTGCCAAGGCCGGGGCATCAGGCTCACCACCTCAGGCTCTCCCTGAGGGTGGCTTGGAGGGTTTATCTGGGTAGGGAGGGGCACAAAGCACGGGCACCATTCCTGGCAGCCGGAGGTGCCCAAGAAATGGGCGTTTCCTTCCTGCCTTTCTCACTCCACTCTCATCCAAGCTTCTCTTTTCTTCACCTGCTTCCTTACGAGTGGGCGGGGCTGGGTGTGGAGGGAGTCACAGGAAGTTGTGGCAGACCCTCCTGTTCTGGGGAGGGCTCTCCTGGGGTCTGCAAGCATCGGCCCCCAGAGTCCGACTGTCAGCGTGAGGAACGCGTCTCCCTAGGACTGCAGGGGCGAGAAGCAGGAGGTGCTCAGGCCTCTCTGTCCAGTCACCAGCCGCACGCTCACTCCAGGGCACGAATCTGATGGGACCCCACACTCAGGCCTTCAGGGGTCTCGCCCTAAACTGGGGACTTGCCCAGAGTGCAACACCAAATCCAAGTGCAGAGCTCCTAGGCCAACACGTGGATTGAATTGACCACCAGGTGCGACATTTGTTGGCCTGGGATGGATCTTAGGATCTTGCAAGGAAATTGAATTCTCTGGTTACAAAGTCTATGCCAGAGTTGCTTTCTGTGTTTTTTTGTTTGTTTGTTTGTTTTTTGGTTTTATCTTTGCAGGTCAAACTCAAATTAATCATGATCTATTTAAAGAAAACATCTAACAATAGCTAGCATATACTGAGTGCTTACCACGTAGGTAAGGAAAGGAAGGGACCCCAGAGTTCTCTCTGCTGTCTGAGCACACAGTGAGAGGCCGCCTTCTGCAAGCCGGGAGGGGAGCCCTCAGCCAGAACCCAGCCGTGCTGGCTCCCCGATCTCAGACTTCAGACTCTAGAACTGTGAAGAAACAAATCCTGTTGTCCAAGCCACCCATATGCCTATGAGGTATGAGTTCAAAAAACTCATGGGAAAATAGAGCTAAAGGCTCCATATATTTTGGCCCACACATTTTTGAAATCCAGAGGTCGTTTTCTCATAATACTCACCTTCCTTCAGCATTTTGAAGGCACCTCATACATATACAGTTACAAAATTTTTTGCACCAAAATAAAAGCATCTCTTGAACCCATTTTCCCATGAACTCTTTGATGTCTTCCCGCAGGTAGGTTTCCTATCTCTGCTTTCATCTGTCAGAGAAGCCAATCGCTTGACCAAGGCTGCCCTGCTGGTGTCAGGGCCAGAATGGGGGCCCTGGGTGTCATGGGAAGGGCCACGCTGCGGGACACCGTGCACGGGATCAAAGCCGCCCTCTACACTGTATGCCAGTGATGCTGGCTACGGCTCCTGGAGAGCCACCAGGAGAAGCAGAGAAGCTAGAGGGGATGAGTTGCCAGTCACTCCCAACACAAAGCCGTTGGTGGGAGTGCTGGCCCAGGAGAGCTGAACCTGTGTGCTTTTTTTTTTAAAAAAAAGATTTATTTATTATTTGCAAAGTAGAGTTACCAAGAGGGGGAGAGAGAGAGAGAGAGAGAGAGAGAGAGGTCTTCCATCCACTGGTTCACTCCCCAGATGCTCGCAGCAGACAGAGCTGTGCCGATCTGAAGCCAGGAGCCAGGAGCTTCTTCTGGGTCTTTCACACAGGTTCAGGGGCCCAAGGACTTGTGCCATCTTCTAGTGCTTTCCCAGGCCACAGCAGAGAGCTGGATTGGAAGTGGAGCAGCCGGGACTTGAACTAGCGTCCAATGGGATGCTGGCCCTGCAGACGGTGGTTTTACCTGCTATACTACAACACCAGCCCTGAACCTGTCCATCGTTTTCCCCACTCTGTATCAATGACGTTGTGTTGGCAGATTGAAACCCATCGCGGTGGGCGCATTTACACCACGAGGACTGGCACACACTGTGAGTCGGGGCTTTCTGGCTGGAGAGCTCATTGGTGAGCATCTCCCAGCATGCTGTTCCGTGCCTCATCTAAGGCACGGACAAGGTGTGTCGGGAGTGGACCCCCTGGCAGCAGAGTCAGCCCCAGTCCTGCAGGACTTTGGTGTTACTTGGTTTTCTTTTAATGGAGTTGTAGACCCCTGGATGTAAAAGCTGGAAAGGACATTAATGATATTCGAGCCCAACTTCTCATTTGGAGGTAGAAAACTGGGGCCCAGAGAGGGGCAGTGACTTGCCTGAGATCACACAGCACATCTCAGCCATCTGTTCAGTCCATTCCAGGAGATCTAGTTGGGTGGGTGGGGGGATGCCAGAGGTTTTCTGGTATGGAATAAATGTTGATGCTGCTGTGATTTGGGGAAATATTCTGTGAAGACGGGGTGGGGTGGTGTTTTCCGGATTTCCTGGCTGGCCCCTCCTCCTGTATTTCCACACCCCACGGGGTGTAGTAACGAGATAAGCAAGATGTGCACGCTGCCATCAGTAATGCAGCCTCCTCTGTCTCCAAGCGGAGTCTGTAGAAGTCAATGCAAATAGCACAGCTTGTAAATGTGCAGATTGGACCCGAGCCCCAAAGTGCACCCTAGAAAACACGGCTGCGTGTTCTTCATCTACAGCTAATTATAACTTTATTCATTACAGTCTGGCTCATAAGATTATAGACCTAAATCAGGAATAGAATATGTGTTACATATATATTTTTGTAATACTTTCCCTCCGTCAGAAGTGAGTCTCTGCCTGTATCAGGAGGCGTGAAGTCAGAGTCCCATCCCCAAGCCAGGCGTCTGTAATGTGGCACTTTCTGTCGCCGCCCCACACTTTGCTCAAAGCAACGTGGAGGTGTTAATCAACTCAGAAAGCACCCGCCCGCCCCGCCTGACAAATCAGAGCGACTGTCAGAGGAAGATGCAAAAGGAGTTATTAATCTTTGGGGCCAAATGTTTTTAATTATGTACACACAGTATTCAAATGAGGTTACAATGGGGCTCACGGGTTGGGTTCGGCTTTTCCCTCCAAGGATTATCCTGTGGTGGGAAGGGGAGATTCGGGATTAGCCCAGAGGGCTTGTCGGAAACCTAGAGGCTCAGTCCCTGGCCCTCCCTTGCCCTGTCTGCTTCTCTCCTTAGATGCCCTTGGTCTTAAATGCCGTCTCAGTGCGGACGCCACAGCATCCTCTTTTTTAGTGCTACCCTGCACCCCCAACCTCAGAATCACAGATGCCCTGCTCCGTGGCTCAGCCAGGGTGCCTCACGGACAGCTCAGAGCTTCAGTGCTGAAAACAAAACTCTGGATTTTTTTTTTCTCCACCAAAGCTCGGCCTTCTCCAGGATGCAATCAGTGACAGCAGGATCTATTATCCACCATACTCACTAAGTAGCACGTTCTGCTTGCTCAACCTACAAACCCAGGAGTCATTCTGGATTCTTCCTTCCCTCTGCTTTCACATCAGTGAACATGTCCAACGCATGTTACCTAAAAATTATATCCCGGCCCCTCTCCTTTGCTCCCATGTCGCTGGGTCTCCCTTGGTTCTACCCGTCCCCATCTCGCCCCTGGTCCACAGCAGGAGCCCCCTGGCTTGTCCTGTCTTGCCTCTGCCAATCCATCCTTCAACCAGCCGCCAGAGGAACTGGTAAGAAGGAGATAGTATCGCACAAGCCTGCTCACCGCCCTCCACTGGCTTAGGAATAAATTCCACAGGGCTTGCCAGGGCCTCCCAGCATCTGGCTCCAGCCCCCCTCTCTGTTCTCGAACTCACCAAACTCATTGCTGCCTCAGGCCACTTGACTTTCTGTTTCTCCATCCCGGAAGACCCCGGCTGCTCTTCACTTGGTTGGAATCCTGCAAATTTCGCCCCCCTGGGGAGGCCTGCCCCTGGGCTGGGAGAGGGAGGGTGAAGCCCCCTCTGCTTCCTTGGAGGAGCTTTGTCCTTTCACCTCCCAAGTCTCCATACAGAAAAGGACTTTTCAGGGGAGACTGAGGAGCTGGGGCTTTGGGAGAACTGGATGCCCATGGCCCCCAGGTGTCCGGAGAGAGCTGTGGTGGCTCGGAGCTCCAGCACAGGCAGGAAACCCACTGAGCAGTCCCTGATTGCCGCCCGTGGAACTGACCTTGGTTGATCTGGGTCTTGGTCCTTGGATAGTGCCACATCTCTATGTGCAGCATTTTCCTGGTCCCTTTAAGATCCTTCTGAAAACTTTCCTCTGGTTCTCCATTAAATGCTCTCTCCCATCCAGCTGAGGTCCTAGGGCACGTGGACCCTTAATTTTCCTAGAATAGGAGTGGGCCATCCACGTTTTGCAAGTAGTAGGCACACAGCAAAAGAGTGGGGGAAGGGTACTGGTTGCGTGGGTGACTGTCCCACGAGGGCACCCATCGGCCTCGCCTTCATGGGCGTGCCCTTCCCCCACACCATTGAGGGAAGGATGCGGACTTCGGGCTGAGTCTAATCTACTTGGTACTCAGTGCAGTGCCATGGCCAGTGCTGGGAATCCATGGGCTCGCCATACATTTCTGTAGGGGAAGCCACCCGGAGTCCTCACAGTCTTGAGAAATGGACCAAGGATGGGAAAAGCCAGGCCTCTTGTCTCCCAGGGACTTGGAGTCCTGCGAACAAAGAGGCAGTGGGAGGAGTAGAGGTGACAGTGAAGATGGTGTCGAGGTCTCCTTTGGAGTTCCCTCTGGAGAACACAGCATTTTCCCCTTTCACTAAAGATGCCAAATGGGACCTGGCATGAAACATGGATTCACAAGTCTTTTTGTGTGCAAACAATGGATCCATTACGGAACAGTTTTCTATTTCCTCATCTGACATGCAAGGGTGGCGCTTTATGTAAACCACATTGTTTGAGCTGAAAATTGTATTCTACAGATTTCATTTTGATAAGAGGATTCTGGCTTTGTCGCCAACCAACATTTTAAGAAGTCACATAAAGAAGCAATGCCGTGAAAATGCATTTTCTTAGTGTGCTGATTCTGGTAGCGATCACCATTCTCCACTGTTCCTTAGCTTGTTGCATCCTGCACATTCTGTGTTTAAGCAGAAGTGTGTGCTGGCCAAGGCAATCGTTACAAATAGATTTTCTCCTCTTTTGTGGCAGCTTGTGTGGATGTGTCCCACAGGCTATTTCAGTGATGCCAGCATCATCACCACCACCGCCACCACCATCATCACCATCACCATCGTCGTCACCGACATTCACGTCCATTGAGATCTGTCTATGTGCCAGGCACCCTGCTAAGCACGTCATGCGCTTAATCCTCACATCAGCCTCTGAAGAGCTCAGAAGGTTGAGTAGCTTGCCCAAGGTCATAGGGCTAGGAACCTATGGAGCTGCCCGGACCACACAAAGCCTGTGCTCTTGAGAGCACTGCAAAGATTTTGAAATCCATGCATAGCTTTTTCCGCAACATGTATTTTCCATGAACTTTTTTGAAGACCCCTTGTATGTAAAGATTTCAAAATTCTTTGGCCCCCAGAGACTTACCTTTGAACTCCATTTTCCATGAACTTTTTGAAGTATACTTGGATGACACATTGTTCACTGCTCAGGAGTGTAGGCTTGTACAGTGATGAGCTCTACTCACCTCCCGGGAGGCCTGTGGCGGCCTCTGACTTAACCTTGAAAGACACCTGGGCTGAGTGGAAAGAGCACTGGTGTTCAAGTCAGACAGACCTCAGTCCTAATCCAACACTGTGAACACTTCCTTGACTCTGGACAAGTTACGTAATTATCTGAGCTTCGCTCCCCCTGTCCTTAAAAGGAGGTTAAGAATCACATCTGCAAAGTACTGAGCAGGTGCCTGCGGTACAGAGGGTGCCTGTAATAATATTCACACTGGTGACCTGCGCTGTGGTGTCACCTGCAGTGCCAGCATCCCATATGGGCGCCGGTTCGTGTCCCGGCTGCTCCATTTCCGATCCAGCTCTCTGCTATGGCCTGGGAAGGCAGTGGAAGATGGCCCAAGTGCTTGGGAGACCTGGAAGATGTGTGAGGGACCACGTGGGAGACCTGGGAGAAGCTCCTTGCTCCTGGCTCCTGGTTTCAGATCATCCTGGCTCTGGCCATTGTGGCCATTTGGGGAATGAACCAGCAGGTGGAAGACTCTCTCTCTCTCTCCCTCTCTGTAACTCTGCCTTTCAAATAAATAAATAAATCTTTTAAAAAAATACAGCTCCATGAGATCTGGACTTGCTTTCTGTCTGCATTCCGTAGATGGGTAAGTGGTGGCTCGGGGAGGTGGAGCTCCAGGACATCAGTCTGTGACTCAGATGAAGCTCCCGATGGTTTCCTGACCTGCATCTCCAAGGCTTGCTTGCTTTGTCTGACGCGTGAACGAATTCCTAGCTCAGGAAGGCATGGAAGAAACGCAGTGAAGTAAGACAGATTACCGGCCACGGAACATGCTCTTTCCTTCCTCCTGCCTTTCCTGAGCTCCCTGCTCTATCTCCTTCCCCCAGATTCCCAGAGTGCACTGTGCTGGCTCAGGATCTATCCCTCCAGATGCCTCCAATGTCAGAGTCAGGCTCCTGAGACTCAGAGATGATCTTTGTCTTTGGGTCCCTCGCTGCGTCTTTCGCAGACATGTGCTAGTTGTAATATTAACAATCGAATGCGCCCATCCGTGAGCTACCCGCATGTGTACACAGGGCAACAGGATGGCTCCCTCCAACCAGAGCCTCCATCCCCGGAGCCTTCAGTGCAGCGTCACTGGACATTTTGTTTGAATGACATCTTTGGTTAATCACAAGGGCAGCACAGGGGACAGAAGCCTGGTCTCCCATTTCTCTAGCTGTCCCCTTCCAGCAAGGGGAGATTCGAGCCAGTCTCTCTTTGATACAGAAGGAGCCATAAAGCCTGGGCGTGCAGGTGCCAGAGGAGAAATGATTCACAGTCGCTGCACTGTGTGGGAAGGACGAACTGGGAGGCAAACTGCTAGCATGCTCCAGGGTTTGCCTCTCGGTAATGCGAGCTTTGCAGTCTGGCCAGGAGTGAGCTTTTTACCATAAACATTCAGGGCATGCTGCTTATGTTTTAAAAGTGACGTGTTTTAATTTCCAGCCAAAAATACTATATGTTTGGATTGCAGTTTCTCAAGTTGCTAAAAAATTATTCAGAGGAGATGAAAACCTGCCACGCGGTAGAGGAAGCAGCCTGATGTTTAATGCAAAGGCTAAGCCAGGTCTCTGGGAAGCGCCGTCTTCTCTGGAAGCCAGACCGTGAAAGTGAACCTGGCGGAGCTGGGATGTTTTTGGTCTCCCACGAATTGGTGTCATCTCCGGCCACCTTGGCTTCCCCAGGACACGGGCACTTCGTCAGGACAATTGCCTTGCATACATGCTTTTCTCATGTATTATGGGTAGCTCCGGCAAAGCAGGCGGGGTTGAGCTGCAGTAGCAAACGACTCTCACGACAGGAAAGGTGACTTCCTGCTCATCCACGGGCTGCTCACAGGTCACAGGGGGCTGTGCCCTGTGCGTCCTCACGAGGGACCTGGTCTGCACAGTGGAGCAGCCACCATCTTGAGCACTGACAGGGGCCACATAGCGGGGGGTTGGGGAGGAAGGGAGGGAGGGAGGGAGGAAGGGAGGAAGGGAGGGAGAAAGGGAGGGGGGGAAAGAGAGAGAGAGAGAGAGAGAGAGAGAGAGAGAGAGAGAATGCATGCTCTGGAGGACTCACAATGGCAGCTCACCGGTTAAATGCTCTGGCCCAGAGGCAACACATGTCACTTCTGTTGACAACTATTGACCAGAACTCATCACCTGCCCGCATCCAGCCGCAAGGAGCCAGGAGTGCAGCCCTTCGGTGCCCGGAAGGAGCAGCAGAGAGCAGCAAGCTGCCCCAGCTACATCCACGTGGGGTGTTCAATGCACACGAAGCTGTTGAGGGAGAAGAAGGCAGAAACCGTAATCATCTCTCAGGGGAAGGGAGAGCTTGAGTCTTAGAGAGATTTTTTACAATCCATTCTGAGCAGGATGTATATATATATTTTTCCTTTCCTTTAACTTCTGAGGGACTGTTTATAAATTCTCTCTGTACTTGAAAAACAACTAAGCCATTAGATTTGAGACAGATTCTTGTGTATGTCTGTGTGTATGTGTGAGTGTGTGTGTATGTATGTGTATGTGTATCTGTGTGTATGTGTGTGTATGTGTATCTGTGTGCATGTGTGTATGTGTATCTGTATATATGTGTGTATGTATATGTGTATGTATATCTGTGTGCATGTATATGTGTGTATGTATGTGTATCTGTGTGTATGTGTATTTGTGTGTATGTGTATCTGTGTGCATGTATATGTGTATGTGTATCTGTATATATGTGTGTGTGTATATGTGTGTGTATGTGTATCTGTGTGCATGTATATGTGTGTATGTACGTGTATGTGTATCTGTATATATGTTGTGTATGTGTATGTCTGTGTGTATGTGTGAGTGTGTGTGTATGTGTGTGTATGTGTATCTGTGTGCATGTGTGTATGTGTATTTGTGTGTATGTGTATCTGTGTGCATGTATATGTGTATGTGTATCTGTATATATGTGTGTGTGTATATATGTGTGTATGTGTATCTGTGTGCATGTATATGTGTGTATGTACGTGTATGTGTGAGTGTGTGTATGTGTGAGTGTGTGTGTATGTGTGTGTATGTGTATCTGTGTGCATGTGTGTATGTGTATCTGTATATATGTGTGTATGTGTATCTGTGTGCATGTATATGTGTGTATGTACGTGTATGTGTATCTGTGTGTATGTGTGTATGTATATGTATATGTGTATGTATATCTGTGTGCATGTATATGTGTGTATGTATGTGTGTGTGTTGTGTGTGTGTGTGTGTGTGGTGTGGAGTAGAGCTGAAGATGTAAAGTATTTTAGTGGATACAAGGCCCTCCCCGAGCTTCCCAAGGATGTTGAGGTCGTTTGAAGGACGGGGAGTCTGCAGTAGGCTGCCTTCTGGGTTGGTCTCAGCCTGGCCTGAGGACCTTCTAAAACAGCCGAGATTCAACAGGACCTATGGTTACAAGTTACCTGTTTCCTTCAAGTTGCTCAGAGCCTCAGGAT
This sequence comes from Oryctolagus cuniculus, assembly GCF_051225735.1. NCBI lineage: Eukaryota > Metazoa > Chordata > Mammalia > Lagomorpha > Leporidae > Oryctolagus > Oryctolagus cuniculus. The sequence goes on from NC_142873.1 coordinate 135,077,287, forward strand.
GACGGGCAAGTGCAGGCTAGACTCCATCACTGCACCACCTCCCCTCCTGGGCCAGCTGACCTCAGAAATCACAGCAAGCACAATCCTTCTGTCCATCCACGCACAAGCTCCAGTTTGTCCTCACTGTACCACCTCCACAGAACCAGGAGGGATGTCTGTGTTTCTCGGAGGACAGAGCTGAGGTCTGCAGAGGTAAGATGGTTAACCCAAGGTTGCCTGGGTAGCCAGGTGCAGACTCAGCATCCAGACACCAGGTACAGAGCTCTCCATTGTGGTACCCACGAGCTTTTACATCCCAAGTTCACCTTCCTGTTACCAGCAGCCTAGAACTTGGACAGAGGTGTCAGCATTGGGAGGAGCCGCCATCCCTTTGTGCCTGAAGGACAGGAGTTTCAGCAGAAGCAATGCTGGCCCTTGGACCCCTTCCCTAGCTGGTCCCCAAAGGGAGGCTGATTTCTCTAAGGGGCAAGTTTCACAGACAACACTGGGCATGCTCAGCACAGCCTTTGCTGTGTTTTCTTGACTCCTCCTGCAGGGAGGATGCCTTCAGCACTGGGTTCCAGGCCCTGCCCTGAATCAGGCATGTTACAGTAGCCCATTTGCTGGGTGGGCAAACTGGACCATGAAGTGAAGCGCTGAGAAGCCCACTGTGGCCCTGTGTCTAAAGCCATGCTCTTCAAATCACCTGACCTTTTGATATTTTTATTTCCATCTGTGTCCTGTGTCTTTTCTCTTAGTCCCAGACTTGTGAAAGGGCAGAAAATGGTAGAACTCAAGCTCACTCCAAAAATCTAACTTCAGGAAACAATCAGCTGTGTACGAAGAGATGAAGCGTAGTGTGGGACTCCCAGGCCTCTGTCTTCCTGCTTACCTATGATGGGAAAGAAAGAAAAGAAAGGAAAAGGGAAAAGCTGCCTGATTTCCAGGGCACTATGAAAAGGCCCATGTCTTATTTAAGTCTGAATTGTTTGTATCTAATACAGTCCCCGGCCTGGTATAGACTCATTGTGCTTGCAGAATGAAGTCTGCAGCCGGCCTGGGAAGTGAAGCCAGGACAATGGACAGAGAATGTGAGCCAGCCTAAGGAGCCCTGATACAGCGCTTCGGAGCTTAGGCAAGAGCCTGGGGCAGCACCAGCAGCCATGGCCACTCACCTCACCAGCCAGCCTTGATGCTCCATATTCCCATCCATGCACGTGTGGCCCTGAGTTCAGGTCTATTCCAGGGGGCCCACGGGCACAAAGCACCCTTATCAAATGGAAAGAAATCTCACACACGCACACACACGCACACACACACACACACACCCTCCAGCTGCTCTGTCTGCTCTGGTCTCGTCTGCAGAGCTGTATTCGGGACTCAGAGGCACCAGCATCATCCTCCCCACGTGATCCCTGTCTGATGAGTTACATGAATCTCAGGATTCACTAGGAGGCCTGAAGCCTAGGACTCTGTGTTGATCAAAGACTGCGTTCCCAAAGCAACCTAAAATCCGCAGCTTGTCCTTGACTGGCTCTGACCCTGGCCGCTTATTTTAGGATTCCCATCCTCTTGGTCATCCCCACAGATCATTTCAGTGAGCCTTACATGTGCTCACGAACAACTGTCACTTGGGTACGGTACCCACCTGTTTCTTTTTTCTCTGAGGTCTACTGCTAAAAAGCTACTTGAGCACAGAGTACAGCATACAACATACAACAGGCATATTAGGGTTCTCTGAAGAAATGGAACTAATAGGAGGTATGCACATGTGAACAAATGTGGGTGTCTATTCATACACACACACATAAAGAAATCTAACAAGTAAGCAACCTACACAATTATGGGTGCCTAGAAGTTCCAAGGTCAGTGACTGGCAAGCTGGAGACCCGGGGGAGCTGATGGTGTCAGTTCCAGTCCAAGGACAGAAGGTCAATGTCCTAGCTCACCTGGGCAGGCCAAGTTCCCTCTTGCTCTGCCTTTTTTTGTACTCACTGCTAGGTGGTTGGCTGAAGCCCACTCACACTAGGAAAGACAATCTGCTTCATTCTGTCTGTGACTTAAGTGTACCTTCATCCAGAAGCACCCTCAAGGTCCTGCACCCAGGGTGGTGTTTGGTCAAATGTCTAGATGTCTTCTTGTGCTCTGGGCATGGCTTGAGCAAGTCACCCAGAAGTTGGTGAGCTGGAAGCTTCGTGCTAGTGGGTTCCAAGGCGGAGGTCTCAGGAGGAGGGGTCTAGTAGAAGTCAGCGGAGGTACTGACCTTGGAAAAGACTGATGTGGCTCCCCTGAGTCTTTAGTTGCTATGGCGATCACTAGCTTGGCACCACCCCTGAACCTCTCTGACTTCCTGCCCCACCTCCCACCCATTCTGCCTGTGGCCACTTCCCTTTGTCTCTCTCCACCGTGGTGTGGCGCAACCGAGAGGACACTCACCAGAGGCTGAGCAGATGGGGCCACCCTATCTTGAACTTTCAGCCTCCAAAGCTATGCACAAAATACACCTCTTTTCTTTATAAAGTAGCCAGCCTTGGAAACTCCATCATAGCAACAGAAAACAGACTGAAACACACCCTGCAGCTCACACTGACAACATAAACTTAAGGTGATCAGCAAAATATCACTTATTTAATGAACCAGTTAATGTGTTGGTGGGTGAAGGGTTAGCTGCTGTGAGTTTGCTTACCACCACAGGAGCAGGCTCTCATGGATGGTGCTAAAATCATCCTGGGCCAAGCTGGCACCTGTGCAGGACCTGCCTGATGAAGTGGGAAGCATATTTTCTCCCCCACAGTCCCACGGGACAGAGCGAGGAGCAGCCAGGTGCACTGGGTTTGCGAAGAGCCTAAGAAGGCTGCCCTGGACTCCCAGCACCCCCACCCCACCCCGGGCTTCCTCTCTGAAAACACATCATAGTTGCCTCTGCTTCTCACCTCTCCAGGACTCATGCCTGTGCAGATGGGGGCTGGCTGGGCACACAGTTGCCAGCCTGGTCTGGCATACACTGTCCTCCTTTGCCTCATCCCACACAGGGTGCACCTGCCCCATCCACTCCAACGCCTCTCCTTGTTAGTCCACCCTTCCTCAGGGTTCTGTAAGGAGCCCCTGCAACATTTGCCTTGTGCTTAACCTCGAGCTTGCCAGAGACATGCAGGCAACCTTGAGTCAGGAGCCAGGTCATCGGGCATGCTGCCTGCCGCCTGCCTTTGCTTTGGGGCACTCCATAGGCATTTCCTGGCTCATTGTCACACCACGTGTGGGCAGAGCCACGGTCATTACTGAGCACCTTGTTGTCATCACCTTCAGTGGGTACTGCCTGGGAATGGGCAGTTGCTGCTCGTATGTGCGGGACCCAGGCCAGGTTGCTCCCGGCAATTGGCATGACCACTCTCACCAGAAAAGGGAGTGCCAGGTGCATGAGGTTGCTCTGAGACCCCAGAACCGGTGGGTAGGTGGTGTTGCTATGAAGGGCACTCGTGGCTCATGGCAGAAAGAGGCAGAAACCGGAGCTCTTGGAGATCCTGGAACCCTTCCTGAAGCCCAGGGCCTGAGTCTACTTCAGCACATCTTCACCGAGGGTCGTGTCTGAATACCTGCTACACGCACCCAGAGTAGAGGGGCCTGTGCTGCCCAGGGCAGCACGACCCACTGTTAGACAGCCCTGGCAACACTGCAGCAGTAACTGTTGCAGAGAGCACTTACGGAGCACTTCCACCTGCTGAGTGCTCAGCACTGTCATGGATTCTTTCACTCAGTCTCTCGAGAATTCTGTGAGGCGGGGGCTGCTGCTTCCTCTGTGTTACAGAGGAGGAGGCTCGTGATTCCGCGGGGTTAAGTTACTCCTAGTGGTGACTAAGCCCAGCTTGTCTAACCCAACGCCTGTGTTCCCAGACACAGACACCTTGGTCCTCTCACTTGGTCCCGTTCCCACTCTCACTCTCTTTCCACTTTGGGGCCTTGGGTTTGCTCTTTTATTTATTTATTCTCATGATTTTTTAAAAACTATTTAAATGGCAGAGAGAGAGAGAGAGAGAGAGAAACAAAGGGAGATCTTCTAGCTGCTGTTTTTTTTTTTTTTTTCCCAAATGCCTGTGATAGCTAGGGCAAGGCTAGGCCAAATCCAGGAGCCCAGAACACAATCTGGGTCTCCCACGTGGGTGGCAGAGACCCAAGCACTTGAGCCATCGCTTACTGCCTCCCAGGGTGTGAACTAGCAGGAAGCTGGATCAGAAGCAGGAATGGGACTTGGTCCCAGGCCTTCAGATATGGCCTGAAGGCCTCCCAAGAGGTGTCTTAACTGCTGAGTCAAACACATGCCCCTCGGCTTGCTCTTTTCGATCCACAGGCTTCTCCCTCCTTCCTTTACAAAACAGAGTTCTAAAGACAGAAGCCATGGCCCCTGAATTGTGTGCTTTTCCATGCATACGAGCTCCAGCTCTGACTGTGCCTTCCAACCCTCTTCCCACCAAGCTCATAGCCTCTTCGGCGGCTCAAGAGCAGATTGAATGCTGTTTGTAGCATCCAGAAATGAGCCTGGGCTCAGGTAAGGGGGACATCCCTTCCTTGGGACACTGGGACACATGCGTTCACACAGCCTGAGAGCACCTGAGAAGCTTCGTGTAGAATGCTGACTCATCCTTAGCGCCATGGCAGTGAACCGCCCCCCACCCGCCCTGAGAATGTCCTCATTGACTACTGCTGCTCAGTGAGTGTCGCCTTCCCTGCCTTGTGCTTGAGCAGTTCTCTCTGAACCCACGAGCTGGACCTGACAATCATGTCAATTGAGAACGTTAAGCAATGACAGTCTTGCTCTGGATTCGACTTAGAGATCAGAGCTATGCTCCACAGACACCCTGCGTGCAAGTGGTTGGTAGTTTTACACTGGCCTTGGTATGAAAAATTATCAGCTTTGTCAGCCTCAAAAAGTGGGGAAAAAAAAGATTCAAAGAAAAAAAATGGCACTTGGAATCAGGAGACCTGGGTTCTAGGCCCAGGTTTGAACCTACTAAGCCAGCCGGGTAATCTTTGGCCAGACAACACTAGCAGACAACATCATCAGCAGGTGCAATTTGCTAGTGTCTAGAGGTGCGTGGACTCTGCAGCCTAACCCTTGTGTTTGAATCCTGGCTCTTACTAACAAACTACGTGCCCCTGGACAGGTTATATCACCTTTCTTTGACTCAGTTTGCCCACTTGTGAAGTGGAAAGAATAGTAGCACCTACATTAAGAGTTATTTTGCGGTCAGCAGAACTCGCGCAGGTAAAATACCAAAAACGTTCCCTGATACCCAGCCAGTACAGTATGACATTATTGCTCACATTCTATTTTACTTGAGTCTCAGACTGATTGTGCAAGATAAAAGTAGAGTAAGGATTAACTCTGTTGCTTCCTGTATTGATTTACTTGCTTATTTAAAAACCAAAGCTAAATGACAAACTATGGGTGCAATAGCACCTGTGACACAGCAAGATCACTGATCGAAAAAGTCAAATTCTTGAGACTTTACTTACAAAAGCAAAAAAGATTTAGAAGTATGTGTGATTGATCAGAGTCAGGTTTTTTTTTTTTTTTTTTCAATTTCTGCATACACACTCCTTTGGAACTAGATAAAATTACTGGGACAGAGAAAAAGCACAAGTGTTAAATGGCAGAGCTAAATTAAAGACATGAAGCAGCTTTATGCCCTGCCTTCCGTCCCATCCGACCTACTCAGTGTTGGAAGGGCTAGAGTGACAGCTACTTCCAATGGGCTGGGAGGGTCCTCCCCTCACCCCGAGCAGAGCGGGGGTGGCGGTGAGTCTTGCAGAACGCTCCTTCGTGGTGGGGAGGCAGGGATGGGTTCAAGACAGCAGCCCAGAGTTTGTCCTGGTTTGGCAGGAGACTAGGTGGGGAGCCAGTTCTGGAAGAGACGTGCAGAAGTGACCCATGTAGATGAACCAGGGGCCTCCTACCCACCGAGGGCCTGGCACCTGGCAAGTCAAAAAAAAAAAATCATCATTTGAATCACCCATAATCCAGCCACCCACAGACAGCCACTGCTAATATTTTGATACATACATGCAGAGATTAGATACCCAGAAGGTCTGGATGCTGACTTATTTTATGTTAACAATGTGTCTGGGATTCAGATTCTTAACTTGAAAGGAGCCCAGTGACAGAAAAATCCATTAGACAGAAACTCTGGTATGTGGTCGGTGGTAAGAATGAGAGGTGCAAAATGGTTTATTGAATATAAATGTGTCTTGTGAATCTATTGAAGTATAGACGACAGATATCATGCTGTATTTGTTGAAAATGTCTTTTTTTATCTGAAAATAGAAAAATAAACTGACCTGAAACCTTTATGTTTAGTGATGCAAACACAATACTATATTTTCTTAATGAATTGCTCCATAAAAATAAAGCTAGCAAAATATTATATAAAGGCATTTCTATAATAAATTTTTAAAAAATGTATGCTATGTTTCTATTTACCAAGAAATCTTTCCTGATCTTCAGATGGAGTTGTGGCGAAGCTGATGTAGCCTCAGAATCTGTGGTGACTGCACAGATTCTGCACGGAAAACGGCACTAGTAAAGCTCCTTGCCCCTGCCAAGCCTGTCCTTACAAATTCCCTTGAATTCTGGGCGTCATCCGTAGCACCTGCAGCAGGCTCATCCCTGGTCTTGCTCCCGTGGGACAGGGTTCTCACTATAGGAAATGACCTCTGACAGGTGGTAGCCAGCCCCACCCTGGTCGGGCTGTCTATTAGGGGCTGCAGGTCACCCCAGTCTCCACCTCTACTCACAGGGGCAACCGGCTCATTCATTATGACCTGAAGAGGATTTGTAAAGCAACTGTGAAAAATCCTTGCTAAACCAAAGCTCTGCAGACAAGGAATCTCTGAAATGAAAGGGTTTGTAGGGCGGTTACCCTAGCTGGAGGAATTCCCACAGCTCCCAGCAGCAGGGCTGGGTAGGAGCTGGGAGTTTGCCAGACCAGAACTCAGAGATGTTTTCACAAGGAAAATTGGAGGAAAGAAGGCATAACCCGTTTACGTGGAACATACATGGGATATAGATAATAGGCATGGGATTCAAGGAAGCAGACAACCCAGCTTTGGGAGAGGAGGACTATTCATAAGAAAAGTGCTATAAAAATAACTAGTGCTTCTGAATTAGAGGGGTCAACAGTCCAGAAAGTTTATAGCAGGGGACTTTAAGAAGTTCATGGAAAATAGAAATAAAAGAGAAGTCTATTTTGATGCCAAAAAAAAAAATTGAAATCCATGCATAGGCGAGGCCTTCAAAAACTTCACGGAAAATGCATATTATGAAAAACTATGCATGGAATTCAAAATTTTTGGCACCAAAATAAACTTCTCTTATAATTCATTTTTTTTGCGAATGAGTTGAAGCCCCTTCATATGTAAACAGGGCACCAGGATGCTGGCGGTCGCCTGTGATGGGATTTAAGCCAATGTCTCAACACGAACAATATTTTTGTTGGTTTCACCTGAAGCTCTTGCCTAATTCAGCTCCCTTATCTCTCCCAAGCATCCTCTGGCCCTTGTAACTAAATTTAGGACATCTCAGAATTTTTCTTTTATCACCCTTTTAGAATAAAACTTTCAATTTTTAGATGCTTAATTTTAGATTCACAGATAAAATATCTTACCATTTCTACATACTCATATGCATGGATTTCAATTTTTTTGCACCAAAATAAACTTTTTAAATTATATTTTCCATGAACATCTTCAAGTGCTCTTGTGTATGTATACCATATATGCTCTCTGTATATATTGTTTTGTAAACTGTTTCTGTAATGATACAAACAATATATCATTTGTTTTCAGAAAAACATTTACTTATTTAATTTGAAAGGCAGAGAGAGAGAGAGAGAGAGAGAGAGAAAGAGAGAGATCGATCCCATCCATTGGGTTACTCTTCAAATGCCTGCAACAGCCAGGACTGGGACAGGCTGAAGCCAGGAGCCTGGAACTCAATTTGAATTTCCTCTGTGGGAGTCAGATACCTAAGTATTTGAGCCATCACCTGCTGCCTCCCAGGGTGCACATTAGAGGAAACTGGAATCAGAAGCAAAGCCAGGACTCTAACTCAGGCCCTCTGAGAAGGGATAACGATGCCCATCCCATTTATTTTTAAATATATCTGCTTATATTATCTTTCCAATAGCTGCATGGAACACTGTTACATGGGACTGCCACAGTTTATTTTACTGAGCACCTACTGTTGAGTATTTTGATTGTTTTCATTATTATCCCTCAAAAAATTCAGTGAATGTCCTCGAATATGTAACTTTGCAGATGATTTGCAGTATGTCCTGACCCTGTTTCAAGAAGAGAAGCGGGTGATGCCAACGGTATGCACGCTTGAAAATTGTGATACTTATTGCTGAATTCTGCCCCAGAGGGGTGCTGCAGCCTTGTTCCTAAGTCAGCAGGGCCTGAGAGATCTCCAGCCCTGAGGACATGTGAGGGGTCTTCAAAAGGCTCACAGAAAATGCCTGTAATGCAAAAAACTATGCACGAATTTTATTTATTTATTTTTGCACCAAAATACATTTATGCTTTACTCCCAGCTTCCATAAACTTTTTGAAGTCCACCCTTACTACCATTTCTTCTACTCCTTGCCCATCCGGGAGGTAAATATCCAGGTGTCACTGGATGGTTACACAGGTGTAACTGTTGGTTACATTTTTGCTTATTGTTTCTTTCTTACAGTTTACCAGATGCTTGCTCATGTCCTAGGCTCATTTCTTTGCTAGAGGTTCTCTTTACTTTTTTATGCAAATGAATGGAGATAGACGGAACTACAAAATGAGTGCTCGATTCGCTTTTTTCTACCATAATGAAACACCGGAGACAGGCTACTTTCACAGAAAAGAGGTTTGTTTTAGCTCATGGTTCTGAAAGGGCAAAGCCTGGGCTCTCATCCGGTGATGGCAGAGTCCCTAAGGCGGTGCAGCATATCACACAGCGAGAGAGGAGAGAGACAATACTTGTGTATTTCTCTCCTTCTGCTCATAAAACCACCAAGGCTGAATCATGTGAGCCTCACCCTCAGCACCACACTCAGATTAAGTTTCTACCCTCTTACTACCATTACTGTATGACTTTGAGGATTAAACTCTTGCATGAATTTCAGGGGATGAACCATATTCAAACCAGAGCAGGTGGCAAATATATTTGCTGGGGTGTTGCATGTTCTTGAATTGTTTTTCTATTTTGGTTTAGAAAACTTAAATTTTTAGAAAGCATTTTATTAACCAAATTGATACATTCTTTCATTTGTGAGCTGTTTGGTAGTTTTGTCATACTGATTTGGCAAAAGAGATAAGAAAGTTTACAAGTAAAATGAGAACTGTGAGCTTTGGAAATCTCCATCTCTCCCTCAACATCTTAGATGTTGGTTAGGAAGTCTCCAGACAAGGAGACCTTGACCCACATAAATGATCTAAGAGGCAGACTGTGAGCTTCAGGCCTGGTTCTCAGGGCTCTGGCTCTGTTCCACCGCTGTACTAACCTAAACTCTGACTCCACCCTTAGTCCAGCCTTCTCCCTCATTGCAAGACTGCAGCCAGCAGCAACCAGGGCTCCATGCTTTCCTGCTTCCCTATGCAAGGGAAGGGAGGCTGGCTGTCCTGTTGTGATCAGAAGAGTCATCTCTGACTCCACCACACAAACCAATCCGTGCAGGTGCCCATGCACTGGTGTGGATGGGATTGAATCGGGGTTGTGAGCCAATCACCATGAAAAGGGGCGGCGTCATCTAGATTAATTTAGACTCCTAACCCCTGGGAGCTGAGAGAGGAGCTATTTCACAATGGAGGATGGCTGAACTGGATGTTGGGATAACAACTAGGATGTCCACTTAGTTTGGTTAGTTAGGAGTAAGAATAGCATGGTCCATCAGTCTTGCTAAGAGGGCGCAGTGGTTCTCTGTGGGGAGCTCTGAGCACCAGGTGTGACCCACACCAGGAACTTACGAAGGAGAGCCGGCAAGATTTTTCAGTCCTAGGCTGTGACCTAGTTGAAAGCTGGGATGAGTGTGCCTTGGCATTCTCAGAGCCCAACCGAGTGCCCGGCATGGTCTGGTCGTTAGAAAAATGCACGTTGGGTGAATGGGTCAGTCGCCACCGCCTCTTTTACAAAGGAGGCCACGAGCGGCCAATAAAACCTTTCTTTCCTCTCGGGTGAGTTGGTCCTCACGCTGCCTCAGAGTGGAGGCTCCTGCACAGCTCTCTGTCCTGGGAGCTGCCAGAGACCACAGATCTGGGCACAGGCAGATGGGGCATAGGCCACTGTAGCCCATTCATTTGCATAAAAAAGTAAAGAGAACCTCTAGCAACAATGCCTTTCGCAGGAGGCTGTAGTGAGAGTTTAAGGAATGACCATGCGGACAGGCCTGGCTGCTGGCTGGCCCATGATCACTTAGCTCCTCATGTCATTGCCAAGGTCAGGGACTCTGCTGCCAGACCACCTGAGTACAAACCTCAGACCTACCACTTCCTAGCCATGGGGATTTGGGCAAATCGCTTAATTCCCTTGTGCCTCTGGTTTTTTAATCCTTAAAATGTGGGTAATGACAGTCGGATCTATCTCATTTGGCTGTGCAAATTTAATGAGTGAAATGCATAAAGCAAGGAAATCGTGGCTGGCACCTAACAAATAATAAATTAGAGGAGACGGCTTTCTGGAGAGCGGAATCAGAAGAGAACACGGAAACTTTTTGAAACCCTTTGTATAGTTTCCACTACTGAAAACGCTTTTGGAACTATAGCCATCTTGAAAGCACGCTCCCAGGGAGTTACATGCGGCTGATAGCAGGGTTTGTCTAGGGAAGCAGAGCTTTGGGGTCTGGGGGAGCCCCCAGAGGCTGGATAATTCCCTCTCGCTCAGGGTTTCTGGCCTGGGGTACGACTTGGAGGGGATGAGTCCCGATTTGCCACTCACATGCTGTGTGTCACAGACAACTTCCCTCCCCTCCGAGTGTCTCATCGTCCCAGTCACAACGGAGTTGGTTAAAGCCAAGGTCTCTTGTGTAGCCGAGCGGCCCGCAGAACCGCAGCAGGACGTCCCATTGCCTCCAGGGAAATCCACGCTCTAACGCGGGCTGGGCATGAGCCAAGTCCTAATGCGGTGTCCTTTTGACGGCGTGCCCAGCGCCACCAGCTCAAATGCAATATGCTTATTGCCGGCCTGATTTTTATTGGGAAAAAGCGGCGGTGTACTTTTCAGGTCCCTGGGGTCTGAATTAAAATAAAGGAAGTACTTTAAAAAATCAAATCCAAATAGCGGGACTTGGAAGCACGCTGTTAAGTGAGGGTATCACAGACCTTGGAAGTGGCTTCCATCCCAGCTCCTGAGACAAAACCTCATGGTAATTGCATTTGGAGATCCCGAAGGGCACTGGTAATGGAAGCAAGATGGTCTCAAAGCCCTGTTTGCATAACAAAGTGGATAAATTACAAACCCACAGCTTACTGAGCACCTACTAAGTACCAGGTCCCAGGCCCTGTTCGACACCACTAAAACAGGCAGTGTCCTTGTTTTATAGACAAGGAAACTGAGAGATTGTACCTGTATCACCATGAGCAAGTCAGTGGCCCAGCCGAGTTCTGGCCCAGGTTTTTCTTAGGCTGAAGTCTCTATGCTTTGTATTACACAGGCGGTTTGCAGACTGCTGAGACCCCCATGGTGAGTCTGGAAGTCAGGTCAGTGAGTTGCTACCAATATTTTCCAAAATGAAATAAAATACAATAGAAAATACGGCCGCATCACATGGGTAAGGGTAACTGGCATTTAATGAGATACATATATACGTATTTACATACACAGGATATATACACGTGTGTGCCGTAACATATATGTTTTTGTGTCCTGGGCCATGATGTACAATGTAGTTCTTACTGCAGTCATAGTCAAAAATATGAGAAAGCTGTAGACACATGGCTTCCAAGCAAGTCAGAGGTGACATAGTCGTGTGTGCTGGGAGGGCTTTTATGCATATGGGTTGAATTAATCATTTTAGCATTATGAGGTAGGCACTGTGACTATCACCCCTGTTTACAGATGAGAAGACTGAGGTCCATGACAGGAGGCCGTTTGTCCAGGATTAAGCATGTTAATGACCAGCAAAGCCTGAGTTTGAACCTAGACCGTCTGGCTTTAGCACCTGCACATTTCATTCTTTTGTCAATGTTGTGGCTTGAGATGCCCCGAAGCCTGGGGGCTACAGGCACAGGCCAGTCAAGTGGCCAGGTCTGCAGGAGGCTGACGCCTGCCACGCACAGCCAGCCAGGCCAGCTGCCTCTGTAACCTTCTCCTTCCCTGCTCCGATCTCTCTGTTCCTTCTATTTTCATCAGCAGGGCTGGCTTTCAGAGCTCTCGGTTGAAACTGTTGCTTCACGTTTCTCTCAGCCGCCTATATTTCAAATTAATTAACTTCCGAATTATTTAGACATTCATTCACGGACTTGTGTGCAATTCAAATCTATTACACTTCAGGGGTTGTGTCTACAGCGTGTGCGTTCTGCTGCGAGCCTCACGTGGCCTCAGAGAAGTGGAGCTGCTGGGGCGGGGGGAGATTTGTAGAATCAATTTTTAAAAATTCTGATGCATTTCTGAGGCATCTGAAGTGTTGATGAGATAGCTGGGGTGCTTGGGTGCTTGACTTTTAAATTCACATTTCTGAAAGGCAAGATACAAAATTGATTATACAGTATGATCTCAGCTGTGTTAAAAATGTATATAGAAAGGATTGGAAGGAAGTGAATGGAGGTTGCCTCTGGGTGGTGGGGTGATGGGTGATTTTGATTTTCTCTTTTTGGGTTTATCCCCCCCCCAAATTTCCTGCAATTGCTAAAAAGTGTGACTTTTTAAAATTCGCTAAGTAAAATGTAATTTCCAAGGTAGAATATTGGATTGTGTATCACTGTAAGAAACGAGTGCAGTTAGTAAGCCAAATGCATCACGCTTTGGGTACCGATTAGGAAGCAGCAGAGTGGCAAACCTGCAGGGCCCGAGTCACGTGGCTCACCACGTGCGTGGGATCTACCCACGTGGCGACTGCCCTCTCCTCTCCAGCTGTCTCGCTCCACACCGGGGAGCAGCCAGGCCAGGGCCTGGATTCTGCCACCCAACAGAGACTCTGACGGGCAGGCTTGGGATCCACCGCTCTGAAGGAGCCCAGCCTGAGCCACTGTCCTGGGATGACACGGTGTACTCCTGTGTGCGCCTCCTGGGGCCACATATGGAGCCTGGCTCAGGGTGGGATACCACATGTCCAAAGAATGGAGCTGTGTGTTCCTCTCCTGTAGCTGGTATGTATTTAATGCAGCAAACCTGGGAGGCTGGTGCTATTATCATCCCCATTTTATGGGTAGGAAAACTGAGGCAAAGATCATTCAAGTGACTTACTCAAATCCCAGAGTGAGGAAACAGCAGAACTGAGGTTGTTTTATATACACTATTTTTAACGTTTTTTTATTCAACACACACACACACACACACACACACACACAGAACTCCCATTCACTGGTCCACTCCCCAAATACTTGCCATGGCTAGGACTGGATGAGGCTGAAGTCAGGAGCTGGGAACTCCATCCAGGTCTCCCATATGGGTGGTAGGGACCCAAGCACCGGAGACATCACCTGCTGCCTCTCAGGGTGCACATTAGCAGGAAGCTGGGATGTGGGGAGGAACCGGAACCCCCACTGAGATACTCCAATATGGGATGTGGGCGTCTTAACCTCTAGACAAACGCCTGCCCCCCAAATGGAGATTTGAGCCCATGCAGTGTTGCTGTAGAATGACCGTTTTAGCCACGTTTTAGTGCACTGCCTCTCTGATCTTAAGACATTGCTGAAGTTCAAGATCACAGGAGACCTGAAAGGCCATTTGGCTGCCAGACCCTCAATCACAGATGGCAACACATTTAAAATGTTGACTTTTTTCCCAAGAGAAAGGGTTCATTCAGTCCTGCAGATACTAGGGCGTCTTTGCCAAGTTCATGGAGAATGTATATTATAAAAGAACTGTGCATGGATTTCAGAAACTTTTTTGCACCAAAATTAGTATATCTTTTGATTCCAGTTTCCACGAGGTTTTTGAAAGATTCCAGTACATTGAGAGGACAGCAATGTGTCTCGCACCCTGTTTCTGGACTGTCCACCTGAAATGTACAAGGAACCAACACGTGTTTATAATCTTGGGGTCTTCTTGTGAATAGCAGAGTCCCATTGCATTTTGTTGCATATGCATGAAAGTCATTCATTAAATATGAACATTTAAGCTACACTGAAATGCTGAAACTTTTATTTTTTATATTTATTTTAACATACCAAAGAGTCACAAATGGAAGTGACGTGAAGCCTTTGGGCTCTGCAAGGCCCTCTTTAAGCCAATTCCTGGGGGCTAGCGCTGTGGTGTAGTGGGCCAAACTGATGTCTTCAATGCCAACATCCCATATGGGTACCAGTTCATGACCCGGCTGCCCCACGTCCAATCCAGCTCTCTGCTATGGCCTGGGAAAGCAGCAGATGATGGCCCAAGTCCTTGGGCTCCTGTCACCCCTGGGGCCTGGAAAAAGCTCCTGGTTCCTGGCTCCTGGCTTTGGCCTGGCTCAGCCTGAGCCATTGTGATCATCTGGGGAAGACGGAAGAACTCTCTGTCTCTGTCTCTCTCTTTCTCTGTAACTCTGCTTTTCAAATAAATAGACCTTAAAAAAAAAAAAACACTCCTGTCCCAGATTCTTCTGTTTTCTGCTACTGCTCTTTACTGCAAAAGCAAGGACACTTCTAAGCTGACACTGAACACGCCACCCCGACTTTCATCATCCAGCACAGTATGTAAGTGTGTAAACTCCCAAGCCGTATGCTTGGGTTAAAACCACTGCCATTTGCCGACAGTGAGAGCTGAGACATGTTACGCTTTCTGGGCCTCAGTTTTCTTATCTGTAAAATGGAGAGAATAGTATGTACGTCACAGAGTTGTCAGAGTGAAAACGAGCTGTTCCCCACGTAGTGTTCAGAGCAGTGCCTGGCATGCAGGGGTGCATTGTGGTGTTGGCTGCTTCAGGGATGAGCATGGTGATGTGTCTGCTCCTCCTCCAATGGAGTTCGAGCACTTTGAGAGCAAACATTGCTCTCTCCCCAGACCTTCCCAAGAGTTGGCTCCAGGATAGGGGCTCTCCAAACGTCTGTTAAATAAATGAATGAATACTGTGTAAAACAGCATGTATCACACCACAGGTTGCGGTGAAGATCAAGAAGAACAGGTGACAAGATGCCTTGTTAGGTCGGGGGAGGATGCTGGCCAGTGTGACCGCTCGCCAGCTCACAGACAAGTGTTGACCCCTCCCTGTCCAGTAGGTGTGCGCAGAGCAACCGTTGCCAGGTAGGCAGGTGCTAACCACTAGCCAGCCTGTGCGGGCTATTCCGACCAGTCCCCACCACGTGTGAGTGCCCCTGAAGCAGCAAGATCCGGTCAGGCCTGCCTGTGGCTTGTTGGATGCCTTTAGGTGATGCCTGGGGCCTTGCTTCCGGGAAAGAGGGTGGGGTGGGGGTGCCACAGGGTAGAGGGGCCTCATCCTGGCTTGGCCAACTTGTTGTTGAGATTATCCCCCAGGAGGAGGGTTTGGGGCTGTTGAGATCACGGCGGAGAGGGGCTCTCCCACCCAGCCTGGGTTCTGGGGAGTTAGCTGCCTTGCTGCCTCTGCACCCGTGACCTTGATGCTGGGGAGCCCCGTCCCTGGCTTCCTTCGGCTGCCCCTGTCCTGTTGCAAGAAGGAAGCCGGGGAACCGTAACTCTCCAGAGGCTTCTATTCTTTTTTTTTAAATAAAGATTTATTTTTTATTCATTTGGAAGGCAGAGTTACAGAGAGAGATGGGGAGACAGAGAGAGAGAGAGGGATTTTCCATCACTCTCAGGATGGATAAAACAGCCAGGGCTGGGCCAGCCCGAAGCCAGGAGCCAACAGCTTCTTCCAGGTCTCCCACATGGGTGGCTTGGGCCATCTTCCACTGCTTTCCCCAGGCCATCAGCAGGGAGCTGGATCAGAAGTAGAGCAGCCGGGACTCGAACCAGTGCCCGTATGAGATGCCGGCATTGCAGGTGGCGGCTTCGCTCACAATACCAGCCCAGGCTTCCGTTCTTCCCAGCAGAGAAGCAGGGCCTGTGCCAAGGTAGAATTTCTGCTGCACTGGGGTCTTGATGCATGGTGTACTGGCGCCAGGGAGGGGGTCATAGAGTGTGGGTTGGTTTTTGACTTTGGTGACAAATTCCCGAAGTGTCTGTGTGTTGTCCACTCTTGAGCCGTGTTTCTAACCTGCACTCTCTTACCTGTCTTCCTTTCACTGTGAGCGCAGCGTTAACAGCTCCATTTTCTTTGTCCTGGGAATGGTGCCAGTCAAAGGCTCTCCAACACGCTTGGAAGAGAAAGCTGCAGAATCACACAAAACCGGCACACTCGGCTAGCTCGGAGGGGGCTTAGGCCTACTGAGAGGTGGAGATGGCTGCAGCACCCTCCCTCCCCAGGGTGGGGGGACTGATAACAGGACGGCCATTTAAGGAAAGGAGCAAAAAATGCCCGGAGAGGAGCAACGAATGAGAGACTATGCAGGGGCAGACCCTCGTGAACTAGACTTTGAAAGATGGGGAGGATTTCAACAGGCGAAGAATGAGAGGCAACAACTTACCAACATCGCATCTTTTTTTTTTTTAATGGGAGGAAGAATAATCAGAGGCCGTTCTTATTCTGGCCATTTGCAGAGGCTGGGATGGGTTCTGAGCAAGCAGGCCCAGCCCCTGTCTCTGAGGACAGGACCGGGGGAAGGGGGAGACTGTACGCGCACGCACACACATACACACACACACACACACACACACACACGCCAGCCGGGCTGGTCCCATAATAGTGGCACAGATGAAATATTTTGGGACCGTGGAGAAGGGAGATGATGACATGTCACGAAATTGTTGGCATTTGGCTCTGTTTCTCTTTTTAGTTTCTGCTTAGTTCGTGATTTCCTGGAAAATGCCACCCCCCTTCACGCCACCGTGGTGCTACAGATGGACTGGCGGCAGTTAGTTTTTCTCATTCTCACGAGAGCAGCTACCGCTCCTGCACGGATGGCGTCCGGCGTCCGCGGCGCCTTAAGAAACCCTCACGACCTCTGCGTGAGGAGGCCTCTATGAGGCTCATGGACAACACGTCCTGTGAGAAAACCATGCGTGGATTCCAATTTTTTTGTGTACCAAAACCAAGCTTTTCCATGAACTTTTTGAGGTCCCTTCCTGTTAGTGATCCATTGCCACTTAGTCAATCACTCCGCAAGCTTAGTGTTCTGAAGCCGTCACCAGCTATTATCTCCTCGTTGCTGTACTTCCGGAATCTGCAGGCAGCTTAGGTGGGTCCTCTGTCTCCTATGCTGCAGACAAGGTGCTGGCAGGGCCGCAGGCACCTCAACGCTGCACCCGAGGGAGGCTCTGCTCCTGAACCCCTTCACAGCGCTGTTGGCAGGATTCCGTGCCCTGCTGGCTGGCAGCCTGGAGGTCTCCGTTCCCCAGCAGCTCCTGGCTGGAGGCTGCAGTGAGTTCCATCCTGGTGACTCCAATCTTACGTAGGGCTGCTGGCAGCAAAAGGCAGGTTGGGCATCTCTGATCCGAAGTCTGAAGTCCGAAATGCCTCCGAATTGGAAACTTTCTGAGTCCCACCATGAAGCCACACGTGGAAAATCCCCACACCAAGTAACTGTTTCCTGCCCACAATGACTTTAAAATATTGTGCAAAATTACCTCCTGGCTCCGTGGGGTAGGAACCATAGGTGAATCTTGTGTGCAGACTTATGTCCTAGGTCCTGTCCCCAGGGCATCTCATGATGTATAAGCAAATATGCCCAAATCTGTAAATCCTCACAAATCCCCAAACAGTCCTGGTCCCAAGCATTTTGAATAAGAGATACTCAACCCATGGCTTGTTTCGGAGGAGCAGCCAGAGGGAGACAAGTGAGACAGAAGTCAGACTTTACAGCCCAGTTGCAGAAGCATCACCCTGCAGGATTTGCCTCCCGAGAGCAGGTTGCTGGGTCCTGTGCACCCTGTGGGGGACGGGATTAGCGAAAGGGATATATACCGGAGATAGGGACACTACGACAGCCGCTCTAGAGACTAGGAGGGGGCCTCAAAGGATTCATGAAAAAATGGAATTAAAAGATGAATTGAGTTGATGCAAACAATTTTGAAATCTATGTATATGAGGCACCTTTAAAACCTTCATTAAGGAGTGCATGTGACTGAAAAACCTAGGTGTAGTTTTGAAAAACCTTTGCACCAAAATAAATGGGACCTTTTCGTTCCATTTGCTGTGAACTTCTGGAAACTCTCTCACCTTTTCTCAAAAAGGAAACTGAAACTTGACACCTTGGCCCACACCCAAAGTAGCAGAACCAAAATTGGGACCCATCTGTCTCCAAAGCTTGCCTCGTTCTGCTCCATCGGGCTGCCACTGGCACCTGGTTCTGTCCTCTCAGGACTGACAGGACCATGACCCTCTGAGAGTCACCTGCTGGACAGCTGCCCAGCCTCACACCGGAAGTGCCGGTGCAAGTCTGCGTAGCTTTTCTATTCTTCCTGAGTCTGCAAGCATTTCTTCCCATTCCAGCTATGAACAGCAGAGAGGTATACAGAAAAGCCCAACTATTTGCTGTCCTCTGCTCTGCGGCTTTCCTAAAAGCCCCTCGTTAGCTTCCCAGGGCCCTGTGGAAAGCACTTAGAGTGAGAACGTGCACCCGGCCGATGTGTGCTTCTTCCCCGGGTGATTAATCAGGAGCGTCCCTGGCTGGCTTGGCACAGATGGAGGTGAGGGAGAGAGCCAGATCGTAAATCCCAATAAATTTATAGCTTCACCCTCCACCCCATTACTGCACCAGCACGGCAGTGTTTCCCTTCAGTGCTTGGAGACGTGGAGAAGGCTTTGCACGCTGAGGGCGCAGTCCGGAGCGCCCCAAGCTGCCACGCCAGATTTTGGTCATGAGTCACCTGTGGGACATTGTTTTGGAGGGACCTCCGGCTCCCCCCTTCTTTGACAGGGACGGCTTGAAATGTTCACGAGAAGCTGGGCAGGCACTCTGAACTTGCTGCCTTCAGTGGTTCTTCCTTGTTTCCAGTTCTTCTCTGTTTGCAGACTTCTCCAAGATCACTCTCGCTGTGTGTGCACACCCCCTGAACATCCTGCCCAGGGTGCACGCCTGATTCCTGTCTCTTTAGGCACGCACATCCGCCTCTCTGGTGAAGCTAAGCGGCGTCTTTCCATTAGTTTGAGCTCAGCCTTTTTTTTTTTTCTCGGCAGTTCCCACACTCAAAAGAGTACCTGCTCGGGGTTCCACTCGGTGCGGACGCCAGGAGGTGGTGTGGCACGAATTTGCTGTTGCATGCTGAGGACCCTTCTCATTCCCAAAGAAGCGTTCTGACAAGCTCCCGGTGGTTCTTACCGGTTCCCTGAGATGCGGCTCTGAAAACACCTGTTCCTGATTTCTCGTCTGCTACACACGGGACTCTGACCCTTGCGGGGCCATAGTTTGCTCTTTGTTAAAGGTACAGAAGAGTAATTGGTCTCCACCGCACGGTGAGTGAAGGCCAACAAGACATAAAAGGAACTTTGGCCCAGGGAGCAGATTTCTAAGCAAAAGTGAGTTAATTTCTGAGAAATGTCCCTTTTTAGGGTGGTGGGAAAAACCCATCCTTTGTTTTGTTATTCCTTTGCCACGTGGCCGTGGTCCAGGAAAACACATTCAGAGCAGAGCCTCCCCTTATCTCTGTAATGAGACTGTTATTACCGCTGCGCTTACGTCGAGGGTTACCGTGGGAATCGCAGGAAGTAATGGATATAAACCACTCCACGAGATGGTGGCAATGATGACTATAACGGTTGCAATAGCTAGCGTGTTCCACATAGTTGCTGCGTATTGGGAAGGGCGCCAGGCGCTTTATGTGAATTATCTCATTTAATCCTCATAACGATCCTACGAAGTGGATGGCGTCGTCCCCATTTTACAAATGAGGAAGCTGAGGCTTGGGAGTGCCTCACTCTAGGTTACCCAGCAGTGAGCTGTGAAGCCAGGATTCCAAGCCAGCCAGCCCGACTTCCCCCAAACCAGTGCCCCAGACCAACAAGCATGTTGTGTTACGCAAGTGTCAGTTGTTGCGATTTTATTTTTCACATTTAGACACAGAGTACACTGAAACCTGTTGTCATCCTCACACATACACACCCAAGCATAATTAAGATTGCCAACATGGATGCCAAAGCACTCGAAAGGAAAGGGCAGACATTTCAACACGCAGGTGCTGGGAAAACTCGATGTTCACACCCGAAGGAATAAAGCCAGACCTTTACCTTGCAATATAAGCATAAATAAACCCAAATTGGGCCAAAGGCCAAATATGTAAGAGTCAAAACTATAAAAACGCTTTGAGGAAAATATAGGGGAAACCTTCATGACGTTGGCTTCGGCAATGATTTCTTGGACATGGCAGTGACAGCACAGTAACAAAAGAAAAAATTGGATAAATTGGACTTCATCAAAATTAAAAACTTTTGGACACCAAAGGACACTATCAGGAGAGTGAAAGATACCCCAGAGACTGGGTGAGAGTATGTGCCAATCCTACATCTGACAGGGATTAATATCCAGAGTACATAAAGAACTCGTACCACTCAACAATGACAAAAAATCCCAACTCACAAATGGACAGAGAATTCGAACAGCTCTTTCTCCCAGGAAGACATACAGATGGCCAAAAAGTACATGACAAGATGCGCCACATCATTAGTCATTAGGGAAATGCAAATCAAACCACAATGAGATGCCACTTCACACTTGCTGGGATAGCTATTATCAGAACGTGAAAAGTAACAAGTGTTGACAAGGATGCGGAGAAATCGGAACCCAGGGGAAAATGGTGCGGCCCCTGCAGAAAGCAGTGCAGGGCTTCTTCAACAAGTTAGCGCACCATGACTCTGTATGGACCTGCACTTGCTTCTAGCGCTGGGATCAGAAGAGCTGACACCTAGGACTCACACGGTGCTGGTACTTACTGTTTAGAGTGGTCCTACGCGTAACTGCCAAAAGGTGGAAGCAATCTGCTGTCCATGCACAGATGAATGGATAAACCAAGTGCGATGTACACACACAATGGAATATTATTCAGTTCTAAAAGGGATGACATTCTGATACATGCTCCAACACAGATGACCCATGAAAACATGCTAAGAGAAATAAGACACAGAAGAACAAACATGATGTGGGTGCCGGCGCTGTGGCATGGCAGGTGAAAGCCCAGGTCTGCAGCGCTGGCATCCCATATGGGCTCCAGTTCGAGTCCCAGCTGCTCCATTTCCGATCCAGCTCTCTGCTATGGCAGGGAAAGCAAGAGAAGATGGCCCAAGTTCTTGGGCCCCCATACCCAAGCAGGAGACCTAAAAGAAGCTTCTGGTTCCTGGCTTCGTAATTGGCATAGCTCCAGACACTGCGACCATCTGGGGAGTGAACCAACAGATGGAAGACCTCCCCCCGCCCCCGCCTCTGCCTCTGCCTCTCTCTAACTCTGCCTTTCAAATAAATAAATGAATCTATTTAAAAACATGATGTGATTTCATTTGTTTGTGGGACTGTAGAATAGGTGAATTCACAGAGGCAGAAGGTGGAATACAAATTAGCAAAGGATGGGAAGAGAAGGGAGTGAGAGACGATTGTCCAGTCCACACAAAGTTTCTATTTAGAATGACCAACATTTTCTGGAATGGATAGTGGTGGTGGTTACACAACATCATGAATGTGCTTCATACCGTGGAGCTCTACACTTTAAAATGGTTCAAATGGGGGCCCAGCATTGGGGGGCAGTGGCTTGAATCAGCACTTGTGATGTTTTCATCCCATACCAGAGTGCAGGTTTCAGTCTCGGCTACTCAGTTTCTGATCCAGCTTCCTGCTAATGTACCCACGAAGGCGGTGGAAGGTGGCCCAAGTCCTTGGCCCCTGCACCCATGTAGCAGACCAGGATAGAGTTCCTGGCTCTTGGTTTTGGCCTGCTGGCCCAGCAGTGGCTGTTGAAACCATTTGAGCAGTGAACTACTGAATGGAAGCTTTCTCTTTCTCTCTCTCTAACTTTCAAATAAGAAGTAATTCTTTTAAAAATTATTAAAATGATAAAAATTATGTATTGTATATTTTCCAACAGTAGAAAAAAAATTAAGAATGTAAGAAATCTTACCTTAAGATAGTTAACTCTTGTTCATTTGAAATTTTTTAAAGATTTATTGATTTATTTGAAAGGCAGAGTTAGAGAGGGGCAGAGGCAGAGAGAGGGGGAGAGAGAGACAGAGAAAGTCTTCCATCCGATGGTTTACTTCCCAAATGGCAGCAATGGCAGGAGTTGTACCGATCTGAAGCCAGGAGCCAGGAGCTTCTTCCCCATCTCCCACATGGGTGCAGGGGCCCAAGCACTTGGGCCATCTTCTACTGCTTTCCCAGGCCACAGCAGAGAGCTGGATCAGAAGTGGAGCAGCTGGGACTAGAACTGGCGCCCATATGGGATGTTGGTGCTTCAGGCCAGGGCTTTAACCCGCTGCACCACAGAGCCGGCCCCCAATCTGAATGTTTTCATGAAACATTTTTGCATTTAAAAATATCATTTCCTTGAAGAAAAAGTAGAAAATGCAGGCTAAGTCAAAAGGGGAAAATGAAAGCCTTCATTGGCCTGGAGACAGCCACGTTTCAAACCTCCCTGCGTGTCCACATCGTCAGCTCTGCCGGTCCCCGTTCCCACTTTCTCTGTGTTTTCCCTTTGGATTCAGTTCCCTGCCTCCCGTCCTCCTGGAGCTGCGAGGTCACTTTCCTTAGGGGAGCTCGCGTCTGTATCGGAGTTTACTCTTACCCCTCCACCAGGGAAGATGGGGGACACTTTTCTAAAACCAGGCGAAGTGATAAAACACTGAAAAGAAGCCAAGAGATGTGTGATCAGAATGCTCAGATCCCTGCTGGGAGCATTTGGAAGTCGCGTTGGAAAGGGTAACTTTGAACACGCGGCGCCCAGAAGCCTCTGACGACGCGTGGCCAAAGGAAGGAGCCGCAGCGTTCACTGGAGTCCGCGCCAGAGCACACACTTGTCTTACTCCTTCATTGCAGCCTTCACAGTACGGAGTTGTTGCTGACCCGTGCTCTCAGTCAATGCATTACTTACTTGGGGAAATTAAATTCCCACGGCTTCCCAGGCAGGATCCTGCCTTAACTCTACACTTACCTTTAGTTTATGCATAAAGTTCCATCCAGCTAATTAGAATTAAATTATGTGAATTTCCATTATTCTGTATCTGTAATTCTTGCAAAAGCGACTTGATGGTTTCCTACGGAAGGAACACGTGATCTTCTGCCCAGTAGGGGGCGATCTTTTTGTTCTTGAACGCCAGTGGTACAGGAGAGGTTTTGCCCTGGTTTCGGCGTCCGGGAGCTTTGCCCTCTGTGGCCCCAGGTCTGTTTGTTTGGAAGGAAGAAACGATGCTGGAGCTGGCATTGCGCTTGAGGGGTCGGGAGGAGGACTGAACGTGAGCCTGGTTTCAGGAGGACGGCACCCACATGCTGACGTGGCTTTGGCCAGTATTCCCCCAGGGCCGTCTGTCTCGCTTCCCAAATAGAGTTGCCAGAACGCAGTGAGAACCCAAATCCAGAAATTCTGTTTTGACGACTTAGGCTTTTAAAAGTGTACCCAGGGATTTCCATTTCCTCTTTGCTCTCCGGCTCCTTCCCCTGACGTTCTGCCTGGCAGTGCCCCTGCACCACGAGGCCTCCGTGGGCTGGCTCGCTTTTGTTCCTGTTCCACCTCCTTAAATCACCCTGTGTGACCTGTCCAGTCTTCCGGGAGTCAGCACGCAGTTTTCTGTCTTTCTTCCCCTGAGGAATTTCTAGGTGATGCTTCTCAACTTTACTCTGATCTCGAGTTCTGCTCAGCGTTTACAGCTATTGTAATGCTTTCTCCAAATAGTTCTTAAAGATCCATTAATTAACTCACTCGTTCAACAAATATTTATAAAACACTTACATCCCAGGGCCTCTCTGAAGCGTGGGATATATTTATGAATGAGAAAAATCCTTGTCCCTCAGCTCAGCTGAAATGAACAGGTAGGTTTTCACTTCTACATAGGTAACGCCTCGTGAAGGTGCTTAGACTGCAGAGTTGACTATCAGTGCTTTGGAGTCGTGGAGAACATGTCACCATGGCCGCTCTTCTCCCTTCTCTTTTAGCTTAAGTCAGTCATTAGCCTGCTCATTGTCCCGACTCTCTCACCAGCCATTAAACACGGTTGCTAGCCAGGATCTTACTCTAGCTCCTCTCCTCTCTTAACATTTTTTTTCCTTTTTCTAGGTGATTTTTCTTTTTCTTAGACTTCAGTTACCACCAGTTGAGGGTGAACTCTCACTCTATTTCTCTGAGTGGGATCTCCCACCTGAGCTCCAGAACCAATTATCCCGCTGCCTACATGTCTTACCTGGACCCCCGGCTGAGCGTGTGGAAATCTTCATTCTTCTCCAAAACCTACCATCTCCATCATCACCTCCTCCATCCCGACCAGAAACCTGGAACTCAAGCCACTCATCTATTACGTCTCTG
This sequence comes from Oryctolagus cuniculus, assembly GCF_051225735.1. Classification (NCBI taxonomy): domain Eukaryota; kingdom Metazoa; phylum Chordata; class Mammalia; order Lagomorpha; family Leporidae; genus Oryctolagus; species Oryctolagus cuniculus. The sequence continues at coordinate 135,101,942 of NC_142873.1, forward strand.
TGACTTGCTTCCTGACTGAGACGTTGCTCCTTAACTTTCTGACTGGTTCACTGCTTCTCCATATTCTTATTTCTTCCCTCTCTTCCTTATTCAAAGGCACTGGCTTTTACACTGTTTTACTGGAGTCTGTTTAGGGAGTTCAGAGAGTGCAGTGTAAAGAGAGAATTGGCCAGGTGGGGTTGTAGGCTTCCTACCCCAGATGCATCCAGAGTAACTGTGTGTTTATCTGTTTTGCATATTGTTTGAAAAGCATTCAGTGGCTACACATTAGAAAACCGTGGGTTTCAAATCCACTTTCTTGGATTTTTGCAAGGCTACAACTCACCACACTCTCCTATTCCTTCACCCATCTCCCCATCTCATCCAGTTGTTCTTACCCTCTTCTTGACTGTGATGCAGAAGAGGGGTGATGCTTATATGCTGGCCACTATTCCTCTCACATGTAAACACCTGCTGTACAATCAAGAAACTGGCATGAAAGTGACTAAGCGTGGTGCTATGATAAGCCCAACCTTGAAGCCACTCCAATTTAGTAAAAGAAGTACATCCTTGGTCTCTAACTACCACCCTGACAAATGACTTGCACCTCATCTCACAAATGACCCTGACTCTGCTCTAACCTCTCTCGCCGCTGCTGCTGCCCTCTCTGCCCGGGAAGGCCCACCCCTCTCCTGCTTGCCACCTTCCAAGGACCCTCCCATTGGCTATCAGCTGGGTTTTAAGTCTTGAGTTGGTTGGCGAATTCTGCTGTGATCTTGCCTCTGCCAACCTCTCCAGCTTCAGCTCCTGCTCCAGTTCTCCATGCACCAACCATATCCACCCGGTGCACACCCAGGCTGGCCACAGGCTTTGGGGGTTCGCTCACGTGGTTCTTCCTGTCCGTCCCTGCCCTCACCCTTCTCCTCCCCCTTCAACCTGCATCCAAAACTCCAAGTCCCCCCCCTTTTTTTAAATTAAATAGTTTCATTTTCCCCGGTAATGAAATCTATGTGCTCTGTCAACCCCTTCTTCCTTCCTTGCTGGATGGCAAGGATGATTAGTCACCTCTGGATCCAAAAACTTTTCACTCTTATCTGTTTCCTAAGTGACTCACTCACTCTTGTCCTTGATCAGTGCTTATCTATTTTAGACATTGACTTTGAAAGAATATTCAGACGTATAGAACAGCTGAACCAACCTCACACCTTCCTCCATCCCTCAGCTGCCTTCACCACTTGGCCATGTTTGCTTCTAACATGCTCCTATTGTCATCGTTTATCTAACAATTTGACAGCAAATTGTAGACACCAGTCCTCTTTATGCCTAAAGATTTTCGTAAAAGATCTCCTGGGACTGTTTTTTTATTTTTTAACAACCTATTCAGGGGCCGGCACTGTGGCATAGCAGGTGAAACCTCCTCCTGCAGTGCCAGCATCCTATAGGGGCAATGGGTCGAGTCCTGGCTGCTCCATTTCCGATCCAGCTCTCTGATATGGCCTGGGAAAGCAAGAGAAGATGGCCCAAGTCCTTGGATCCCTGCACTCACGTGGGAGACCTGAAAGAAGCTCTTGGCTGCTGGCTTTGGGTCAGTACAGCTCCGGCCTGTTGCAACCAACTAGGGAGTGATCCAGCGGATGGAAGATCTCTCTCTCTCACTCGCTCGCTCTCTCTCCTCTCTCTCTCTGTGTAACTCTGACTTTCAAATAAATAAAAACAAAACAAAACAACCTATTCATGATACATTTATCAAATTCGGTACATTTAAGATAGATAACGACTCATTAAGTGAATGGAGAGCTCATGTTCATATCTTCAATCATCTGTGTACAGTCCTATATTTTTTGTTGATGCAGAATCACCAGTCTCCTTGTAAAGACTATCTCCAAACGCTGTTTGATACTGCAAGCCCAGGTCCCTTTCCATCGTTGGCCCTGACCCCTCTTCCTCTGTTCCTCACTTCTCCTCTTCAGATTTCCCTCTTAGTGTGTAGAGTTTTATCACCTGTGCTTTTGTAGATGTTTTAATGTCCTTATCAGAAGGGAAACTCCTGATCCAGCTCCCTGCTAATGTGCCTGGGAAAGCAGTGAAGGATGGCCCACGTCCTTGGGTCCCTGCATCCATGTGGAAGACCTGGAAGAAGCTCCAGGCTCCTGGCTGCAGCCTGGCCCAGCCCTGGCCGTTGCAGCCATTTGGGGAGTGAGCCAGCAGATGGAAGACCTCTCTCTCTCTCTTTCTCTCTATAATTCTGACTTATAAATAAATAAGTCTTATAAAAAATAAGAATGGAAACTCCTAAGAATGTACTGTCCCTTAGTAATCCTCGTCTCTCTGGTGTCTGTTGTATAACTGAATCTGGGGCCGAGCATTGATGAACGGATTGGACATTGGAAACCCCACCCTCGCAGCAGCTTCCCTTCTGGATGGGTTCTCTTCCCGAGCACAGGCCCGATGGTGAACTGCAGAGTAGAGCAGACACCGGACTGAGAGTGAGGAGGCCCTAACCCTCGTGCCAACTCTGTTTCTACCTAGCAAGAATTCGGCTGCTACTCTGCATTTTCAGGTTTGTGTTACCGTGCCTGCTTCCCTGGGGTGTTGGGAAGGTGGAATGAGGGGATAAACATGAAAATGTCTTAACGCAGTGATGTTATTCTGGAAGCAATATGGTTGTCTGCCTGCTGGGAAAATTTGTAGTTCCAGACCCGTCCAGATCACCATATTCCCATACCTTAGATACACCGATGTGCTGAGTTTGGTGCTTGAAGCATAGAGAGACCAATAGCTGGTGTAGACTCCTGGAGCTGGGTTAACCACGGTGGGTTAACTAATATGCCTCCAGAACTCACGTCTACAGGGGCCAGCATTGTCGGGGAGTGTGTTAAGCCACCATCTGCAGTGCCAGCTTCCTATATGGGCACCAGCTGAAGCCCTGGCTGCTCCACTTCCGATCCAGCTCTCTGCTGTGGCCTATGGGAATGCAGTGGATGATGGCCCAAATCCTTAAACTCCTGCACCTGTGTGGAAGATCTGGAAGAAGCTCCTGGCTCCTGGCTTCGGATCGGCACAGCTCTGGCTGTTGCGGCCAATTGGGGAGTGAACCAGCAGATGGAAGACCTCTCTCTCTCTCTCTCTGACTTTCTTTCTCTTTGTGTGTAACTCTGACTTTCAAATAAATAAATGAATCTTTAAAAAAATGAAAAGAAGAAAAGAAAGAGCAGCAGGGGCTCTGGCTGCCCCAGGAGCATGGCCACGCCTTTCGTCTGGGATCTCAGGGGAAATTCTGTAAGAGCGGCCAGAGGCAGAACACTCCACCCTGGGCTCCAGCATCGTCAGGAGGGCTCCCTGGATAGTTTCGTTGGCACCAATAGCTTGTGAGCTCACTGAGCGTTGGGAGGGTTTGCCATGGCCTCAAGGGAGTTGGCTGGGTTTATGAGCAGAGTCTGGCGTTCCGGGCCTGTGCCTGTCGGTGCCGTTTGATGCTGGAGGAGATGCGGCATCTCTGATCTGAGCGCCGCTTCTCTGCCAGGGCACGTCCTCACCGGGGCTGCTCTTCCTGCAGGAAAGAAGCACTCCACTCCTCAAGGTGCCCTTTGGACTGCTGGCCCCTTGCTCCCAGGGAGAAATGGCATGTGAGTGGGTGTCGCTGTCCCACCCCTGAGCTGCAAATGTTAGAGTTACAGAAGTGAGAAAGAGAAGAACAGGAACACCCACGTGGCTACATCTCCCCCACATCCATCTAAGCTGCCGGGCCCACCCACTGGCTTTGTGATGATGTCACAGAAAGGAGCAGCTGCTGGAGGGGTGGAAGAGACTCATGAGGTCACCTGGCCCATGGCCCTCTGCAATCTTCCATGCCACCAGCATGGTGGAGATTAGAGCCTGTTGCTGGCAGTCAAGCTCACGACTACCCAAGGCCACACAGCAGCAAACCCAAGAGACGCGCTCGTTGGACCAATGCCCAGCAGCTCACTTGGGAAGACCTGCCGGGTCCTCACCTGAAATCAGCAAACCCAGACTCCTCGCCTTCTGGGCTAGATTAGTCTCTCACCATCAGAGCACAGCCTAAGATTCTCTCGGGATAATTAGGGACGGTTGATAATGACTGAAATGATGACTCATGAGGTATTTAAGCAAGACGCTGGGTGTGCGTGTGAATGGGAACTGCTCAGAACCACACTGGGGCTCTTCTGATCCTATCACAGTCTCCGCGTGGGGAACAGGGAGGAAACCAACTGTAAGGCTGCGGATTTTAATGCTACAAACAAGCAATGCCTAAAAACTTCCTGAAGAACAGCAACGTGTGGCCATTTGTGTTTTGCCTTCGTAACTCCTAGAAAACCCATGGTTTGCCCTTCTGAAAGTTCTTTGGAAAGAGAAAGTGAGAGTGATAAGCCCTGGAAAGTGGCCAAGTATAGCATAATAAAGTTCCCAAGTCAACATGAGAGCGATGGGCTCAGAGCTCCTGCTGAGAGAGGGGGAAGGAGCAGTGCTCTGGCCTTGTCCGTGCCCTGCTTCTTCCCTCTGCTCTCTGGGTTAGCACGTTGTCAAGTGCCTCTTTGATCTTGGACCAGAAACTCCAGAGAAGGCCCATGTGGCTGATCTGTTCCCGCAATCTCAGGACAGTGCATCGAGAGCCCCTGCAATAGACGACAGCTGAATTGATGTCTTTTCTTGCTTGTGATTCGGGATGCCCCTGGTGGGAAAAGATAGGGAGTCAACCAGAGTCCAGTAGTTTGTTCCGAAGCCTGGTTCCCTTCTCTTTCAGGGCAAAGGGGTGTGCAAGATGTGGGAAGTGGCCCAAATGTTTCCACATTTCTCTTCTGCTGTGATTTGAGCCCTGGGCTCAAGGTCCAGCCCTCCTCCGTGTGGCCATCTGTGTGACCTTGGGCAGATAATTTCATCAAAGTTTCCTCTTGGGTAAAATGGGAGTAATAACTCCATTAAAAACTGCCATCAGCACCAAATTATATGTGGAAACACTCTGAGTATTGGCCAGTGCTGTGCAAGGGTTGGATGTCAGTCCCTGCTTGTGGGATGCAGAAGGGCAGGAGTCAGGTAGACACTAGAAAGAGCTGGGAGACGTGGGTGGACATGGGCGCTGGGTAGAATTTTGCCTTTTTCTGAGTGGGAGAGCTCTAGGAATACAGTGCTTCTTGACTTCTTATTGGTTCTGTCCCAGTAAACGTGAAGAATATCATAAGTTGAAAATGCATTTGATAGACCTACGCTACCGGGTATCCTAGCCTGACGACATAGTGCACTGTGGAATCTTGGTGGTTTGCCCTGTGACAGTGGGGCTGAGCAGGAGCTGCACTTGCTGCCTCAGCCCAGTATTGCAAGAGTGTTGTCCCACCCGTCACTAGCCCAGGAGAGAGCAAAATTAAAAATCCGCCCTACAGTCTCTACTGAACACATGTTGTTCTTGCACCATTAGATGCTGAAAGGTAGCAAAACATTATTTCATCAGGGTTGCTCTGTGGTTCTTACTGGTAGATGACTGGGGGTGCTCTTTCCAGACCACTGTAGCTAAAATATCTTCCTTTCGTGGCCGGTGTCTGGCATAGTCCCAGACTCCCATGTCCGGGTGCCTGGTTTGAGTCCCAGCTCCACTTGGGTCCAGTTTCCGGCTGATGTGCACCCCAGGAGGCAACACGTGATGACTCAAGTATCTAGATCGCTGTCTCTCACATGGGAGACCCAGATGGAATTCTGGGCTCCCGGCTTTGGCCTGGCTCAGTCCCAACTGTTGTGGGCATTGAGGAGTGAACCAGCAGAAGGAAGATCTCTCAATCTCTCTCTCTCTCTCTCTCTCTCTCTCTCTCTTTCTCTGCCTTCCAAGAAAAACTTAAAGTCTTCCTTTTGACAGTGCCACCTGCTGAAAGTCCCTGGGAAACTCACTGGACCCAGCTGAGACTTCATTTTTCCGGTGTGGAAATGAAGGGGCCCAAGAGGCTCCTGAACGATCCATTGCAGCTCTTGGGTGGCGTGACTACAAACTGAGAAGAATGCTCTGAGCACGGCCTCACTGAACACCGGCGACACTGGGAAGGCTGCTGGAGATGGGAGGCCGCCAGAGGCTTTGGTTTTCTGTGACTTGAGCTCACAGTGCACCCACCACTTGAGAGCGTGACCAGAGCCTCACGGAGTCTGAGGCGGGAGGCACGAGCCAGCATGCCAGGGAGAAGCAGGGAATGAAGGGGGCCCGAGCTGGCCCTGCAGGAAGGTCTTCCAGGTGCGCAGAGCACACAGAGCCAGCAGCTGGTGCCGAGCTGGCGGGCAGGGACTGGGCAGCCGCATCATCTACTGTTCACGGAACGTCTTAACCAAAAGGAAATGCGAACAGGCCCTGAGGGTAAGGGGCTGCCACTGTGTTCTGGGGACAGAGCCTGACCCAGCAGCGGCCGGTGCTCAGTTCTGAATGGCCTGGCCTGAATTTCCCACTGTGCTTTCCTTACCAGCAAGTGCGCTTGTGGGCCAAGCTTAATCCTGGCAAGACTGGATGCCCACACCCTGCATGCCTGGCTCCCTGGGTGGAGGCAGCTTTCCTGTCTGGGCACTGCCACTTTCCATTCTCTTCACACACTGCTGTTTTGACAAGCTAGCGCCTGGGCTGTTCACGGGGGATAACCAGGGAAGGCGCCCAAAGGCGGTGCCCGGCTCCCGAGCTGGCAGCAGGCCAGGGCGGCTTAGTTCAGTGCCTTCCCCTGGGGTGGCAGCTACTCAGTAGTTGCAGCTCCTCTGAGCGCCTCCCAACCAGAGCCTCTCCAAATGTCAGGCAGGAGAGTTTACAACGCCCGCCTTTTATGGTGCGCCTTTAAGGCCAATTATTTCTGGAGTTAATAATCCTAATACACCTTGTCGGATGAGACAGTGGTAAGAGCAGGTAGACCTTGTAAAATCCATGAAAGTGCAAGCGGATCGCATGACTCAGTACTCTGGTGAGTGTTTTCCTGTCTTGCGGTTGTTGTTATTAATATTAATAAGCACTTATTCACACACACACACACACACACACGCACACGCACACGCACGGCCCTGGGCCAAGCTCATGGAGGACACAGCCTCTGTCCTCAGGGATCCGCACAAGGCTGTCTTTAAGATGCTGTAGTAAATCACGTGAGTATTGTAACTGTCAAGGCTTTAAACACCTAAAAATCAGCACTATCATTAGCAATCAGTAATCACTGTTATAGAAGAATAAATCTTGTAATCTCCAAATTACCTGTTTGCACCAATTAGAGTTGAACTGATGAAACATACCAATCAAAGCGGAATTTAGTTGAGGTACCAAAGCTGATCGAGGTGTTTTTTTTTTTTTTAAATAAAGAAAAGGAACCCACTGAGCTTCCGAACCGTTATTTCCCAGCTCTGTTAGGGCAGATTTTCTGGAAGCAGAGCTGACAAAACCCTGCACACGTACCCGCAGGCAGGAGGGGATCCATGTTCATTTATTTGTTTATTTATTCATTTATTCCCTGCCTGCCTACAAAAAGGATTGGAGGTAGGTCACTATCAGAATGCCTATATAATGATGACAGTTTTTTTTTTTTAAATCGTAAAGGAGGTTGGAAATCTTGGGGTGGGCTTGGGGGTGCTGGCTTGGACATCTAACTCCCACAAATCTTGGCTGAGTCCCGTGGCCAAATGTGCTGCTGGGCCCTTTAGGAGCAAAAAGCAGCCCAGCCCTCCCCTTGCTGGCAAGAAACATAACCCAGGGTGAGACACGAACACCGGTTCAGTGCTGAGCCGCTCAGAGGGATCACGTGGGTTGTCTGGTTGTCAGTGTGCAATAAAGCAAGCAAGCACAGAGAGAGGCAGGCTTCCCCCCACGTAGGAAACGTACATGCATATATATATATATATATATGGGGAATTTGCATATTTGTTCACCTGAAGGAACCTGTGGAACACAGCTCTGTGTTCTTAGCCATCTCTCCAAGACACTCTCCAGGGCAGGCACCACTTCTGGAATGGAGTTGGACGAAGGAGACAAAAATGTGGAGGGCTGGCGCCGCGGCTCCCTAGGCTAATCCTCCGCCTTGCGGCGTCAGCACACCGGGTTCTAGTCCCGGTCGGGGCGCCGGATTCTGTCCCGGTTGCCCCTCTTCCAGGCCAGCTCTCTGCTGTGGCCCGGGAGTGCAGTGGAGGATGGCCCAAGTGCTTGGGCCCTGCACCCCATGGGAGACCAGGAGAAGCACCTGGCTCCTGCCATCAGATCAGCGCAGTGCGCCGGCCGCGGCAGCCATTGGAGGGTGAACCAACGGCAAAGGAAGACCTTTCTCTCTGTCTCTCTCTCTCACTGTCCACTCTGCCTGTCAAAAAAAAAAATGTGGAGCCACTGGGCCTCCCCTGGTTGGTTCCTGAGCTTCCGAAAGCCTGAATCTGGTGTTTGAGGCTGGGACCAAGCCAGGGAGTGGGGAGCTGGGGCTGGGGGGAGGTGAGGAATGGGAGCTTGCAGGGACCCGGTGGGGAAAACAGGTCCTCTGTGAGATCTGGCTGGGGCGGAGGCAGGAGCTCAGCCTGGGGCACTGGTCTTGGTAGCCCCGCTCAGGCCTGTGCCCTGTGCCAGGCTCCCGCATGGGTACCCTGACCACTGTTACTGGAATGAACCCTGCCCCTCTCCCCACTGTGCCCCTTCCCCTGCCTTGCCCCCAAAGGTTCTGCTTTGTACTTGAGTATGTTTTCCTACCAGCACTTCTTTGGCTCATTTGTTTAGTTTCAGCTTGCTGTGTGTCCACTTTGATGTCTGCCTTGTACATTACTGGGTCATCCTCCCAGCAAGTGTTTCCATGGTGGCTGGATGTGTCTGGGTACCTTACCCTCCATGGGCAGGCAGCCTCCTGATTGACCAGCAGTGGCCCTGCTTCCTGGTGTTCATGGGCTTGTGTCGCCCCCGCCCCTGACCCTACCCGCTGAATGCTAGATACAGGGCCAGGTGCTGGGGACAAAGCAATGGACAAGGCTGGCGTGGTCCTGGACCCCACCAATCTATGGAACTTCCAGGTTCCAACAGAAACAACCCAGACTTTGGAGCCCGACAGGACTGGCTGGACCTGCAGTTTTAGCTTTGTGACACTGACCAAGTTATCTTACCTCTCTGAGCCCGTTTCTTTAGGATCCACTTCAGAGTGTCTGCTAGAGATTAGCGGAACTGTGCAGAAGCCGGTAGCACAGGGCCCCGAGTTTGGTGGCCACCCCATAAAGAATGTTCTCCCCAGCCACGCTAAGGCGCTGGGCGAGCAGTGGTGCCCTCAGGGGGCCCACTGTGGAGCGGACAGGTGCACATTCACTAGGTTCAAGGCAGACTGCGACGAAGGCTGTGTTAGGCCGAGGACGCTTCGAGAACACAAAGGCGGCATGGGGGTGCCAGGTGACACTTGAACCAGCCTTGCAGCAGAAGTCGAATTTTCATCCATGGAGTAGGGCAAGAACATTTACAACCCTTTCCAAGCCACGCCATGCGAAAACCTCATGGCATAAAGGCTGGTGGAGGTGGAGCAACCGAGTCCTCCGGTGCCCGTTGGTGTGCTGTGAGCTCCCGGACCAGAAACGCAGCCCTGCACTGCTTAGTAAAAGATGCTCCTTCCAGCCCATGGATTCTTCCAGAGCAGGGAGGATTCATTACCGATTTCGCTCCTAACACGTGGTAGGCACGCAATAAATATGTATGAAGTGAGTAGATAGAACTCTGTGTGTAAGCAGCTTGCTTGTCCCAAACAAGAAAATCAAGCAGGCATTTTTCCCATCTACTTGACACAAGGCAGCTCCCTCGGGCCCGTGTGCGGTGGCAATTAAGCCAACTTGGCAATGCCGAAGCCCTTGGACCACCCTGTGCCTTGGAGTTGGTGGCTGTGCTTCCCCTCCTTCCCTGTCCACCCGAGTCTCCGGCGGGATCCTGCTCACGCCTGACATCTCCCTGGAGGCCTCTTGTGCACTTAGCGCCCTGTCTGCCCGTCCAGGTGGGACAGGCATGGCCGCCCGAGAGGGAGGGCCCCACGTTTTCCTTTGCTGACTTCTGTTTTGTTTCCTGGAGCAGCAGATCTCTGACCTGGGGGTTCAGCATGAGAGGGTCCCTGGCCGGGGGCTGCGCTGCCCTGGGGGTCTAGTGGAGTTTCCCCCTCCTCTCCCTTAGGCCGGTGCTTAAGGCCCTCATGGTGCTGTCTTCTCTTCTGGGATCCCTTCCCCACCAGTACCTTGTCCCATGGGGCTTCCCCTGCCCGAGTCCTCCCACCCACCCTTGTTCTTTCAAAGATTCTCCTGGGTTCCATTTTCTTGGCTCTTTTGTTTTAATACAGTTAAATCAACAGCCTGTGCCCAGATCAGCTGTGAGCTCGCAGGGTGCAGAAGTGAATGAATGAAAAAGACCCTTGGTCCCTGGTCTCTCTTTCTGAGATGCGTGTGGAACACAGCAACCAAGTAAACTGCACAACTCTTAGGAGACAGTTCCTTTCAGGTAATGGATTTGCGTTTTCACAGAAACCTTTTGAAGGCTGTGACTTACCTTCAAAGCATAATTTTTTTGCAAAATGAAATAAAACAAAAACTTTAAAACTGTTTTTGTTTAATCTTAAGAGCAATAGCAGGACTGGCATTGCGGTGCAGCAGCTTAAGCCGTGGCCTGCGACACTGGCATCCCATATGAGCACAGGTTTTAGTCTTGGTTGCTCCACACCTGGTCCAGCTCTCTGCTAATGCACCTAGGAGGGCAGCGGAAGATGGCCCAAGTGCTTGCGCTCCTGCACCCAAGTGGGAGACCTGGAAGAAGCTCCTGGCTCCTGGCTTTGGGCTGATGCATACACTGCTTTTGCAGCCATCTGGGGAGTGGACCAGCAGATGGAAGATCTATCTCTGTCTCTCTGTCTCTCCATCTGTGTGTCTGTCTGTCTGTCTGTCTCTGTCTCTGTCTCTCCATCTCTCTCTCTCTGTAACTATGCCTTTCAAATAAATAAATAAATCTTACACACACACACACACACACACTTACAAAGAGCAGTAGAGCAGAGCTTACTAATTGCAGAAAACCTGGAAACCATATAATGTATGGGCAAGTCGGCGTCGGCGTAGTTTTGGTCTTTTTTTCCATGTATTGGGGAGTCTAGGTGGCTGTGATTTTTGCTGACCACTTTTGTCACTGATCAGCATCTCCCATCCACTTGGCAATCTTGTGAAACACAAGGAAGAATGATTCTAAAGCTCAGAGTTTGCTGGCCAGTCAGAGAGCTGAATCTACTGATACAGTCTCGGGGTAGCCTCTCAAATGTGTGCTTTCTGCCGGCTCCTAAGACAAGCGCTGCCTCCCTGCCAGGCCTCCACAGCTTACGTGGAACTTGGCTGAGGTGCCCAGCCTTTCTCTGAAGGCACGGCCACCGTGCCGTGCTCTACGGTGTGAGCGTCTCTAGGCTTCAGTCTCCACTCCTTCCCTTCCCCCACCCCAATCTCCCTCCTCTCCATCTTTCAGCTGAGCCTCTTCCCCTGCCTCCAGGGACCGCCTGCCCTGATGAGTTCTCTCCGGTGTCTTTGACATTTGCATATTTCCTCACTGGGATATTCTGAGATGTTGGGACCAGAGCACAGGTTGCCACGATCAGGTACTGAGCTGCAGAAGGCTTTCTGGGGAACTGCGCAAATATTTGGAGTCAGGCGTGTGCCAATAGACAACTAATTGAAATGTGGACGCAGCGAGCTTCTGGAGCGAGGAAGCTGAAGTTGAGAAATGAGCTGTGGGAAGCCATGGTCTGCAAGATACAAGACACCGACGTGGGAATCTCCTTCCCCTCACGCTGGAATTGATTGGGTGCAGGAAAAGAACAAAACAAAACAGAACAGAGACCAAGTGTGGGGTCAAGGCTGCCTCCCTTGGACAGGGCTTTCAGGGAACACTGGGATGAGCTTCCTGGAGAGGGAGGAGAGCCCAAGGTCAATGGCAAGAGGGGGCAGATTGGGGACCAGACGCGCCACGTCCTGACTGCAGCCCAGGGCACTTTCCACGTGATGAACCGCCTGTCTACCTGGAGAGCTGGATTATCATATCAGGAGCTAAAGGGCAAGGACTGCGACTTAAGCATTTTCCTGTCACCAGTGACTTTGTGAATACATTTAGTAAAACCCACACACCAAAGCCAAGCTTTCCGGCTGTCAGCAACCTTAACTCAGAATGGAAGCACAGCTGGGGCAGCCTCTACCCAGCTCCTGCTTGGTGTCCAGTTGCCTGCTAGGCACTGGGCATGGAGCGGATTCCCTTCCTGATGCCAGGCACAGGGTGTGGCCCTGATGCCGGGGGAGGGCCCAGCTTCCTGTTTATCCTGGACAGAGCTCAGCTTTCGCTTGTTCCAGGAGAACGGACCCATCTCCTGTCTCTGCACACGGGATGCAGAAGGCAGGAGGATGTTGGCGAGAGTGCTGTAGGGTTCAGACTGGTTCAAAGTGAGATAAAAATCACCTTTGTCTTGCTCAGGGACGCGGGGCCAGAGGCCACTGAGATGTGTTCCCTAGAAACTGGCTTTCCAAGTGTGGGCCAAGGCGTCAGCACCACCAGGAAACTTGAAAGAAATGCAGACTCCCAGGCCCCACGCCAGCCCTGGTGGCATACTCCGGGGGCGGGGCCCAGCAATCTGTCCTTGAACAAGCTCCCCAGGGGATTCTGACTTCCAGCACAGTTTGAAAACCATTGCCCTAGGAAATTACGATTTGGGAAGCTGGTCTATGGGGTTCCAGCAATGGGAGGGTAAGATTTATTTTTGGTTATTGGGCCTTTAGGTATAAGCTCTCTTTGTTCGGAACGCCCAGGCGGGCTGCTGCTATGCATTGCTTGGGTGTTAAGCAGGACGAAATTTCCAGGAGATTCTTTCACATTCAACTGGCCGGCAGAGTTGGAGACAACTCCGGCAGCCCTATGTGTTTCCCGTCAGTACAGTATTTTCCCATCTTAAAGCTCCACGAAATGACCGGATAAGTGACTTGATTGTTTAATCAGTTACTTTTAGAATTCCGCTTTCTTACCTCATGTGACAGGTGATTCAAAATTCCAATGGGAACCTTTCATCGCCCCAACATGTTTTCCTGTGTACTTGGCCGCGTTACTAAGGAAACCAGCTCTAGCATAACAGTGAGACTGTGGTTCTAACCGATTGGCTATTCAGCCACATAGACGCTTGGCTGCCTGGCTTCTCTCTCTCTCTCTCTCTCCAGAAAATTTCACACTTACAGAACTGATACACTGACGACACAGGCCACTGGAGCAATGGTGGTTTCGCGCGAGGAGGAAGCTACTCTGGAGGGACAGAGGGTGTGTCCCCAGGCCGGGTTCCCAGCATGGGTCTGGGAGGCTTTGCCTTCTGCACCGGGAGCTGCTGTGCGCAGAAGCTGCGTCAGAGAGCAGCCGTCTCGCAAGGACTGTTGGGTGAGGAGACTGCGGGTGAGCCCTTAGGAGGGCTCAGTACAAAGCGTGCATGGATCTCACACCTAAGGACTCCAGCAACCCGGGAGCTGTGGACCTGGAGCATCGGAGAAGGCACCAGGAGATGGGGGGAGGAGGTGGACGGGACAGCCCAGCAGGAGGCCCCTCGCTTCTGTCTCTCTGGATGGGAAGGTGGTGTTATTAGTGATGGGATGGATTAGAACAGATGGGTGCTTTTGACACATTTTTCTTATGTTGTTATTTTCCAGTTTCCCATCTTCCCACCACCCGGTCATATGCCTTTCTCTTGGGGAGGAGTGAAAGCTTGTGACTTCTTAAAGGGGCGTCTCAGGGAAGGGAGGGCCAGGCTGGAGAAGTTGGCCCGGAGCTCAGAGGGCGTAGCCAGGAAGTCCTCCGAAAGTCTTTGCTCACGCCCCCCAAGTAGAGACCCTTGTCACAGGGAGTGGCCTGTGCCTTCCCATGGCTGTGCCCAGGGCCGGGGAGCTCATACAGCTCTGGGTGCCGCAGCCAGGGAGGCTGGCAAGATGGACGCCTCAGCATCACGCAACGAGATTCTTCTTGCAAGGGGAGGGACAGAATGATGGACAGTGGGGGGGGGGCAGGGCTGGGGAAGCAGAGCAAGGAAGCAGCAGGGTACTCTGCCGAGTCTCTGCCTTGACCCGTCTTGTGGCCCTTTGGGGTCAAACAGCCACTAGCAAGCAAAAATCTCGAGGAGTCGGGACCCACCCCACCCCACCCCAACCACTTGAACTGGGGGTTGGATTGTGCCCATTCCCCAAACGTGCCCAGGTAGGCATCTCCAGAAGCTGGGGTTGAAACTGTATTTGGAAAAGGGGCCTTTGCAGGGTCTTTGTGACTGAGGCTCTCTTGATGAGATCACCTGGTGCTGTCTGAGTAGGCCCTGGATCCAGAGACAGGCAACCTTGTAAAAGTCACAGGGAGGAGACGCACAGCCGAAGATAGGGAGAAGGCCACATGGAGAGGGCAGATCTGGGAGTGGGACAAACATACACACACCGAGGGATGCAGGGAGCCTCCGGAAACAGGAAGAAGCCAGGAAGGATTCTCCCAGGGAGCCTTCGCAGGGAGCACGGCCTTGCACACACCTTGATGCTGGACTTCTGGGCTCCAGAGCACTAAGAGAATACAATTCTGGGTCTTGAAAAATATGGACATGGACCAGTGCTATGGTGTAGTAGGCTAAGCCTCTTGCTGCAGCACCAGCATCCCATACGGGCACACGTTCATGTCCCGGCTGCTCCCCTTCTGATCCAGCTTCCTGCTGATGGCCTGGGAAAGCAGTGGAAGATGGCCCAAGTGCTTGGGCCCCTGCGAATGTGTGGGAGACTGGAAGAAGCTTCTAGCTCCTGGCTTTGGATCAGCCCAGCTCTGGCTGTTGTGGCCATGTGGGGAGTGAACCAGCAGATGGAAGACTTCTCTATCTGTAATTCTGCCTATACTCTCCCTTTCTCTGTAACTCTGCCTTTCAAATAAATGAATAAATCTTTTTAAAAGTACTGATAAATGAATAGTAATTTTCATGTTACTTGAAAGAGAGAGAGAGAGAGAGCGCTTCCATTCAGTGGTTTACTCCTCAAATGTCTGCAACAGTCAGAACTGGGCTAGGCTAAAACCAGGAGCCTGGACCTCAATCCAGGTCTCCCACCTGCGTGGCAGGAACATGAGCATCTGAGCCATCAGCTGCTGCCTCCCAGGGCGCACATTAGCGGGAAGCTGGATTAGAGGCAGAGGAGCCAGGACTTGAACCAGGCACTCCAGTATGGGATGTCGGTGTCCGGAGAGGTGACTGAAGAGCTGCACCAAACGCTCGTCCTCAACAGCTGTTGTTTCAAGCCTCACAGTGTGTAGAAATTCATCACAACAGCCCGAGGAAGCTAATGGATGCATCACAGCCCTACCTTGTTCTGCAGGGCCCCAGTGAGGAGTCCGGTACACATTTTGAGTCTGTGGTCACACCTCTGGCTCTGCAACTGGAACTGTTGCCAGAGGTTCCCCTCATTCACCTCCAAGACCGTGATGTTGCATTGTTTGCTGCATCTGGGTCCCAGGCGACCTTTCCAGGAAAGCACTCCTTCCCAGAAACTCCGGGGCCAGCAGTGGAGCACAGGGGAAGTCAATGTCAGGTCAGCCTGACACACGCTGAGAGCTGGAAGGAAGGAAGGGCCTACGGCAGAGGCAGAGCTAGGGGGCTTCTCCATCTGGCATCTCGGGCTCTTTGTCTCTCTCAAATCTCCTGGCCGAAGGACCAGCTGGACCATCCATAGATCAGGACACTCACATTTCAAGATAAGAGTACCATGCATTGAGCACATATGTGCTGGGCTCCGTGCTCAGGATTTGACACGTATTACTTCGTTTATCCCTGCCGCCACCCTGGAGGTGGTATGGTGTGCTTATCCTGACTTTACAGATGAGGAAGCTGCATCCTATGTGATTGGCCCCAGTCAGGAAGTCACTAACCACAGAGCAGGTGTGGGGCCCCGGTGTCTCAGACGCCATGGCCCATGCTGCTGAGCACCCCCCCCCCCATTTTTTTAGATTTATTTATTTGAGAAGCAAAGTTATAGACAGAAAGATCTTCCATATGCTGATTCGCCCCCCGCCCCCCCCCCCCAGTGGCCACAATGGCTGAAGCCAGGCTGATCCAAATCCAGGAGCCGGGAGCTTCTTCCTGGTCTCCCCCATAGGCGCAGGGGCCCAAGCACTTGGGCCATCTTCTACTGCTTTCCCAGGTGCATTAGCAAGGAGCTGGATTGGAAGAAGAGTAGCCGACACAAACCAGTACCCATATGGGATGCCGGCATTGCAGGTGGCAGCTTAACCCACTACACCACAGCGCTGGCCCCGCCGCTGAGCTCTTTACCACTGGATTCTGAGAGATGCAGCCCAGCTACATCCGTGCATGCTCTGGGCACTGACCCTCAAAAGAATGTGAGCAGCTTTGCAATTGAAGCCGTTCAGCTTGGCCAGTTCCTTCGTGGTGCACATTTGTTTTCTTTTTTCTTTTTTTTTTTTTTTTAAAGATTTATTTATTTATTTGAAAGAGTTACACAGAGAAGGAGAGGCAGAGAGAGAGAGAGAGAGAGAGAGAGAGAGGGAGGGAGAGAGAGAGAGATCTTCCATTTGCTGGTTCACTCCCAATTGGTTGCAATGGCAGGAGCTGCACCTATCTGAAGCCACGAGCCAGGAGCTTCCTCCAGGTCTCCCATGCAGGTGCAGGGTCCAAGGACTTGGGCCATCTTCCACTGCTTTCCCAGGTCATAACAGAGAGCTGGATCGGAAGAGGAGCAGCCGGGACTTGAACCGGCGCCCATATGGGATACTGACACTGCAGGCAGCGGTTTCACCCACTACACCACATGTCGGCCCCGCACATTTGCTTTCTTAGGGCTCCCGGAGGGTGCCTGAGGACAGACTCCAAGCTGAGCTCTACTCTCCAAACAGTGCTTTCCAGCTCGGGGAGGGCTCTGCCTTCACAGTAAGTTCATGTTCCTGAACGTGGTACCTTGGGCTTTTCATGGTCCGGCCCCTGCGAGCCTCCCAGCCTCGTCGCCTCTAAAACCCATCTCTCCACTTGCAGCCAACTTTGCAGCTGTTTTCAGCTCCTGGCCCATGTCGCTGTCACAGGCCTCCTGCTCTTTGCCTCCTCCTGCTTGCTTCCTCTGCTTGGAATGCAGCTTCCCCACCACCACCGGTGCTGTCAGCCTGTCTGTCCTTTGTTTTACTTGGTGAACTTCTATTCATCTTCCAGGTCCCCCACTTAGAAGTCAGCCACACCAGGAAGTCTTCCTGGGCCCTCTCCGCATGTTGGGTGCCCCCTCTTAGCCTCGTTTGTGTCCCCAGGGCAAAGGCTATCCTTTGGTATTGTAACTCTGTTGTCTGCTTCCGTCCCTCAACTGTGTCTGCATCCCAGCACGCAGCCCAGGGCCTGGCATGTAGCAGGTGCTCAATGAAGCATTTGTGACACGAAGGAAGGAAGAATGTCCGATAGACCTTCCTGGATCACGGGCTCAGTATCATCACTGATTAGGGCATTGAAGAATGCTATTAGTGAAATGCAGAGCTGTCTGACCAGTCGTCCACCTCAAAGGTTAAGGATGCTCTCAGAATACTCCAGACTGTTGTACAAGGTCCTACTCACAACTTCATCTAAACCGTTTGGACAGACTTTAGCACTGAAGGCGATAGCATTGTTGCATGCCTTCAGTTCCTCTCTCCTCGGTGACTCTATTATCAGTCTCATCAATTAGAGTAAGGACTTGTGAAACTCTCCTCTCCACCACCCGAGTAACACATTCTGTCTTGTTTCTAGAAGGACTTCAAGTGCCACAGAGCACGTGGCCCCTGTTGGGACCCTGTTGGGACTGTGATTTGACCTCACTGCTGCTGAATGCTCTGAGCGCTGTGTCGGGGTCAGCTCAGGCTGTCCCCGCTCCCCCTCTCCTCGCACAAAGACGCTGCTGCTGGTCTCCGCGTTCTTCCCAGCCTTCTTGAAGGGCAACGGCATTGCTCAGGGCTGCTTTACTTGGTGACTTGCAGACCTGCCACCTGTTTGGTACAGGAGGAAGAGCCCTGGGTCACAAGTGCAACCCTCCCCCCCGCCCAGCTCCTGCCTAGCTCCCCTTGTGGCAGCCTCTCCGGGCTCCTGTCCCATCAAGAGGAAAGTTGGGAGAGCCGGGATAAATAAGGGCTATGAGCGCGCTGTATCAGCAGGAAGGTGTGAGGACGAAGGTAACCGACACACAGTAAGCACTCAGTTAACACCTACTGGAGAGATGTGTCCTGTGTGTCCAGTGCTGGTTCTGCAGCAAAAGGGGCCCCCGCTCCCCCAGCTTTTGTAGACTTGCCAGTGACATCAGAGCACGCTCCTCGCCACTCTGGCCATACTTTTTTTAAAAAAAATTATTTATTCATTTATTTATTTGAAAGGCAGAACAACCAAGAGAGAAGGAAAGACAGAGAGATCTTCCATCCCCAGATTCATTCACTTCCCAAAATAGTCAGGGCTGAGCCAGGCCAAAGCTGGGAACCCAGAACTCCACCCAGGTCTTCCTCACGGGTGACAGGAACCCAAGTAGTTGGAGCAAAATTTGCTGTTTTCCCAGGTGCATTAGCAGGGAGCTGAATCAGAAACAGAGTAGCTGGGACTCGAACTGGCACTCTGATGTGGGATGCGGGCCTCCCAAGCAGCGACTTAACCCAGTGTGCCACAGCACTCGCTCCCGCCTTTGCCCCATCTTCTTGTCTTTCCTCTCCCACTCGACAGTGTTGGGGAACTTGACTACACTGCAGGGGAGAGAAGATGCATCGCAGATTCTGAACCCCGTGTCTGAAACCCTGCCTTCGGTCCATAGACCCCCAACACACCCGTGAGGAGTCTACGTCTGAAGCCAATGGCAGCACAGTATGAAGATGGTTGAGTCCGGGGGAGGGCAGGAGAGGAGAGAGGGCAGAAGAGAAAGAACAGACAGTGGAGTCCCAGCTGACTTTATCCCATGACTTTCATCCCCAGTGGGGATTTCCCAGTGGGAGGAGCGAACTCTGGTCCTCTGGAGTGAATACAGATGGAGACAGTGCGGTGCACACTAACCCTTCTTTCCTTTGGGTGGTCGCGCAGTTCTGCCTGTTGTATGTGGCCAGCACAGAGGGTGGCAGAGAGGGGCGAGGAGAAGCATGGAGTCCCCTTACTCTAAGCTGGTCGGGCCGGCTGAGATGACTCCTAGGGGCTTTGTAGCCATGGTGCCAGTGTGGCTTCCTCTGCAAAGCCAGCTTCCTCACATCCAGCATGTGAGACGGCCAGCGTGTTCACTTGGCAGATAAAATGGTGGTGCTGGGTGGGTGGCTCTCAACTCCCCAGAAGCGCCAAGTGGCTGGGCCAGCCCGAGAGGTGGCAGAGATGCTGAGTAAGGGAGGAGCAGCGGCACCAGCCCAGCGTGGGTCCGGGCCAGCATGAGTCTCAGTGAACTGGGAAAGACTTTCTCTCCAGGCCCTCCCTGGGGTTGTTCCCATCTACACGGGGCTGATACCAAGAGGTCTGAGCACAGCCTCTGCTTGCTCCATTGAATAGAACCTGCAGGTGGGGAGCCTGGTGGGCAGCTCCTGGGCACTGGGGGTCGCTCTTAGCCCACCGAAGGACTGGAGCAGTGGCCTTCTGGGGCGCTAAGAGACTTAAAGGGGAGGTCTTTGGCTAGCGACAGAGAGCTGCCCTGGTCTTGGAGAGGGCTGTGCCAGGCCTCAATGCTTCCCTCCTGACCCCCGGTGAAGACCTGCGGCTTCCTGCCCAGAACTAGGGCAGAGAGGCGTGGGTCATGCCAGGTGCTTGGAGCCTCAGAAAGGGATGTTTAAGGCGTAGCGGGCAAAATGACAAAGACTAAAGTCTTCCTTTCCAGACTTCAGGCCAGTCTCTCTCTCTTCTCTCTCCTATGACTCTGGCTGAAGCAGGACTTCCAGCCTTGCCATATCCTGCCGGTACTTTCACAGGAGACAGCTCCCTGGGTCTTCCTGGTTCCAGTTTCATCTCCTGCAGTCCTTCCCTGCACTGTGGTCAGCAGTGCTTAGTGCCGGTCAGCTGCATGTCATGCATTGGGTTGGCTACTGGTGATACAGAACTGGACCAGATCCAGACCCTGGCCTCAGAATTCCGGGGTCTGGTAGGGGAGATGCTGATGGATGTGACAGGGGTGTCTTCAGTGCTGTAACAGAAGTGAGCTGATGCTGCTTTGCCAGTCACGACAAAGCCAACTGTTGACATCGGAGCTGAGCTGTAGAAGGCATCAGCTTTTCCCTTATGATAAGGCAGAGAGGAGAGTGTAGGCAGCAGGGCAAGCCCGTGCCCAGGGACACGGTGTGTCTGCTGCTTCCAAGACTGCGAGTGGAGTAGACTTGATGCCGGTGAGGCGCTAGGCATGGACAGGATCAGGCAGGACCTTCGGGGCCTTAGTGAGTTGCCCGAGATTTTTGCTAAAACCCAGATCTACTCCCTTTGCTCCCAGCTTAAAAACCTCACTTTGTCCTCGGATAGAACACAATTCTATACTGCACGTCTCGCTCTTGCTGTCTCCCTTCCCGGGCCGCCTTGGCTTCCCTGTCTACACCTGTTAAACTCGGCTCTGTCCTTCAACGATAATCTCAACCTAATCATCTGTTTGAAATGTTCCCAGGTTTCTCTATTATTATGATCTCGCTGTCTTTGTACCCTCACAGCATTGACTGCCCCCGGGGATGTCTACGCCCAGTTCTTTGTATTTACATCTGATTCACTTGTTCTTCATAGAGAGCTGCACAAGGACTGGCACAGAGCAGAGGTCACAGTTTTGCTGGTCCTAGTATTTGCTTTTAAGGCTTGTTAAGGTTGCGTTGTGTCCCCTTCCAGGATATTTTTCACTCCTATCCCTTCACCTGTGAATGCAACCTTCCTTGGGGAAAGGGTCTCTGCAGAAGGAAGATGATGTAAGGTGTAAGCACTGCTGTTCTTGGAAGAGAAGAGACTTGAGTCACAGAAGGCAGGAGATAGGAAGAGGCAGAGGGAAATTGCTGGGTGAAGATGGAGGCAGGAGTTGGGGGAAGGTGGCCGAGGGATGACTGGGACCCGCAGACACTGGAAGAGGCAAGCAAGGGCCCTCCCCTCAGGCTTGATGGGGAGCAGGGCCTCCTGGCACCTTGATTTCACACTTCCAGCCACAACTGTGCCACAGTGACTTTCTGCTGCATGAAGCCGTCGGTCGGCAGGGTTTGGTCATGGCATCCCTGGGAAACTAGCGCAAGGCTCTAGACGTCTAACTGTTCTTCCTGCCCTGTGTGGAACTGCTCCCTTGGACTTCTGGGCCCCTGTTGGGGGGGTGGCCACTGGCTATTAGTCTAAGAATCACCCAACCTATGTAAAATTGCAGCAGTGGTAAATACTCACAAGAGAGGGTCTTGATGTCATGAAATCAGGATGAAAAGGAAAAGAGCATGCAAAGATCTGGGGTTAGGACACAGGTGCAATGTTGCCTCTGCTCTCATGGCTGGGGACTGACTCTCTGTGACCCAAGGGAAAAAAATCATCTCATAGGTGTGTTCCTGAAAGTTGTGGAAATCCCTAAAATAGGGACCATACACTATTTAGAAGTTTGCTTCTTCTCTATTGGTTCACTTCATCACCTCTTCAACAAACGTTTATGAAAAGCTTCTGTGTACCTAGCACCCACCTAAGGACTCTAGACACACATTTCTGTCACTCCCCTCAGGGAGAGTACAGCTGGTGCACGAAGACGGGCAGGTGACCAAGCAGCTGGGATGGAACGTGACGGTGACACGAAACAGGAAGGTTCCACGTGCCTGGCTCTGTGCGAATGTCGCAGAGGAAGTTCGTGGGCAGAGGCACAGAGGTGGCACATTCACCGAATGTTTGGGAAGAAGCAAGTGGCTTCCCGGTGGCCTGGATGTAAGGTACAAGGGCGGTAAATGCCTGGGGAGTGGGGCACAGGCCAAAGAAGACTCAGTTTCCATTTTCCCATTTATGTCTTTCCAGAGGTTACTTGGGCAAGATAAATGAGTACGGTCACTTTCTGCTGTTGAGTTCCAACCAGTAAAAATGTATGTGGTGGGAGCCCACACCATGGCCTAATAGCAGGTAAAGCTGCTGCCTGCAGTGCCGGCATCCCATATGGGCGCTGGTTCGAATCCCAGCTGCTCCTCTTCCAATCCAGCTCTCTGCTATGGTCTTGGAAAACAGTAGAAGATGACCCAAGTCCTTGGGCCGCTGCACCCATGTGGGAGACCCGGAAGAAGCTCCTGGCTCCTGGCTTTGGATCGGTGCAACTCCGGCCATTGCAGCCATTTGGGGAGTGAACCAGTGGGATGGAAGATCTCTCTCTGTGCCTCTGCCTCTCTGTAACTCTGTCTTTCAAATAAATAAATAAATATTTAAAAAAATGCATGTGGCTAGCTGTTCTCTTCCAAAAATAAGCCACACTCAAGGCATCTCAGGGTAGGACCCCCAGCCGTGTCTCTCCTCTTGTCCCACAGAGCACAGACCTGTAAAGACAGACCTGGATTGGAAGGCTGCCTCCCCGGGTGACTGACCTCAGCGATGGGCAAGACCCCACTTGTCTGCAAGCCTCAGTTACCTCCTCTGTATAATGGCAATAAGAATTCCTATTTTGCAGGACCCAGAAAAATGCCCATAGTAGGAACTCAATAAATAGTCCTATGACCGGAGAGACGGACCAGCTGCCTCTCCAAAGATGAGGGCTGGGGAGAGTCAAGGTTGTCGCCAGGTGCAGGCTGCAGACGGCCACGTCCCTTTTCTGTTGGCTGAAGTGTCTTTAGAACGAGCAAATTCAATGTCTTTCCAGAGAGGTCCGTTTGCATTGAACTTGGTTGAGTCTTTGATTAGCACTAAAGCCTCATTTTTCTCTTTGGACTGGTCCCCTCCCTTTTAACATTTGAGCTCTTTGTTTCTGGTGTGTGTGTGTGTGTGTGTGTACCGGAAGGAGGGGGCATGAAGAGGCGAAGTGTATTTTTAGAGCCAGAGAGGAGCTGACAGAAATGGAAAATAAGGTTTTCAAGTTCATATGTTTACGCCTTAGAAGAGATGGAGAAGGGGCAGCTCTGCCGTGGTCTGGGTGTCCTGTTCAATATCCAAGCAGCTTTCCGCAGCGAGCCTTCCAGTACTCTGATTACAAAGCCTCCCTGCCCGGTCCTCACTGGCCTCCTATCCCCTCCCCCTCGCCCAGCAGGGGCCTGCCCTCCCCAGGTGGGTGGCGGTGCTCAGGGAGGGGAGCCTTTTGTATGGCTCCCCTCCCGGGTTAGCAGGGCCCAGTGATCAGAGCAGATTAGTCCCCAGAGGTGGTGGCTGCACAATTAACATTTTTGCCTCTTATTTTAATTAAGAAGGGCCAGGGGCTAGGGCGTTAGCATGTCTAATGGGACCGCGTGCCATGTGCTGGCTGCTAGAGGAGTTTCCGTTATTAGCACTTGTTGAAGTCTTTCTAGATAATTAAATACCACATTAATCACTGCTCCAAATGGACAGAGATTTTGATTTCTCGTCTCGAATCCTCGCATGCAGGAGGCAAAGTGGCTCCCGGGCCTGGTGGTTCCCCAGCACACAGGCGGGTGCTCACCCCGTGTGTGCTCACTTTCTGTGATTTTGTGGGAAAGAAAAGATCCTCGCAGACTTTCGCCTGCGTTCTCCTGACAGCTGAAGCTCTCTTCACAGGCACATTAACATGACCTCATTAGTTTCTGCATCTACTCTCCTAACCACATAAAACGGAGTGCAGTAGGAGCCAATCATGCTAATTACATCAGATCGGTTTGCATATTCATAAACCATTTTCTGTTTTATGGACAGCAAAAATAAACACAGTATCTCTTTAATAATTTTAAGTGGGTCACTTTCAGGACTGTATCTGCTTTAAATAAATTATCATATTGTTAAAGGCCACAGTCAAAAGCTATTTTTTGAACAGCTCCAGAGGTGGAGGTGGGGACAGGGTGGGTGGAGGGGAGGCAGAGTCAATGGGATTAGCCCATTGGTCAATTTCCCAGGTCTCTTTTGCCACAGATTATCCAAACTTGAAAACCTCCCTGGTTTAGTGAACAGGTGCGGCACAGCCTCCTTCCTAATGACAAGATGCATTCTAATCAGAGGTCCAAGATGATCAGAATTGCTGGCTTACGCAGCGGTAGTGAAAGTCTGACCTACCAATTCCTGTGTTTTCCTGGAGGCGTTTCACTTTGGGGGCCAAGTTGAACATTCTGCATTTTCTCAAGGCAGGATGCAGAATCAGCCAGAACAATCAGAAGGAAGAGTCCACCCCACAGAACGCATCTTCCCGCTGCCCCACTGATGCTGGCGTCCCCTCTGGACAATCTGGGCACACACAACAGGCCCAAAAGACCCCTGTCCCATGGGGTCTCTGCAATCCAGGACCTGTAACCCCGGACATTGGAGCTGAGTGATGCATTTCCGTTGCTTTAAGGAAAAAGGAAAAAAAATCTGAGAAACAAAGATATGCGAGATTTTCAGAGAAAGAGAGAGAGAGAGCATGCTTAACCTAGTTAACAGATTAAACTGTTTTCAACACTACCTGAAAGACCTAGTTACAGGAGGCAAGTGATTGGACAATTATAAATCTTTCCTATTCATTCATTAAAAGTAGGTCCTGACCAGCTAATGTTGTGGGAATCCGATTGAGTGCTCTGTGGATTTTCAGGTAAGAAGGTGGCATTTCTTTATCGAAGAA
Organism: Oryctolagus cuniculus; assembly: GCF_051225735.1. Classification (NCBI taxonomy): domain Eukaryota; kingdom Metazoa; phylum Chordata; class Mammalia; order Lagomorpha; family Leporidae; genus Oryctolagus; species Oryctolagus cuniculus. The sequence continues at coordinate 135,126,590 of NC_142873.1, forward strand.
GCATGCTTAGTCTCAGCATTTGCAAGATGCAAGACGATTTCTTAGACAATGCGGAATAGAGAGGTTGTATCATATTAACATGCAGTTTATGTCTAGCGCTGGATCTTGCTTCGCTTTCTCTTTGTTGTAAACATTCCTGGGAGAGTTAGAGTGGCGGTGGCTCGGGCTATCCCCATTTCGCTGTTATTGTTGCCACGCTGCCTGTGAGTGAGTGGTCGTGGAAGCGAGGACAGGCTCTCCTTCTCCCTAATGCACGGGCCCCTGACTCAGAGCTTCTGCGAGACCTGCTCAAGCTCCCCAAGGTTTGCATGCTTTCACCTTCACCTTGCTTCTGACCACGTCAGGAAAGCGTTAGCGCAGACGGCTGCCCCGGGCATTATCTGCACCAGGCCTGAAGCTTTTGTGTCTCGGTTGCACAGATTTTGAAATACCCTATTATTGCTGCAATATACCTTAGAATTATAGTTTATAATTTCAGGAAAGCCTAACATATCAGCATGTTTACAAGTTCTACCCCTCGGGGGAAATATATAGTGTTCATTTCTTTTGTTTAGTCTATTTAAAGTAGGACCAGATAGAAAGCTGGAGTGATTGACAAATTAATGCTCTCAGCTCCGGCTCAAAAGTACTTGAATTATTAGTACAAAAAGCGTGTTACAAACTGTAATAATTTTAACTCCATTTCCCTGCTAAAAGCTAATAATAATGAAAACAAATGAAAATAGTAATGCAATCTAACTCCAGCCAGAATGGAAGCAGTTGCAGAGTTGGGACTCTGCACTCAGATAATTAGTTCCATTAAAACTCAGGAACGGGTGAGTCTGCTCATTTATTTTGGATTCAGTTGCAGGGTGGGGGCGGTGGAGAAAAATGGCCCTGGTGCATCATAAATCAGACCTGGCCTTCCTCCTTCCAGCCTTCCTCCCTCACAGCCCAGAGACTGCACTCTGGGGGTGACAGCTGCAACGCAGCAGAAGAGAAGGCGCACAGAGACAAATGGGTGACACCGGAGAGTAGGAAGTCAGCACTGACTGCAGTTAAAACCAAGGCTCTGGAAGGCGCAGGCCCCTCCCTGAGAACCGTCTCAACCCCTGCACAGGATGGGGAAGAGCTGGGCATGCTACAGCCAGCCAGAGAGCCAGCCCTGAGCAGTGAAGACCAGTTACCGGGAAACGTGGCGTATTAGTCAGGGTTCTTCAGAGCAACAGACCTAACGGGAGATAGACAAGTTCATATAAGACATCATACAGAGAGATGAGATTCGTTATAAGGAAATTGCTCCGTGGGATGCTGGCTGGTGATAAGCTGCAGGATCAACAGCGGGCAAGCTGGAGACCTTGGAAAGCTGATGGTGTGAGTTCCAGTCTGGGTCCAAAGACCTGGGACCCAGGAGGGTAAGTGCTGTAGTTCTGGCCTCAGGGCGGAAGACTGAGGTTGTAGCTCAGCCTTTATGCCATCAGTAGATTGGATGAGGGCCACTCACACTGGGGAGGGCTCTCTGCTTCACTCTGCCTGTGATTCAAATGTCCACACCATCCAGAAACACTCTTACAGACGCACCCAGAATAATGCTTGACCAAATGTCTGGGCACCCCATGGCCTACTCATGACCACACATAACATTAACTGTCCCATTTGGGTTATCTAATCTGAATGCACCCTGTCAGTGCACTGACTGTTGTTTAGCATTACCTACTAATGCAAAGCAAACCGCCACCGGAAGTGTAGTTCTTCCTGACTGGGCTGTTGGGCTGATCTCAGCTGGGTTCACTCATGCAACTGCAGTCAGCAGGTCAAGTCTGTAGATGACCTGGAATATTCTAGAATGGCCTCATTTGTGGGTCTGGAGAGTCAACATAGATTGTCCGCCAGGGGCAGTGTCTCTCTTCTTCCATTAGGTTAGCCAGGGTGTCTTTCCCTTACTGTCTCTTTGACCAAAGCAAGCCACATGGCTGACCTTAAATCAGTGTGGCAGGAAGCTATCTAAGGGTGTGGCTTCAGAGAGGTGTGAACAAGTTGGAGGCCATTACAGCAATAGGGTGCCACAGTTGGTCTTCTGGTCCCTGGGATGCTCTCTGACCCTGGCATGGAGGGGCAGCAGGGACAGACCTGTGTGCTCTGTCTGGCCATCTTTCCCTGTTCCCTTTGTGGACTCCTTGTCCCCAGCCTAACCCTGAACAGCTGGTACTCCCTAAGGTTCTGTCCTTGGATCCCTATAGCAAGGATCATGCTGGGACACGAACTGCATACCCAACCTGGAACTCTGAGATAGCTGAGCAGGTGACTAGGGTATACTTTCACGGGAGCTTCAACAGCCTTTGAGTGGAGAGCCTGAATGATTGTGTGGCGCAACTCCATAACTGATGTCTTTTACATTCCCTGATTGAATAAAAGGATCAAAGGTGCCTTAGGGAGTTTTAAAAGGAGCTGAGTTAACATGGAGGTTAGGTCATCTAACGCCTAGAAATATGGCCCTGCCTCCCCACACAGGTGGCTCTTGCCTTTATAAATATAACAATACAGACTCATGGGGCCCCAGCTGTGGCGTAGCAGGTAAAGCCGCTGCCTGCAGTGCCAGCATCCTATATAGGCACTGATTCGAGTCCTGGCTGCTCCATTTCCCATCCAGCTCTCTGCTATGGCCCAGGGAAAGCAGTAGAAGATGGTCTAAGTCCTTGGGTCTCTGCATCCACGTGGGAAGACCCAGAAGAAGCTCCTGGCTCCTGACCTTGGATCGGTGCAGTTCCAGCCATTGCAGCCAACTGGGGAGTGAATCAGCAGATGGAAGACTTCTCTCTGTGTAACTCTGACTTTCAAATAAATAAATAAAACTTTAAAAAAATAGAAAATAAAATATAAAATATAAGACAGACTCATGACATAGTAGAAAACCATTGAGGTTGAAGGAGGAGCTGGGGCCAACTCATACGCGGAGGAAAGGACGGGACTCGAGGGCATGGGCTTGTGACCCGCTCACTCGGCCAGCTGGCAGCTTGGAGTCCCATAGAGATCGCCCTTGTTCAGGAGTGTGGCTTGCGTGACCAGGGACGCCAGAGCGACTGTTTTTAGGAGTGGCAATGTGAAGTATCTTCCCAATATGGGGAGCCCTTGGGTCAAGACGGTCCAGGAATCCCCCCTTAGCTTGTGGAGCCTGTGGCCCCAGAACCTTGGGCAGGTCGCGGGGCTCTGCATGGCTGAGGGATCAGGATCCATGCCCAGCCAGCGGCAGCCAAGCAGAGCACAACACTGCCTACAGCTCTGCCCTGGTGTGTTGTGCAGCTTCTGCCTTCGGAATTAAAATATTGTGCAGAAATGCAGGCCTATTGTTATCAATCCCATCTCCTGAAACTTGACAAATGCATTCTTCTGCAGATAATTAAGAGATAATGTCAACGGAACAAAGCTTTGTCACTGAAATAATGGTTTCCTGCTGTTAAGTTTATGCCTCAGCAAAGTCAAGGTGTTTGTCCCCAAAGTATAACTCGCTATCCTTTGACAACTGCCTGCGACATCGGCTTTCATCCCCTCCTCCCCACCCCCCCAAGTCAGAACACCAGAGCCAGTGTCTAGGGACATGGGCAGTGCGGATAAGAATTCTCTTCACCCTGGGCTGGAGTCAGAATTCTGAGATTCCGAGGCGAGCTTTTTTGCTTCTGCGCTGTGGGAGCGACCTTGGGAAAACACCATTCCTCACTCTGCCTTTATTTCCCCTCCTCTAACCTGGAAAGGATAACCCCCGATCCCGCTTCTGGAGCTGAATAGGATACATCTGATGTCGTTTGGTTAAATTAGCGGTCTGTTAGCCGGATGTCCGCTGGGTTTCACTTTTGCTCCACACCTGCTGTACTTCCGATAGCAAATACACAAAAGAGCTCAGAGAACAAGCTACAGCAGGTTGACTTAAAAGGTATTAGACTTGGACAGCAATTAAGACAACTAAAGCAGCATACGTCATAAAGCTCTAGTGTGCTTTTTATTTTTTGGGGGTGGGGTGGGGAGCATGGTTTGATCTCCAGTGCAAGGGTCAGAAACAGCCCAACTTTCTTGTTTTTTTTTTTTTTCAGATTTATTCATGTATTTGAAAGGCAGAGTGACAAGAACAGACAGGGAGAAAGAGATATTCCATACACTGGTTTACTCCCCGAATAGCCACAACAGGCAGGGCTGGGCCAGGCTGAAGCCGGGAGCCTGGAACTCCATCCAGGTCTCCCACATGGTCTTCTGCTGCCTTCCCAGGTGTGTTAACATGGAGCTGGACCAGAAGCCGAGCAGCCAGGACTTGAACTGGTGCTCCAGTATGAGATGCCACCATTGCAGTGGCAGGTCCCTGGCCACCAGAGAGAGCCCCTCTCTCACCCCGATAGCAATGAGGAAGCTGGAGGTTCTCCTCATCAGGAAGCATTGAGAGCACTTCCCGAAAGAAATGGGAACCCCCGCCCCCTGGGACAGGCATAAGTGGGGCTGGGCTACTGGGCCTGCTGGGGGAGCACACGAGCACGGAGCCACGAGGCCCTCTTCACAAGAGCTGCTTCGTGCACCGGCCGCACGGAGATGGCAGCGTGGGGGAGGACGCGGCAGGGAAAGTGAGCCGCTTGTTGGACAAGTGGGAGGAATATCATCAAGATTTCAAATCCATCTGCTCCAAGTACTTTGCTGTATTTCTAGATGTCCTTTTATTTTACTGGGTAGAATTTCATTACTGTGGGTCATGAGGAAAGATGGAAACCCCAACTTCTGCTCCGATGCTTTGGCGGTTTTTAAAGTCACGCTCAACAGCCAGCGTGTGAAAGAAAAGGCACGGACAGAGAGCTGAGATCCAGGCTCTCTTCCTGCTCTGCCCTTGGTCTTTTGTGACATCATCCAGGACATTTGAGCTAGGTCTTTAAAAAAGGAAAGATTTAGGGGTTGGCATTGTAGCATAGCAGGTAAAACCACCGCCTGCGAAGCTGGCATCCCATATGGGCATGCTCCACTTCTGATCCAACTCCTTGCTAATGTGCCCGGGAAAGCAGTGGAAGATGACCCCAAGTATTTGGGCCCCAGCATCCACGTGGAAGATTTGGAAGAAGCTCCTGGTTCCTGGCAGCAGTCTGCCCCTTCCCCCCAGGCCACTGCAGCCACTTGGGGAATGAACCAGCTGGTGGAATCTCTCTCTCTCTCTCTGTGTGTGTGTGTGTGTGTGTTTCCCTCTCTCTGTATAACTCTGCCTTTCAAATAAATACATACATTAAAAAAAGATTTATGTATCTGAAAGGAAGGGTTACAGAAAAAAGGAGAGACAGAGATAGAGAGCAATCTTCCATTCATTGGTTCATTCTCCAAAATGGCTGCAATGGCCAGGGCTGGGCCAGGCCCTGCCATTGTGGCTGTATGAGAAGCGAACCAGCAGATGGAAGATCTCAGAGACCATCTCTATCTCCCTCTCCCTCTCCCTCTTCATCCAGGAACTCTACCTTTCAAATAAATAAAATAAGTCTTAAAAAAAAATTAGCCGGCGCCATGGCTCACTTGGCTAATCCTCCGCCTGCGGCACCAGCACCCCAGGTTCTAGTCCTAGTTGGGGTGCCGGATTCTGTCCCGGTTGCCCCTCTTCCAGGCCAGCTCTCTGCTGTGGCCCGGGAAGGCAGTGGAGGATGGCCCAAGTGCTTGGGCCCTGCACCCACATAGGAGACCAGGAGAAGCACCTGGCTCCTGGCTTCCGATCGGCACAGCATGCCAGCTGTAGCAGCCATTTGGCAGATGAACCAATGGAAGGAAGATCTTTCTCTCTGTCTCTCTCACTGTCTAGCTCTGCCTGTCAAAAAAAAAAAAAAAAAAAAAAAAAAAAAAAAAGAAGAAGAAGAAGGGGAGAAGCTGGGACTTGAACCGGCACCCATCTGGGATTCCATCATTGCAGCGGGTGGGTTAACCTGCTGAACCACAGCACCAGCACCTGCAGGACCTACAGGGATGGTGCTCGTGATGGTTTCTGAATACCTCCCAGTTCCATTTTATTCTCCTGCTACTTGGGGTTGGACCTGACCATCTAGCAGAAACATGTTATTGATCTATGCTTGAAATACGCCTTCAGAATGGCATCAAAATGTAGTTTTCTTTAAGTTGTAGGTTTCTCCCCACACTTGTCATACATGTGATTAATCGTAGGGAAAGAAGCCACAATTCCTGGAAACTGATCACCAGAAAAGATCCTTTTCTTCACAGAGAAAAGGCCATTGGAGGTCTCTTATTTTTTCCTCACTTTTTTCTTAATCTGGGGAGAAGATAAGAAATGGAGATCTGGTTCCACGTGAGACCAATTCATCTATTACAAAGCTTAACGTATGAACATCGATTTTGTAAAGCAGAGAGTGGTAGCGTTGTATTTTTGGATACTAAACTTCACTGGGATTGGGGTTTGGAATAACTGTTTTTAGGAAAGGGCATTTCTGGGGAACTTTCACATCTGCCAGCCTGTAGCATCATATTTGAGATTTCCTTTTAGGCTTTTCTTTTATGGAAGGATGGATGGAGGTCACAGGGGGTGCAGGGCTCTCAGAACTTACAGGAATTACTCATGTGTCCTAAGGTAGCCTCTTCTATACAACAGAGAGAGATGGGGGAAGTATGCAAGGAAACATCTCAACTGACATTGGGGCCAAGGTTGACAAGAACCAGAATGAAGTTGGGGGTGTCCCTAAAAGGCCAAGACAGACAGGAGAAGAAGTGGGCAGATGAAAGGAGAGAAAGAAACAGGGGCATCAGAGCTGCATGGCAGCCTACGAGGAAAAAGGGTTCTAGCAGCCGATTATAGCTGTTAGTTTTGCTGGAATATAATCCACTTCCATTATTCCAAACCGCTTGACAAAGTCTCCTACATGTATGCAGGCTCCTTCTAAGTAGGGCTGGTTGTGTTTCTTTGTTACTGTTACTTGTTGGGGGAACCCCCTTTTCCAAGGTTGGCATTGTGGTGCAGTGGGTTGTGATGCCAGGGTCCTGTATTGGATTGCTGTTTGAAGTGCCAGCTGCCATGCTTCCAATCCAGCTCCCTGCTCATGCATCTGGGAAGGCAGCAGACAATGGCCCAAGTGCTTGGGCTCCTGTTACCCATGTGGGAAACCCAGATGTAGCTTCAGGCTCCTGGCTTTAGCCTGGCCCAGCCCAGGCTATTTCAGCCATTTGGTTAATGAATGAGTCATGGAGGATCTCTCTCCTGTCTCCCCTTCTCTCTCTGTCACTATGCATTTCAAATAAATAAATCTAGGAAGAAAAGAAAGAAGGAAGGAAGGCAGGAAGGAAGGCAGTAACAAAGCCAACATTTCCATTTCCTGGGACTCTGGGTCTCTTTTAGTTGCTCCGGATTTCAGCTGGAAGGAGAGAGGTGATCTTGTTGGTCCCTCAACTCCAAGCACAACAGTCCACACGTCAGACAGTAAATACCCAGGAAACAAAAGACTGGACCAGTCAATCGTCCAATCGTGGGCATCAGTCAATGAGTAAACTGATATAAGAATTCACAGAGTAGAGGATAGCTAGCATTGGGTTGAATGAAATCACTGTTTATACAAAAACAGTCCAACACTGGCAACTTCATGTGATTTAATCTAAACCCATCAGTTGTGGGGAGTGGTGAGGGTCCTTGCTGAGGCCATAGTGGCTTCATTCTAGAGAAACCAACTTGCAGCTGTCGGCTGGCTGCAGGCGTCCCGGTCGCACTTGTTGCTTTTCTTCTGGAGTTCCCGTCTCTACGTACAGAATGTCACCCCACCATCTAGAACTTGCCATCTGTTCTCTCTTTCTCTATCTTGCTGGTCACCGCCGTCAAGACTGGGTAACAATAAACGCCTCACTTTCTGCTTCCTTCTTGTTTCCGAGCCCACCCTTTGGTGGGAGGTGGTCTCAGGTGGGTTTGTTTTCCACAGATAGAGAAGACAGAACAGCAGGATTTATTCAAAGGCAAAGGTACAGTACACACTCACGAGTGAGCGTAGACCAACTTCAAGAGAGAATTACCTCTACCCTGGCTGGGGCCATCTTTCAAAAGGGTCTAGGTGGTGCTCAGATTGAAGCTCCAAAGGAGATGGGATTTGGGGTGGGCCTGCAGTGCCCTGGTGGTCCCCAGGGCGGTGTCAAGGCCTCTGGAGCATGAATGGAAGTGAAGCTCAATTGTCCGAAGAGTGAGTATGCCGAGTCTTTAGCCACGCTCAATCCGTGGGGCTGGGCCGTGCATGTGGTTTGAGCATTGGTGGTCCTGAGCTCCTTGTCCCTTCCTGAGTCCCTGCCTTGCCCACATCACTGCCACTTACTACCCCGAGCAAATCATTTGGCTCTTCTTTCCTCTTCTGTAAAACAAAGCCCAGACTGTCAGTTTTGGATCTTTCCCAGTGGCTCTGGAAGTAGCAAATGGAGTCGGACATAATCTGTGCAAGCTGTCAAACACTAAAGAAAACTAGGTATTATCTTTGAGAAAACCAACACGCGCCACATGTTTACGTTGTGCGCTGTGGAGGGCCTCCCCCAGGCTGTGGGTGGGGGCCTCCAGGATGGATCTGGCAAAACGGGAGCTAGGTGAACGGTGCCAGAACAGCACACTTCTCACAGGGTGCTCGGAAGCCTTCTGTCCCCTCTCACCACGCAAACTGGTGCAGCGCCCAAACCAAGAAAGATTTCACTGCCTCTGAAAGCGAGGTGTGATTGCACATTTCCCACATGGCTTCGGATGCACACACCATGCAGCCTGCCGATGAAGAGGCTGTGCGTGTGCGTGTGCGTGTGTGAGTGTGTGTTTGTACTTGTAGAGGGTGTCTGTGAAATCTAAAGGGCCAATATCGCACACTGTGCAGCTCGGAGCAGCCCGCTCCGTCTGGGGAGCCCCATTGTGCATTGATGCTGTAGGTTTTCACAGATCGCATTCTGGAATTAACGTGTGAATTTGTTTGGGAGACTTTTTCTGGCTTTCTCCAGACTTCAGGAGCAGTAGCCAAGGGTAAGCCATTCACTTGACTTTGCCAGGGTACTGCTGTATGGCCAGAAGATGCTAGAAGGGTGGTTCCAGGGGCAGAGAGCTAGGGAAATTGGGAGCCACTGATCTAAGGGTACTAGTTGCAGCTATGTAGGGTGAGAGGCGAGGTCAATTAGCAGCATGAGGTTTATGGGTAACAGCACCACACTGTATCCTGGAAATTTTCCAAGTAGATTTTGGGTGCTCTCACTGAAAGAAAGGGAGAGAGAGAGAGAGAGAGAGAGAGAGAGAGAGAGAGAGAGAGAGATGACCAGCACTGTGGTATAACTGTGCTATAATGGGTTAAACTGCCATCTGTGATGCTGGCATCCCATATGGGCACTGATTCAAGTCCTTGCTGCTCCACCTCTGATCCTGCTCCCTGCTGATCGCCTGGGAAAGCAGTGGAAGATGGCCCAAGTCCTTGGGCCCCTGCACCCATGTGGGAGACCTGGAAGAAGATTTGGCTCTTGGTTTCAGCCTGGCCCAGCCCTGGCCATTGTGGCCACTTGGGGAGTGAACCAGTGGGTGGAAGATCTCTCCCTCTCAGCCTCCCTCCCTCTCTTTCTGTAACTCTGCCTTTCAAATAAATAAAATAAATCTAAAAAAGAAAGAGGTAACCATGGGAGAAGATGGATGTATTAATTTGGTTGACTGTAGGAATCATTCAACTACGTATAGCATAGCAAAATATCATGTTGTACACTTTAAACATATATAATATTTATTTTAAAAAAATGGTAACAAGTGAAGTTGTGGTTATTGTTCTTTGTAGCAGCAATGGTTTTTTTAAATTTATTTTTAAGGAGTACAAATTTCATATGTACCACTTTGGAATATAGTTATTCTTCCCACCATACCCGCCCTCCCACCCACACTCCCAGCCCTCCTCCTCCTCCCTGTCCCCTTCCAAGTCTTTCTCCACTAAGATTCATTTTCAATTAACTTTGTACACAGAAACCAACTCTATACTAAGTAAAGATTTCAACAATTGTAGCAGTAGTATTTTAAGTGGGATTTTGACAACTTCACTCTGTAAAGGTTTATAACTAAGGCTGCTCTAAGAACTAAGATAGAGAGCTAATTCCTTCCTCGATTTTACATTCCTTCTTTGGGTTAATGGCTTAAACTGCTAAACTGAGAAGAAGCTGTGAAGCTCCAGCTATTTCAACTACTCCTAGGTATGTTCAAGAACTGGACAAGGAGGCCCTTGGGTGGTCCATGAGCCCAGACGCCCGATGGGAAGAGAGACCTACTTGCTGGCCTCGGGCCAGCCACAGGCCCTCCTGTGGCCCCCCCCAGCCAGTGCGGGAGCAGCCAGCTGCCGCCGGTTTTGACTGTGTGAGTCCTTCGTAGTTGAGGCTGAGGACCTGAGGACCCTATTACTCGTCTCAAGGCAGAGGAGGCCCCGGCGGACTTCAGAGACGCTCCTGTGTAGAACGGTTCACAGCTGATTGACAGGCAGCAGAATGATCAGCCCGGAAGTGTGAGTGAACCAGGCTTGGCTGAGGCTGGAGGGCCCCAGGGAGGAAGGCGCTGCAGGCTTCAGTCGGCTGAGATTCTTGGGGAGCAGAGGACTTGGTTAGCATTCAGATAGCGCTAGTGAGAACTCAGCAAATAAGAATCAAGTAACCGAGCGTATTTTAACAACCCCGGGGACCCCTGGCTGGGCTGTGGGTGGGGGGCAGTCCCTGAAATGAAATGGAGCATTTTATTTGTAGGTGATTTTGTCTGGAGAGAGGAGGCATAGCTTTCATTCGATTGTCAGAAACACTTAGGACTCCAAAATATTGAAAAGCCCCAGGGCTCCTGGGCTCCAGGGAGCAGGCTACCTGGGGGGAAAGAGTCGGAATTGCCACATGAGGTGGGTGTGTAGCCCCACAGCCTCCACAGCACTTGTTCCCGCCCCAGGCTCCTCACTGCCGAATTCACAGTCCCTTTCCTGTGCTCCCCGGGCCGTGGACACCCTAGACTGTGGCTCTCTATGGAAATGGTCTTTGCTCTGTTCTGGTGACACTAATATCCTAGGTTAACTTTCGCTTCCCTTTTATCAATCTATTTAGTTATTTGAAAGCCAGAAAGAGCTCTCCCATTGATTGTTTCACTCCTCAAATGCCTGTGATGGCTGGGTCGGGGCTGAGCTGAAGTGTACAGGGCGGGGAACTCCATCTAGGCCTCCCACATGAGTGGCAGGTGCTCAGTGACATGAGCTTCCCCTGCTGCCTCCCAGAACACACATCAGCATGCTGACGTAGGGTGTGGGTGCCCCAACCCGAGTGTTAGCCTCCTCCAGATTTCCTTTTCCCTCTGCTTTTCCTTTCTGTGTTCTCCGTGGGCCTCCTGATTCACCTTTTGAATGCCAGCCTTCCCCAGGACTTCTTTCTCTGCTCTTCCTCTGACACAAGGCCCAAGTGGCCTCGCCCAAGGTCCCACTCCTTGGAAATCCATATCATGGACTGCAGTCTGCCTGCTGATATCTGTGGTCCCAGCCCTGGCTCCACCCTCGGTGCACTGGGAACCATCTCTCCTTCTCCCATGCTTGAAAGCAACATTTGGCCTTCCCCCAGGGATCCTGGCATTTCTACATTGAACGCCTCTGGGGTAGTTAACTTTTATTAAACCAATTATTTTACATCTTCCTGCTTCCTTACTGATCCACACAGAGATGTAAATCAGCAAACTTTTCTTGCCATGAAAAGGCAATGTAGTATCTTTCCCTTGAATGCTTTTTAATTTTTATTTATTTCTTTTTATTTGAAAGTCAGAGGGAGAGAAAGAGCGAGACAGAGACAGACAGAGAAAGACCTCCCCGTGGCTGGTTCACTCCCCAGATGCTCTCAACAGCTGGGAGCTAAGCTAGGCTGAAGCCAGGATATCCGTCCAGGTCTCCACTGAGTGGCAGGAACCCATCTAACTCTCTGAGCCATCACCTGCTGCCCTGAGGCTGTGTCTTAGTAGGAAGCTGGAATCAGAAGTAGAGCTGGGACTCGAAACCAGCACTCCCCTGTGAGATGCAACTGTTCCAAGTGATGTTTTAAACGCTGCGCCAAACACCCACCCCTCCCCTTAAGTGCTTTTTAGCTGTAAGAACTGAAACTGGTTTGGGGCTAAGACAGTCAGGGAGGGAGATGAAATGACTAGTTAGTCATTTCCCCCTGCAGAGACCCTGGGATGATGTGCAGGTGCAGTGTGGAAAATGGACGCTGCCCAAGCAGAGGCAACTGCGCAACATCTCATAGCTGATACTTCGTTATTTACAGAATGCAATGCTGATCTGTAACAGTCCTAACAATGCCCACAACAGTGACTGTTAACCTCTGCCAAGAGGCTGCCGTGGACCAGACAGGGGTCTATGAGGGCTGCACTCACACTGCATTTAACAGCAGTCCTGTGGGATGGTGTCTAATTTTTTTTAATTTTTTACAGTTTTTTTAAAATGTTTATTTGAAAGGCAAAGTTAGAGAGAGGGGGTAACGGAGAGAGAGAGAGAGAGATTTCCATCCTCTGGTTCATTCCCCAAATGGCCACAATGGCCAGTGCTGGGCCAAGCTGAAGCCAAGAGCTTCAACCAGGTCTCCCACATGGGTGCAGGGGCCCAAGCACTTGGGCTATCCTCCACTGCTTTCCCAGGTGCATTTTTAGGGAGCTGGATTGGAAGTGGAACAGCTGGGACTTGAACCTGCACCCATATGGGATGTCAACACTGCAGACGACAGCTTAACCTATTATGCTACAATGCCAGCCCCAGATAGCTTCTCTTATTATCCCCGCTTTGCGGATGAGAAAACAGGCACAGAGACTGGATGTTCTCTGTCTTGATTGGTTAGTTTCCTTCTCTCCTCTTTATTCATGTGGGTTCCGATGCAGTGTCCACCCAAGGGCTGGGGAGGAGGAGGAAGGCACAGCCAGTGCCTCCTGGACAGGCGTGGAGTGCTGGGAGATCTCTCAGCTCCTCCCTTTAGGAGCTCCGGCTCCCAAGTTCTTCTTCAGCTCCTGTCATGGCCTTGGGCTGCCCTTACAAACTCAATTGCTCTTCAGCAAGCAAACTCAAGGCCCTGAGGTCTGGGAGAGGGCCCTGAGATTCTCCCTCCCCCATTTCTCTTTCACCCTCAATTCTCTGTAGACATGGACAAGCAATTTACTTCCTTGTCCTTTAAGTTCCTCAGAGCTAAAATAAAATACAAGATCTGTCTTTCTCACAGGGCTGTTAGGTTCAAATGGGATGAAATGCTCATTTGCTCATTCATTCACTGGCTCATTCATCAGATGTGTAGGAAGAATTTCAGCCAGGTGCCAGGCGCTCTTGGGTGCTAAGGATACATCAGTGAGCAAGGCAAAGTCTAATCCTGGTGGAGCTTCCATTCTGGAAGGGTTACCCCCGACCTGCACATAAAGAAGGGAAAATAATGCAGTGTACGAGGTGGAATGGGACGTACAACATTTTATAATGGAGGTCAGAGAAGACTTCTGTAAAGAAGTCTGTTGGGAAGTTGCACTTGAACGAAGAGCTAAATGAAGTGAAGGTGCCAGCCAAGTGGCTAGGGAGGGGACCGCTCGACCAGAGGGAGGAGCCAGCACTTGAGTTGTTCAAGGATCCCCGAGGAGGCCAGGCTGGCCCAAAGGAATGAAGGAGAGTGGGGATGGTAGGAGATGAGTCCGAGGCTCCACCCCATCTCTCGGGGCCAGGAGCCTATCTTGATGTAGGAACGACCGGAAGCTGGGGACCACCCTTTGGACACTGAACACCAGATCCTCTGGTCAGTCCCAGCTCAGGTTCAGAGGACTATCCCTAGGGAGAGATGGGACTTCCAGCTCACTGGACATGCAGCCTGGATTCTAGAGGCAGCCACAGCAGCTCGCTCATACAGAGAATCAGGCTGCAGTTTGAAACCTGAAGCAGGATCCAGGCTCAGGAGTCCATTGGGGCAGGGGTAGACCCATGGCCCGGCTCGGGTGGCCACAGCCACCTGGGTGGCAGGCCTGACCCGGGAAACAGAGGGCCTCTCCCCAGCAGGTTGGGGCTGGAGGTCTGGGTACTTTGCCCACCTTGGCTGTTGTCACAGAGCCAGATTGAAAAGAAGAACCAGCCCTCAGGGTCTCAGGGCAGAGTCTGGCCCAATCCCACGCAAGAAACAATCGGGGATAGAGATGGAGCAGTCTCTGGCCAGCACATCCCTGCGCTGGGCTTCTAACCCAAGCCCTGGGCATCTGACTTGATATCTTCAGCCTCCTGGTCCTTTCTGGCTTTGCAGGCAGGCTGATTTGTAAGGTCTCCATTCTCCCAGCCTTGAGGGTCTCAGCAGGCCCAAGAGTTCATTTGCCTCAATTCCCCATGGAGGGCCAGAGGCACCCAGCAGCCCCAGCTGGGCTCCTGAGGCCTGGGGCCAGCCTCTGTGGCCAGCTCCTCCTGTGAACCTGCTGTCTGGGAGGCTGAGAAGGGTCTCAGGAATTCGACCTTGGAGCATTCCGGACTTCCCTATGATAAAAAACTGCATTTTTATTAAAAATTGTGGTGCTCTACAGTTTGTAGAACCTTTTACACGTGTTCTAAAGAAGCACAAGTAACACAATTCATGCACCACAAAATCTACACTTTTAAAGTATACAGTTTGGTGGGTTTTGCAAACATCAATACTATCTAACTCTGAATATTTTCATTATTTCAAAAAGAAATTCTGTTGCCCCTTCAGCAGTCATTCCTCATCCCTCTTCTCCCCTGCCCTGGAAGCCACCGACCCACTCTACGTGTCTATGGATGTGCCTGTACCGGGCGTTTCCTATGAATGGAATCCCACAGTATGTGGCCTCTCGAGTCACCCTTCCATTTCATTCCCTTTTCGTGGATGAATAATATTCCATTGAATGGGTAGACCTCATTTTGCTTATCAGGACATTGGCTGATCCACACTCGGGTTGCTCTACTTTGCAGGCTATTCAGCTGTGAACATGAGTGTCCAAGGTTTTATGTAGTTGTATAGTTTCAGTTCTCGTGGTGTTTTTGCCAGGTCATCATGTTAAGTCTGTGTTTAACTTTTCAAGGAACTGCCAAACTGTTTTCTACAATGTCTGCACCACTCTATATTCCCATGGGTGAGAGTTCCAATTTCTCCACACCCTCACCAATATTTCCCAATGTCTGTCTTTTTGATAATAGCCATGCTGGTGAGTGTGAAATGGCTGTCACTGTGGTTTTGAATTGCATTTTCATAATGACTCAGGATGTTAAACATCTTTTAATTTGCTTATTGGCCATTTGGATATCCTCTTTAGAGAAATGTCTATTCAGATTTTTATTGTTTTTTTGAATTGTAATGTTCTTTATATGACTGGATAGTCTTGGCAGATATGTGATTTGCAAATATTTGTGCCTACTCTTTGGTCATTTTTTTTAAACTTTTTGATAGCATCCTTTAAAGTATCACGCTTTTGATCAGGTCCAAGTATATAATTTTTTCTTTCATTGTTTATGTTTGGTTTCTTAATAAGAAACCATTGCCTAATCCAAGACCTGGAGATCTACATCTACATTTTCTTCTGGGAGCCTTGTAGTTTAAATTCTTACATTTATGTCCACTTTGAGTAATTTCCATATGGTGTGAGGAAGGGATCCAAACTAGTTCTGCATGTGGCTACAACAAGTTGTCCCAGCATCGTTTAGTAAAAAGAATATTCTATTCCCCAATAAGTTGTCCCGACACCTTTGTCAAAATTCAACGGACTCATGTGCGTTTTTAAAGAAATCTGTCCCTCACTTGGTTGTGAATTAAACTCTTGAGATCAAAATTATTCCACAGCTTCACACACTGAGCATCGTCCCAGGAACAAAACAGATGCATAAGAAGTGTTTGCTTTAGTCAAATTGAAAGAAATCTATCAGATGGGTATAGTCAGGCCCTCTGAGGGTCCCTGCTGTGTTCAGGGGGCCCCGGGGGATGGAGACAAGTGGCTTTCCTTTCTGGTCTCTACTCTGCCACTGCCGCTCTGCCTGCCAGGCAGAACCGTTTCTCCCAACCACATTTCTGATTTATCTTGTAGTTGTGATTCTGCGTCTGCCGCCTGGGGACCCAGCAAGCAGGCAAGCCTTAGCTCTGCTGTCGAGCTGAGGAATTTGCTCTGAGGCTCTGATCCACTTCCTTGGTGAGGATGCTCAGTGCTGCAGGCGGGTGTGTACCGCTCTCTGCAGGTTACGGGGTGGCCTTTCATGTCCAACTTTGTACATGCACGGATGTTTTCCCACATTCCCAGAACTTGCCTTGGCAACACGGTACGGCAACTTTGAAGAGAGACTTGGGAAGTAAAAGCTGCTGCTATTGCCATTTCCTGAACAAGCATTTTCATTCTGATGTGGCCTCTGCTGGTCCTTGGCCACGTGCAGAAGTGTCACCCTCTATTGGTCGGTGTGGTACAAATATGATTCCGTGGCTTGATTTTTTTTATTTGTTGTCATAAATATTTTTCTTTTTAAAGATTTCTTTATTTGAAAGGCAGAGTTACAGAGAAACAGAGGCAGGGAAAAATCTTCCATTGCTGGTTCACTCCCCCAGATGGCCACAATGGCCAAGGCTGGGCCAGGCAGAAGCCAGGAGCCAGGAGCTTCTTCCAGGTCTCCCACCTGGGTGCAGGGGCCCAAACACCTGGGCCATTCTCTGCTACTTTCCCAGGCCATTAGGAGGTAGCTGGATTGGAAGTGGAGCAGCCGGGACCCATATGGGATGTTGGCACTGTAGACAGCAGCTTAACCTGCTGCACCACAACGCGGGCCCCCATATTTTTCTTCTCTCGGTGGAGCCCCCATATTACACATGTGCAACACATCATTGTGCTAATATGCCAATTCCTTATCAAAATTTAGAATCTCCCCACCCACACTGGTTTTTAAGGAAGAGATTTGCAAATACAAAAATAAAAGCGAACCAAGCCCTATTTACCAGAAGTACAGTTCCTATTCAGACACACCCTGCAAAACCTGCTGGTTCCAGGCTGGAGTGGACCCAAACGCCCAGAGCCTGGCCATGCCAAGCCAAAGGAGGAAGCTACCTGTAAGCTCCACGTCTCCATGAAACACAGCAGTTTGCTTGTGTGGCTTAAACTCCTCAAGCTCCTAGAACGTGTTCAGGGTCACTGGTGGTTATGTTGGCGGATCATGAGACTCTGAGCTGCAAGGGTGAAGAGGAAGAAGCCCCGAATGGCAGAGTCAGACCCAGAGAGCAGGGGTTCCCACCGTGGGGCCGGGGTGAGCTGCAGGTGCGTGGTGCCCAGCGGTGTTTCAGAAGACAGCCTGCAAAGACCCAGACCTTTGCCCGGCGAATCCCACCCAGGATTCCCAACCGACTTCGTGTGCAGAGCCTGGGACTGAATCCCACAGATACCCGCCGAGAAAGACGATGACACCTGCCTTGCAAGGGGCGGGAGGGAGCGCAGGCACCGCAGAGAGGAGAGAGGCCGCGAGCCTGGGCCTGGCGGCCACAGCGGACTGCAACAACCACAGGCCAGGCGGCCGGGCCCCCCACAATCCCTGTGGCTTCCTCGCCTCCGGCCCGGGGCTGCTGGAAGCTGGGGTGGCCCCAGGAGCAGCCATTGTGCCCGCGCAATTAGACAAGAATGCGGCGATCTGACAGTTCCACTATGAAAGTTTTCAAATAGTGTTTGGAATGTTTACATAATTGTTCAAAAGAGGCTTTTTCAATGTACCTGTTTACACTCGTTCCTTTTGGAAATTCTTTCAGCAATCAGGCCGTGGAGGGCTCTCAGCCTGCACTTGCAGCCCTTGATTGCCGAGGGAGGAATGAAAGGGCCGCGGGAGAAGCGCTGGGAAAACATCCCCTAACAAACGCCCTCTAATGAGGGGGCGCCCAGAGCCCGGGGCGAGAGCCCTGCGCCGCGGAGCGCGGGAGGACGCGGTTTTGTTGTGCGGCTCCCGGGTGCTGGCGGCGCTGGACCCGGCGCCTTTGTGTGCAAATTTCCCACCGCAGCCCAGCAACTTCCCACACTTTAATTAAGTGGCTTTGGAGTCCCGAGCTGGCCCTAACAAGCTCCTGTTCATGAATGAGAGATTTGTCCCCAGCAGCAGGGGCCCCTGAGGCGAACAAAGTGGACAGCAGTTCTGGCTGGCTCGGGCAAGCCGCGGAGCCCCTTCCCGGCCGGCCGGCATCACCTAGCCGGCAGCAGAGATGCCATCCGTATGCCCAGGATCACATCAGCTGCAGCAGCTCCATCAGGCCTGGCAAAGAGGCATTTAAATTGCTAATATTGTACTGGAGAGCGGTGACAGAACTGCCAAGGACCCGCTCTGTAGGATCCACAGCGACAGACAGGACGGAGCCTGGGAGCTGGTGGGCCACCCAGGCCCCTTGCTCATCCATTATTTCTGAGAAGGGGGCAGCTGGAGTTTCCACCAAGGCTGCTCTGCTGGCAGGAGGCATGCACCCTCCCTTACCTTAGAACAAGAGAGGTTTTCTAGAACCGGGGGGCGGGGGTGGGGGCATGGAGCGTGCTGGCTGGTTGGAAGCAGAGAAGGCCAGCTGGAGCTGTGACACGTTCCTGAGCGGTGGTTGTTGAATATTCCTGCCCTTGGCGCTGGTGCCGGATGCTGGCTTGGGATCGAGGGTCTTTGCAGCCACTCTCCAGTGGAGGGTTCCCTGAGTGTTTTTCTCTGCCTGTATTTTTAGAAAAAATTATGACAGTTGTCAGGTCTCGGCAGGCAAGCAGGCAGCACATTCCATTACAAAGTTAGCATGAAATCAATATGTAAATAACCCTTTCTAACTGGCAGCTATTTTTGAAGGCAGAACGCACCTGATGTTGCAGGTTTGTTCCAGTTCGCTCTAAATGCCTCTGTCCTCGGAGTGGGAGAAAGCGCCCCCCCACCCCCACCCCGGGCAGGGCAGCCTCTCCTCCTTCTCGCTTCATCTTCCCATCATCCCCCGGAGCAGTGATGCCACCAGGAGCATGGTCCTCAAACCTCCCTCGTCATTTAGAAAATCAGATTGACAAGACCTGCTCCAGGCTGGAAGTGGAGCGCCCCTTCGGCTCGGTCGTTTTTCAAAAGCTGGATCCAGGAAGGGTAGGGACGGCACGGAGCCTTGGCCATCAACTGAAGGAGTTAAAGGGGAGAGAAAGCCCGAAAGGCTGAGATCAGGGTTGAATCAGAAATGCACACAGTCACTGCCAAAATGCATAGAAGTCATTGCTGGGACTTGAAAGGTCAGAGGATACCAGAGGTGGGAGAAACCGGGTTAGAACCGTGCCTGCAGCTCAATGGGAAGAAACGGGCTTCCAGGAACTCCCAGGGGAGAAGGGGTCTGAAACCGTGCTCTGTGACAGTTCCCCATCAATAGGGAAAGTGCTCATGTTGCTTGATTTTTTTAAACCACCTGTGCTATGTGCATCCACACTGAAACAGAAATACTCCAGAATGTTCCATGTCAAGAGTAGGTGGTGCCAGAAAGCCTAGCGTGGCATATGGTGCATGTATGTATGTTTATTTTCTGAATTCAAAGGGATGATGAAGTTCAAGCTGAGGCCTTATAATAATGATTGCTACAATTTACCGACACCTGCTATACGTCACCTGCTGTTCCAGTCTTTTCTTACAATTGAGCTGAAATCTACCTTTATGAAACTTACACCCCTGCAGACTTGCACCCAGAAAAGGCTTCCTCTTCCATAGAATAGTTCTCGAGACAGGTGGTGATCACATGAGGTTTCCCTACCCCGGGCTAAATGTGGGTGCTTCCCCTTCCTTAGTGATCTGAGTTCCCTCCTCTGAGTAGACGCCGTTGAGTCCATTTGTTGCCTCCTTTCTGCCATTTGGTGACGTCTCTGGAAAGAACCAGAGCAAGGCATTCCTTCTGGTCTGACTACAAAAGGCATGTCTCCTGTCTCCCTCAGCAAAGATGCATTTCGGGGGAGGCTTCAACCTTCCTCGCGCATGGAGCTCTGTCTGTCACTGCGGAAGGGTGGTCAGGCGAGCTAGACATTTGGCTTATTTTCTCCCAGCCCAGAAGGTAGAGCTAAGATCCCTGGGGATGGGCAGATAGTATGGAAAAGCCATATTTCAGGTTAGCTTAAGGAAAATTTTCTGTCCTACAATGGAATGGCGAGCTATGAGAGGGCTGAGTGTCCTAGAGCCGGGAGGTGACCAGAAAAGGAGGAGAGCTGGCCCGTGGGCCGTTAGGTTGGCTCCCAACCCTGCTCACTCCTTCAGTTACACATCTGTTGATACCTGCTCTATATAAGGTGCCATTCTAGGCTCCCAGGAGGTTCATACTTGATATGAATAACAGGGAAAGGAGCGAATGTTCTCAAAATTGGGATAAAACACACATAACAAAATGCATCATTTCAATCAATTTCAGTATACAGGTCAATGACAGTCAGTATGTTCACGTTGTGGAGTACCTGTTACCACCATCCACCCAGCTCCTTCCCTCCTGAAAAACTGAACGTCTGTATCCACTAAGCAACTCTCCTTGTCGACTTCCCCCAGTCCTGGGAAACCACCATTATTGTCTCTATACAGTTTCCTACCCTAATTGCATTCCATAAGTGGAATCATATAATGTTTGTCCTTTTCTGACTGCCTTATTTCACTTAGCATAATGACCTCCAGATTCACCCATACTGTAGCTTGTGCCAGAATTACCTTCTGCTTCAAGGCTGAATAAAGTTCCACCGTGTATTTATACATGTTCTATTTGTCCACGCTTCTGTGAATGGCTACTTGGGTCGCCTCCACCTTTTGGCTATTGGCAGTAAAGCTGCTATGAACATGAGTGCACAAATATTGACCTTGCTTTCAATCCTTTTGGGAATACAGCCAGAGGTGGGACTGCTGCTCCTATGGTAATTCTGCGCTTGGTTTTTTGAGGAACTGTTACGTTGTTTTCCATAATGCCTACGTTGTTTGATATTCCCATCAGTAGCGCACAACTTCTCCATTTCTTCACCAACACTTATCTTCTGTTTTGTTTTTTTCCTAGTAGCTAGCCTACTAGAAGGTGTAAGATGGTATCTCTCTGCAGGTTTTGATAAACATTTCCCTAATGTTTCCTCACTGCCAACATTCTTCATGTGTTTACTGGTCATTTGCATATCTTCTTTGCAAAAATATCCATTCAAGTCCTTCACTCACTTTCGAATCATGTGGCCTTTTTGTAACTGAGTTAGAAGCGTTTTTGTTAAATGGTCTAGATACTAACCTCTCATGGATGCATAATTTGCAGATGTCTCTTTCCCATTTCACGGCTTGCTTTTTCACTCTAGTAGTTGTATAGATGTACAGAAGTTTTGATGAAATCCAGTTTATTTTAATTTTCTTTCTTCTTTTGTTGCCTATACTTTTTTTTTTTTTTTTGACAGGCAGAGTGGACAGTGAGAGAGAGAGACAGAGAGAAAGGTCTTCCTTTTGCCGTTGGATCACCCTCCAATGGCCGCCGCTGCAGCCGGCGCACCGCACTGATCCGATGGCAGGAGCCAGGATCCAGGTGCTTTTCCTGGTCTCCCATGGGGTGCAGGGCCCAAGCACCTGGGCCATCCTCCACTGCACTCCCTGGCCATAGCAGAGAGCTGGCCTGGAAGAGGGGCAACCGGGACAGAATCCGGCGCCCCAACCGGGACTAGAACCCGGTGTGCCGGCGCCGCAAGGTGGAGGATTAGCCTATTGAGCCACGGCGCCGGCTTGTTGCCTATACTTTTAACATCAAACTCAAGAAGCCATTGCCCAATCTAATGTCATGAACCTTTTATCCTGTCTTTTCTTCTAAATGTTTTATAATTTTATTTCTTATATTTGGTTCTTCGATCCACTTTGAGTTCATTTTTGTGCATGGTGTGAGCTAAGGATCACATTTCACTCTTGTGTGTGGGTATCTAATGCAAAATGCCCAGCACTGTTTGTTGAAAAGACTGCCCTTTCCCTATTGAATGGTCTTGGCATGCTCATCAAAAGTCATTTGATCACATATGTTGGGATTTGTTCCTGGAGAATCTATTTTGTCCCATTGGTTTAGGTACTGGTGTTTATGCCGATATCACCCTGCTTTGATTACTGTAACTTTGTACTGAGTTTGAAGTCAAGAAGTGTGAGATCTCCAAGTTTTTTCTTCTTTTCTAAGATTATTTTAGTTATTTGGGTTTTCCTTGACATTCCATATGAATGTTAGGATAAAGTAACATTTAGTGTGTGTGTGTGTGTGTGTGTGTGTGTGGTCTTCAGAAGGCTCATGGAAAACATGTACTATGAAAAAATGTTTATGGACTTCAAGATAATTGTGCACCAATATCTTTTTTTAAGATTTATTTTATTTATTTGAAAAACAGAGTTACAGAGAGAAATAGAAATAGAGAGAGAGGTCTTCCATCCTATGGTTACTGCCCAGATGGCTGCAATAGCCAGAGCTGTGATGCAAAGCCAGGAGCCAGGGGCTTCTTTCAGGTCTCCCACATGGGTGCAGGGGCCCAAGGACTTGGGCCATCTTCTGCTGCTTTCTCAGGCCATAGCAGAGGGATGGATCAGAAGTGCAGCAGCCAGGTTTTGAACTGGTGCCCATCTGGGATGCTGGCACTGTGGGTGATGGCTTTACCTGCTACACCACAGTGCCAGCCCTGCAAATATGATTGACTATCTATTATCTGCTAGACATTGGGCTGTAGTGGCCTCGTGTGGCTTGTATCTAGAGGGAGAGACAGATCTCAGATACTTGTGTGAGTGTATATAATTATGAGCAGAAAAATGCAATGAAAGGGACATCCAGGAAACCCAGGGGACACAAAATGGGGGAGTTGATTTAAATAAGCGTGGTGGTCGCCACTTTCCTAAGGGAGTGAAATTCTGAGCAATAGGAGTAGACTTGGAGGGAGCCTTCTAAGCAGGGAGGAACAGCATGTGCTGAAGCCTCGTGACAAAATCTCTGAAAATCAACACGAGTAAATCGCCAAGGAAGCATTGCCTGCAGATGGATCCTATGGCTCCACACGCTATCCAGAATCGAGGAAAGTGGAGCGATCCCCTCAGGATCCAAGCACTCCGTTGCTGTCATGGGGGTTACTCAAGCAGACACCTGCTGCCATTGCTGCCATTGCTGCCATTTGGAGGAATGCCACAGAAAGGTTTAGGCACAGTTGTCCATGCTAGTCGTTACCTGGGTTCAGGAAAGCGGTGGTCACTGTGTAGGTCTGGGGTGTCCCTCACCTGAGCAACAGGGTTGGGTGACCTCATGGCCTTCCAGCTCTCTGTGGGTCTCATAATCTGTGTCTCTGTCAGTAATCATTATAAATAATGAGTATATCCAAAGTGGTCTGAATATCCACTAAACTATTTTATCTGTGTTAGCAAAACACACATGACCGTTCAACAGTAGGGTGATGGCTAAACTCATTATGGTCGTCAATTCAATGGAACATGGTAATTTTGATGGAAATGTAAGTTGTCTACAAAGTAACAGCAAATGAAAGAGAAATAGGTTCAGAACAGTATGTATACCGTGATGCCATAAAAATATCCCTGCATCTGGATGAGGACTGGAAGTGAGACTAGATAAATGGGAAATAGTTGTTAGGCAGGAAGAGAGAGAAATGGTGGCTAAGGTCCTGCCCGCTAGAATGTAATGTTATTACATTTTATTTTATTTTTTCAAATATTGGGCTTTTTAAAATCAAGAATTTTCTTACAGACAGGTATAAACACAGTACTACTAGACTTCACCAGTAACAATTGGGATCTTCAGCGGGCACAATCACTGTCAATTACATGACCAGCCCTTTAGGCTGACAGAAGTGATCATAATTAGGAATCCACTGTGCAAATAATTCCTCTGAGAGTTGTGGGGTCTAGATAGTCGTATTGACGTGGTAGTGTCAATCCCGTGAGTGAGGATTACAGTTCATTTTCTTTATATTTAAAATTATCCCCTATATAGAATTGTTTTTAACATTTTAAAATATTAATTATAGGGGCCAGTGCTGTGGCACAATGGGTTAAAGCCCCAGCCTACAGTGCCAGTGTCCCATATAGGCACCAGTTCGAGTCCCGGCTGCTCCACTTCCAATCCAGCTCTCTGCTGTGGCCTGGGAAAACAGTAGACGATGTCCAAGTCCTTGGGCCCCTGCACCTGCGTGGGAGACCCGGAAGAAACTCCTGGCTCCTGGCTTCAGATCAGTGCAGCTCCTGCCTTTGCGGCTATTTGGGGAGTAAACCGGCAGATGGAAGACCTCTCTCTCTCTCTCTCTCTCTCTCTACCTCTCTCTGTAACTCTGCCTTTCAAATAAATAAAATAAATATTTAAAAATATTAATTATGATTAGAGAAACACATATCACAAATGTGTCTCTCTTTACTATTTTTAAGTGTGAAGTTCAATAGTATCAGGACTCCAAAGTGGCACTCTGATATGGGATGCCAGCTATGCAAATGGCAGCTGACCCCACTGCGCCACAACACAGGACCCAGTGGCACATAAAGTTGTGCCTCTTCAATGTAGTTTTGTTTTGATACCTCCTTGACTTAAACCCTCAGAGGAAATCACATTCCCCCATTCACCTACTGTTCACTCCTCTTTGTGTAGAAGCCTACAAGCTCCGGGTGCTGTCTTTCCAATCCTTGCCCCTCCAGGCTGGGAGGCGTGTTCTGGTTGGGGAAGAGTCCACCTTTAGCCACAATGTCAGAAGCCGGTTTCTTCCTTGGTGATTGCCATTTACGGTGACTGTGACTTCAGAAGTCATCTCAATCATATCACTGATGTCTGAAGAAGGTTCTGGAAGTTTCCAAGAGTGAAAGTATGACCTGAAAACAGCTTTGTTCCCAAGTGCAATTCTGCTTTGTGGCAAGTCTTTCCTATACTTCTCCTGCATTCGGAGATGATTCCAGTGCTTTTTTTTTTTTTTTTAAGATTTTATTTAGTTATTTGAGAGACAGAGTTACAGACACAGAGAGAGACAGAGAGAAAGGTCTTCCATCAGCTGGTTCACTCCCCAAATAGTGGCAACAGCAGGAGCTGAGCCAATCTGAAGCCAGGAGCTCCTTCCAGGTCTCTCACATGGGTGCAGGGGCCCAAGGACTTGGGCCATCTTCTGCTATCCTAGGCCATAGCAGAGAGCTGGATCAGAAGTGGAGTAGCCAAGACTCGAACAGGTGCCCATGTGGGATGCTGGTGCCGCAGGCTGAGGCTTAGCCCATTGTGCCACAGCACTGGCCCTGATTATACTGCTTGACAGCTGAGTTTCCAGTGATCTGGGATGCGTTGATAGTTCAGCTGATGGCAGACAGATAATTATTTTTCTACCGTTTGTGAGATTAAAATCTGCTAAACAACGGCTGGTGCCGTGGCTCAGTAGGCTAATCCTCTGCCTTGCGGCGCCGGCACACCGGGTTCTAGTCCCGGTCGGGGCGCCGGATTCTGTCCCGTTGCCCCTCTTCCAGGCCAGCTCTCTGCTGTGGCCAGGGAGTGCAGTGGAGGATGGCCCAAGTGCTTGGGCCCTGCACCCCGTGGGAGACCAGGAGAAGCACCTGGCTCCTGCCTTCGGATCAGCGTGGTGCACCGGCTGCAGTGCGCCGGTCGCGGCGGCCATTGGAGGGTGAACCCACGGCAAAGGGAGACCTTTCTCTCTGTCTCTCTCTCTCACTGTCCACTCTGCCTGTCAAAAAAAATCTGCTAAACAAAATAGTCCTGTGAGTAAAGCTACATGGTGAGGGTGGAAATATAACTGTTTAAGAGGACTAAAGATATTCAAGGATATTGGCAGATTTATTTGCAGACAATTGATGTACTAATTATAGATGTTTGCCTACTAATTAAAGCAACATTGTAAGAACTTCTCCTTAGAAATTTTGGTTAATGAAATATATGCTTAGTTTAAATAAGTAAAATTACATTTCTTTTACTTTGCAATTTAAATATGAAAAATGTCCACCTTTTGGTAGGAGTTCCTGGAAGTATCAAATTATTGTAAAGCAACCCATATTTACCAATAAGAACAACATAAACCATTCATTCAAGAACTATCTTGCTGTGTTACTAGCAGGTGTCGTACAAGACACTCAATGGAATAGAACAATGCAGGTGATCTCTGATCTGGTGAGTGGGAGACGAGCAGTAAGAGACGTGCACCACCTAGCTGAATGAGTGAGGTCCCTTCAGGTGGTGAGCGGGGCTGCAGGTGTCACCGGGTCACAGGGCAGTGCGAGTGGGGAGTCTGCTACTTTAGATTAAGAGGTCAAGGGGGTTCTATCTGAGAAGGTGACAGAGAGCTGATCCCGGAAGTATAAGAAGGAGCCCAATGTGAATAACCGAGGTGGAGCACTCTAAGGCAAGCACTGTAGGATCTCTGGCAGTGTGAGGAATAACAGGGAACACTGCAGGGGATTCCAGAAGCAGCAAGGCAGGTGGCTGGTGTGTAATAAGAAAAGGTGGCCATGGTGTGCAGTGAGGGTGAGGACACAGACGGGGGCCAGCCATGTGCGGTCAGAAACACTGCATTCGGATGGCAAAGGGGACCAGTGGGTGGGTGGAGGCAGGGCGATGTTGTTCCCGCACTTGTGCCTTAAAAAGCCGCTCTCAGAGCCTTGCAGAGAACAGGGGCAAGAGAGGAAGCAGAACCTATACCTGGCCGAGGACAGGCACGTGAATTAAATAGTGCAGAGAGATGGGGAGCTATTCCAATCTAGCTATTTTATGCTCTACTTCTTTTTCTCTGTATATTTCCCTCTTTCCTCCCCTTTCTGAGCGCAACAACCACTCAGGCAGAGGTTCTTAACCTACAGGTGACATCAGAATTACTTGGGGATCACCCGTCTGCAAGAATGGTGCCCAGTTTCTCCTGGGAACATTCTTGCTTAGTGGTAGGGGCTGAAAGCTGATTGCCTTGTTTCTTTGTCAAATCTAAATCTATACATGTGATCATGTTGTGCACTGAACAAAGTCCCTACCAATAAAAGCTAGTGATGGGCTAGAGCGCTGTGTACAAAGTGGGGGAGGGAGGAGCAAGCATGCTCTTTTGCCCTAGGAACTCTTCACGCACTAGGGAAGACCACTGAACACAATTAACTGTGATACCAGATTTAAAGCAATCAGTGCTGGAGCAGGTGTAGGGAGAGTTCCAGACAAAAGGCTCCCGCTGGGCAGCTGGGCAGAGGAGGGAGGGATTCTGGCTGGTGGGGAGGGGAAAGGCCTGAGTGCAAGGGTTTCAGCCCAGGAGCTTGTTCAGTGAGAACTCATGGTGCCACATCAGCCCATTCCCTGGCCATGTCAGGAGTGACAAGCTGTGTCCCGCCCCGCCTCCTTGACGCACAAAGCATGGGAAGAGAGGGTCTTAGGAAACTGGCCAGGCTGTCCCGGCAGCCACAAGAGGAGGGCAATGGTGGGAAGCAGGGGATTCGCCTCATTGAGACCCTCTTCCCCCACCTCCAACCCAGCTCCTCCGGGTCTGAATTCCTGAGCCAGGTGCTCTTGTCTAAGTCACCGTTCCTCTGTGCGGTGGGTCAGCAGTGCAATAAAATAAATCAGTGCTCTGGATTTGTGGGCTAGCTGAGAAACAAGACCCAAACGTGCCTCCTGTCTTAGGTACTAGTCATCTGGGCCTCAGGAGCTCAGCCCCTGGAGTGGGAGGATTTGGGGTTGCAGAGAGGTCGAATTCTCATTGTGTGTCGAGGGCAGACATGGCCCTGGAGGTGGGAATGAAGGGGTGTGGAAGTGAGAAAATGATGGGCTCTGTGCATCTGCACTGCTGCTTCAGTTTTTAAAAGCACTAAACTGGGGCCAGCACTGTGGGATAGCGATAAAGTCACTGCCTGTGACGCTGGCATCCCATATGGGGACCGATTCCTGTCCCTGCTGCTCCACTTCCTATCCAGCTTCCTGCTAATGGGCTGGAAAAGTGGTGGATGATGGCTCAAGTGCTTGAAATTAGTAAAATTACATTTCTTTTATTTTGCAACTTAAATATGAAAAATGTGCAGGCACCCACATGGGAGACCTGGAAGAAGCTCCTGACTTCAGCCTGGCCCAGCCCTGGCCCTTATGGCTACTTGGCAAGTGAGCCAGCAGATGGAAGATGCCTCTCCCTCTGTTTCTGTCTCTCCCTCTCTCTCTGTAACTCTACCTTTCAAATAAATAAATCTTTTTAAAAAAATCACTAAATACAAAACCATCCAAGGGGACAAGTATTTGCCTTACACAAATGTTCCCTAAGGAATTTCCGTAAATTGCAATGTCTCCCCAGAGCCTTCATTACTGGGTATCATTAAGTGGAAATGAGAGAGTTGATGTTGGCACTTCCAGAGCCGCCCACCCCAGGAGTCAGATGCCTATGCCTGGGCCAGCCTCCGTGCCCTGTTTTCATTAGCTGCCCAGAATACGGGTCATTGGGTTCAGCTCCTACTTTCTTTGCGCTGTTTCTGAACTCCTCGCTACCACTGTTGGCCTCATTTGGTCTCCGCATCGTGTGGAAGACGCCAAAGCACTTGACATTTAAAATTTATCAGCAAAGTTAAAAAAAATGCATGTGAATTAAACGGGATTTTTAATCCTCTCCACTGTTGCCATCAGTCTAATCACTAAGAGAATGAAATCAGAATCAGTGGGGGAAAATATTAATCATGCATTTGCATCTATTAAATATGATGCAAGAGAGAGCAGGTTGCATGCTCCTGGGTGATGTTGCAACACTTGTGAGGGGGGCGGCTGGGGGTCCCTGGGAGATAAGGGTGACTCTCAGCTGTGTCCACCCCCTTCTCACTAGTGCCTGCTGAAGGTGATGAGGCCACGAGCTGATAAGGAAATCCCTTCCTGCCTGGAGCCCCCTGACTTGCTTGGATCATGCAAGTGGTTTTCTGGGCCATTTGGGGACTACGGGTCTGGTTGTTCCAAAATAAATAAATAAATAAATAAAGTGGGGAGGGTGTGTGTGTGTGTGTGTGTGCAGAGCAGATGCCCTGGACTGAGGGCTCATTTCTGAGCCTGCACAGTGAATCCAGAACAGGACTGACCCTGGTGGTTACGAGCAGGAAACACATCTGCCCCTTATCAGCTGTGAGACTTTGGAAACGTTGTTTAAACACAGGTTCACTTTCTTCATCACTAAAATAAGGATCGTGACATTGCCGGGAGGATTCAGCGGAGTGATGACTATAAGCACTTAGCTCAATGTCCTGCTCAAAGTGGGCATTTAATATGCACTGTGAGAAAACTGCCCTTTGCACCATTTATTTCTCTTGGACCGGCATGCCGTCCTGACCCCCTTGTCCATCCCTGTGACGTCACCTTCAGCCTCCAGCCACCTGTAGCCTCTGTCTCTAGGTCTCCGGCCTGTGCTCCGGAACCGACTACATCCTGAGTAGCACCCACAGGACACTTGGCCACACAGAACTTCATGCTTCCCTGAGACCTTCTCCTCCTCCTCCCCTCCCTAACCAGCTCCGGCCCCCTGTCATTCCAGCCGGGTGATTGGAGGCCACTGCCGTCTCCCTCTCTCACCCCTGCCACCCAGATCTGCTGCATAGCTCTGGAGTCCATGTCCCTCTCAGCCATTGCGTCCCAGCCCCATAGCTGGAGCATCTCACCCTGTCTGCCCAGTTGCACATGCCCCAGGCCCACAGAGAGAGCTACCAAAATGCCCCAGCTCATGACCATCTCTCTCCTGCCTCCAGCCCCTCAACCTCCCCCATGGCTTAGGGAATGAAATCCAACTTCATGGGCTTGGAAGCAAAGACCCTTCATGGCTTCCTCTCTGTCCTCTCTCCAGCCTCATATTCTACTGTGTCTCCACAACTCTTCCCCAGCCCTAAAATTTGAGTTCCTTTGGAGAATAAAGGAGTAAGTCTAGCCCAGGAGTTTTGTAAAAGTCAAGCAAGAAAGAGGAAGAATTTCCTGGCCAGCTTTTTTTTTTTTCCAAAAGAATAGTAATGTGTTTGCTTATTTATTCGCTATTTCAATGGGATCTAGTATATGGGTACCACGTGTCTAAGCACGCTCTAACATCGTAAATACAATGGTGACAAAAATTAGCAAACGTTTCCTCACAGAGCTCCTGGAGCCCATGAACAGATCCATAAAACTAGCTGTGGACTCAACTCTGTGAAAAAGTGAGGCCATTACAAGAGGGACGTTAAAGAATAGTGGAGAGGCTGGTGTAGTGCAGCAGGTTAAGCTGCTACTTGCAATGCTGGAATCCCATATCAGGCTGCTGGTTCAAGTCCCAGCTGCTCCATTCCCATCCATTTTCCCGTTAATGAGTCAGGGAAGGCAGCAGAAGATGGCCCAAGTGCTTGGGCCCCTGCCACCCATGTGGGAGACCAGGATGGACATCTAGATCCCCAGGTTTGGTTTGACCCAAATGTGGCTGTTGCAGCCATCTGGGGAGTAAGCCAGCAGATGGAAGATCTCTCACTCTGTCTCCTCATCTCTGCTGCTCTGCCTTTCAAATAAATAAATAAATCTTAAAATGAAAAAAGAACCAATGAAAAACACAGGTGATCCATATATGTAATGCTAGGATAACTGGTTTAACATCTGGGAAAAACATTACATTGATCCCTGCCTCACACCATATAGCAATACGTGGATTAAGGGTCTAAATGTCAAATGAGGCTTATATCTTTGGCTCCATAACTTACAGCCAGCCCCAATTCCTGTCCTTTCTCTTTTTCCACATCAGTGGTCATGAATTCAGATGCTGACAAGGACCAGGAGAGCCATTTAAATAAACAAAAAGATCCCACAGGGACTGCACAGCCTGGAAAGCATTTGCTCCAAGGTAAACTTCTGATCATCATAATCAAAATTATAATCGTGATAGCAACAGCTAACGTTTGCAGAGCTAGTGTCTTAAGTCTGTTTTGTGCTCCTACTATACAGCATCCAAGACCAGAGCAAAAATGTATTACTCGTGGTACTACAGGCTGGCAAGTCCAAGATCGAGGCGCTGGCATTTGAGGAGGGGTGGTTTTGCCTCCACGAGAGGGGAGGAGCTGTGAGTCCTCACATGCCAGAAGACAGAAGGGGAGGAGCACACCTGTTTATAACAGCAAGAATGAAGGACGAGCCCTCGTGACCTAAGCACGGCCCAGAAGGCCCCACCCACCTCCCAACACAGCTGCACTGGGGATTAAGATTCAACAGGAGGTTTTGAAGGAGACAAAAACGGGCAGGTGCTTTTCTAAAGACTTCGCGTGAGTTTACTAATTGAGTGCTTCCAACAGTTCTGTGCTATGAACGGTTCTTACAGAGACACTGAGGGATGAAGCAATGGCCAAAGGACATATTTGGTGAATACCAAGCAGGATCTGGAATCCAGGTAGTCCGGCTCCAGAACCTAAGCTCTTCACTCCTACATCCCAGCCACTCAACCAATCAGAACGTACCTGGGGGCCAGACCCAGTCCCTGGCTGGCCAGTGTGCATGCCCTGCCCTGGGTTCCTTTAAATACTTACCCTGCTGACAGCTATGCAGTTCTGTTTCAAATTCAACCAAGTCCCCTGGGTTTTCCCCAGGCCCCTCCTACTGAGCAGCTCTAAGCTAGCCTCCTCTTCACTTGCATCCCGAACTGCTCCTTCCCTGAGAGCACACTCCCACTTCTTCTGTGCCTTCTTTGCATCTTTCCCAAATGTCATCTCAGAGGCCCATGCAGACGACTATTTAAAATCACAACCCTCCGGGGCTGACGCTGTGGCTTAGAGGGTTAAGCCACTACCTGCAGCATCAATATCCCTTATGGGTATCAGTTTGAGTCCTGGCTGGCTGCTCCACTTCCAATTCAGCTCCTTGCTAATGGGCCTGGGAAAGCAGCAGAAGATGGTTCAAGTGCTTGGGCCCACACCCAAGTGGAAGACCCAGAAGAAGCTCCTGGCTCCTGGCTTCTGCCTGGCCCAGTCCCAGCTGTTGTGGCCATTTAGGGAGTGAACCAGAGGATGGAAGACCTCTCTCTCATCTCTCCCTCTCTGTCTTTCTGGAACTCTGCCTTTCAAGTAAATATAATAAATCTTTAAAAATTTCACAGCACTCTTTCTGTGCACATCCATTCACACATTTCTGTCAAAGTCCTTCTTTCTTGGTTTGGTTTTCTGCATCCCGTTTATTAGCATCTAACATACATATTTCACTTAGATATTTTGTTTGAGATCTAGCTCCCTTCACTAAAATGTGAACATGGGGGAAATGGTTTTTCCACTCTTGGCTTCAGGGGCTGGAACAGCGCCTGGCCTGGAAGAAGTCTGTTGAGAGGTAGAGTGAAGGGATGAGAGAATTGTGGCTCCCTCCTGTCCAACAATGAGATTTCCTCGAAATCTTATGCTTCATCTTTAGAAGAATTCAGCATGCTACTCCATAATACACTCAATTTCACTTTAATATTAAAAGAGGCTTTATATCGTTCCCCCGACTTCCCAGCCAAATCTTCAAGTAAAATCAATGTTCCAAGTCAATGTTCCATTTAATCTCGTGGCTTCCTGTGTACCTGTCATGCCACCACATCCTCCACCTTCAGCTCTTCGTCCTGCTCTGCCCTCGGCTCTCCCGGCAGCAGCGAAGAGACCAGCTATTCCAGTGAAGACCTCGGGGTAGGGCTGCCTGCAAGTTCAGGTTCAGGAGCAGCTGGCGTGGTGAGCTTCTGGGAGGTCTTGAAGCTGAGGGCATTTTAGCCTTCATAGGTAGCTTGGATCAAGGGGAGAAATGATCTCTTTTATTTTCCAGAACAAAACCACATTTTACAATTCTTTTTCCCTATTTGCCTTTAAAATTGATTTATTATTTTTGTTCATTCTTTCACTTTCTTTTCCATTTTAAAATTCTTCCACTGAGTCATTTCTTTAATAAATGTGCCTTGAGTGCCTTCAAGGGGCCGGGCAGTAACCTGGGATCCGGGAATAAAGCAGTGGTTGTAACAGACATTAAGCCACCCTCGAGGAGCTTGTTGGGTACACACAAGGATACAGACTGTGCCTCTGGGAGCTAGTCCTGGGGAGTCAGATCACTGAACCCTAGATGTGAGTGGGAGGAAGACTCCCTCAAGGTAGCGATGCTCAAACTAACACCCAAGGGAGCACAAGCCAAGGAGGCTGTGGAGGCGGTCCGGCTCTGCACCTGTATTTCATCAAGAATATGATCAAGCCACGGTGGGAAGGGCAGGGCAGCCTGCGTGTGTGTGAGGGTGT
Source organism: Oryctolagus cuniculus (assembly GCF_051225735.1). NCBI lineage: Eukaryota > Metazoa > Chordata > Mammalia > Lagomorpha > Leporidae > Oryctolagus > Oryctolagus cuniculus. Next base: position 135,159,709 of record NC_142873.1, read on the forward strand.
GTGCATGAGTGTGGTTGTGTCTGTGTGAGTGTGTGTGTGTGAGGGTGTGTGCATGAGTGTGAGTGTGTGTGCGCGTGTGCCTGTGCATGTGTGCAGAAACTATTCTCTGCAGGCTGCCTTTGGGAACTGGACATTATTTTTTTTCCCCAGACCAGACTCAAGCTCTGTCAGGTATTCAAAAGACTGATCAATAAAGCACAGATTTGGCTGCATTCTCAGGGTCTCCAGGAGGCATCGGGTAGGTGTTAGAGGCAGGTGGGACCTTTGAAGGGAGCTGTCCAAAGTCCCAGTGGCCAGTAAGGCAGGTCGTTAAATAAAGCCTTTTCGCCAGAGGCCAAGGACATGCCAGGAGACACGTGATGGTGACATGGGCAGGAGAATGGGGCCAGGAGATCTCAGTGGCTCCTTCCTCCAGAGCTTTTTTTTTTAATAAAAATATTTATTTTATTTATTTGAAAGGCAGAGTTACAAAGAGAGAGAAGGAGAGACAGAGAAAGAAAAGTCTTCCATCTGTTGGCTCATTCCTCAAATGACCACAACAATTGGGGCTGGGCCAGGCCGAAGCCAGGAGCCAAGAGCTTCTTCCAGGTCCCCCACATGAGTACAGGGGCCCAAGCACTTGGGCCATCTTCTGCTGCTCTCCCAGGCCCATTAGCAGGGAGCCAGACTGGAAGTGGAGCAGCCAAGACATGAACTGGAGCCCATATAGGATGCCAGCATCGTAGGTGGTGGCTTTAGCAGATTCACCACAATGCTGGTCCCACCCCCAGAGCTTTTGTGACTCCGGGCTGCCAAACTTCAGGAAAGACCTCAGTGAGGAGAGCCTGGGACATATTTGACTCTGCGTTGCCCTTGGCTATAGAGAAGTGTCACGGTTGAGGCGACTCATTGGGAGCCCCCACACGGGTTAGGAAGAGAAGCACTTACACGGTTGCAGGTGGCACACAGGAGCGAAAGCATTCGGACGAGTGCCTGACGTGAGCAGGCATACGACGGAGGGGCGCGGAGAGCCGGCTGCAGTCGGTGGAGCTGCGTTCCCACCCCAGCTGTGCCACACACTCACTCACCCCGTGCCTTAATTCCCTCCCTGAGCCCTCAGTTCGGCTCTGTGAAGTTAAAAGCCACACCGAGCGTTAGCACTGTGGGTTCCATGGCTAGCATCTGCAAGGAGGGCTTCAAAATCTCATAGCTGAAAAGGAAGAGACGACTCACTCACTCACTCACTCACTCATTGGTCCAAGTGCTGCTGGAGCCCACCCGCGGGCTTGGTCACCGGAGGAGCTGGGGACAGACGTGGGGATGACCGGAACTGCAGAGTTAGGCATGGCAGCCACGTCTGCAATATTGAGAAAAACCAAATTGGACACAATTAACCATCTACCACTGGGTGCTCTGGTTTGGCTATGGTTTGAGTGTCTCCCCCAAGAGGTTCCTGTGCTAGACGCATGGTCCCCAGTCGGATGGTGGTGTTGAGGTGGTGGAACCTTGAAGAGACAGGGTCTCATGGGAGAGGTTAGGTCAGGCAGCCTTGCACTCAGAAGGGATGAGAGGAGATCTTGTGCAGGGAGCTGGTTCCCATGAGCGTGGGTTATTGCAACGGGAGGCCATCCCAAGCACTCAGCCCCTTCTTCCTGAGGCTGGTTCTCTTTCTCCTTTTGTGAGGCAGCCAACAGAGCCCTGGCCAGGATGCCAGTGCCAGACTGTGGGGCCTTCCAGCTTCCGGCAACATTAGCCAAATCAACCTCTGTAGTCTGAGAGCTCCCCGACCTTATGCGTTTTATTACAGCAACACAAAACGGGTTCATACAATGGGGAAAAGGCCAAATGACTGTGGGATGTGGCTTTATTCATACCACAGATTATCATTCATCAATTAAAAAGAACAAACTAAATCTCTATGTACCAATCGATGATCAGATCTCAAAAACAAAACAGAATGTTGGAATGCTGAATGAGAAAAAGCAAGATGCAGAATGATGTATGTCTTTTTCAAATATATATACACACACACATATTATATTTGACAGGCAGAGAGAGAGAGAATAGATATCTTCAATATGCTGGCTCACTCCCCAAATAGCTACAATGGCCAGGGCTGGTCCAGGCAGAAGTCAGCATCCCAGAAGCCCATCCAGGTCTCCCACACGGGTGGCAGGGGCCGAAGTACTGGGTCACTCTTCTGCTCTTTTCCCAGGCATGTTACCAGGAAGCTGGATCTGAAGCAGAGCAGCCAGGGCTCACCTGGGTGCCCTGATGCGAGGTGCTGGCATTGTCAGCAGTGGTTTAACTTGCGGTGCCACGACACCGGCGTCATTGTGTATCGTATGATTCCTTTTGTAGAGGATCTCATTACCTCCCTGGTCCCATTCCTCCTTCTCTTGATAGAATTTCGGAAAGGCCTCCATAGCAATCTGTGCAGGCAGGGGCTGCCTATACCCCTCTCACAGTGGGGCCGTGTCCCAGGCCAGTGCCTACCAATACGACCCCTGGCTGAGATGTCTTGTTTGGGGATGGTGACATGAACCATGTCAGGCCATGAGAAGTGAGGGGAGGACTGCCGGGGTCTCTGGGGAGGACGCTTCTTCTCTCTTCCAGAGCACTTCCTAAACGACCCCCTCTCTCCCTGGATGTGGACTGCAAGGCAAGTGATCCTAGAGCTGTTGGCAGCTGTTCTGCAACCATGAGGAAGAACCGATCCCAGGATGAAGATGGCCCCGTGGAAAGAAGAGCCAGGAGCCAAAAGACAGAGGGTCCTTGATGATGTTGTTGAGCTGATAAATCAGATCAATGTTAAAGTCGTCTCTACTGCTAAACTTTGCAGTTATGGGAGCCAGCTCATAGCCCTCCTCAAACTTCATGCCCATTAGATTAGACTTTCTGTGCTTGCAACTTAAGGATAGTAACCAATGCATTAGGCATGTAAATTAAAGAGCATATGCAAAAAAAAAAAAACAAAAAAAAAAAAAACAACTACTGCACACTTTCCCGGGTGTACACATGTATACGGAAAGCAGATGGGCCCGTTTCATGAAAGGAAACCTTGTTTGGGGGCTGAGGGGAGGAGCTTTGAGAAACAGGTGCAGGGCTGGAAGCAACGTACAAGCGGCGATTATTGAGCACCTACTCTGTGCCAGGTAGGCACTGTTCTGGGAGCTCCACAAGCATTAATTCACCCAGCCTTCCTGACAGCATCCTACAGTTATACATCAGCAGAAACAGACACACGGAAGTGTTCAATGATTTGTCCAGCGTTGACTCTCTGGTAAGTGACAGACCTGGGACTCGAACCCGAAGCTTTGTGTTCTCCCAATGGCTCTGCTACAGTGACATCAACCTTATAATGTTTTCTATTTTGTTTTTTTAGTGAGTAAATATGGTGAAGATTTAGTAACCATTGTTTCAGACAGGAGAGACACAGTGACGGTCGTATTATTTCCTGTCCTTTTGTGTGATTTTGCACATTGTTTAAAGAACACAGCAAAACTGGAGACAGCTCCAGTTCCCAAGGAATTCTCAGGTCCAGGCTGAGAAACGCCGGGAGAGAGGCTGAGAGAGTGCCACGGGGGTTCAGCCAAGCCAGAGGCCGTGTCTCACGTGGGTGGACGCTAGCAGCTACGCCGTCGGAGCACCCAGGGTGGGTCCCAAAATGTGGACCTGGAGCACTGAAGGCCGGACAGCCCCCAGGCTGTGGGAGCTGGCAGAGTGGGAAAGCGTTGGGTCCGAGGATCCTGGCACGGTTTGATTGGAGCTACGGGGAGTGAGGGAGAACTCTGCTATTTGTGGCTGAAGCCAGGCACGGGCGAGTTTCTGCTCCCCTCCCCGCCGATGGCCTTCTGTCCAGCAGGGCCAGCTCGTGCCTCCAGCCCCGAGGATCTCACAAGGTGCCCAGCTGGCGGTTTGTGCCGCATCCCCAGCTGTTCCTGGGCTCCCGCTGTGCAGTATCTGCTGACCTAGCAGCAGCCCCTGCCGGAGCACCCCAGGGCGCTTTCACTGAAGAACACACAACCGCATTCACACGGGTGAGACCTCGTGTGCCTGGGAAGCCACGCGCCGCCCAAGCTGTGCGGACTCTCTCCCGAGGCCCGTGCACAGAAGCGGGTGAGATGTCCCGGGGCCGTCCGCCACAGCTCCTGACAGCCGCGGGCGGGACACAGATGCAGGCCAGCCTGTAATTAGTGCCAGGAACGCTGCTCTCTGATCACTTTCCCTCAAGAACGTGCCTCTCTGGCTGAGAGGCAGATAATGGACAATCACAGAAGATCCTTGATTATGGCTTGATTGAGCTTATGGGCGCTCCAGACGGCTAATGCAATTGTGGCTCCCCAACCGTTCGGGGGAGGGCATCTCCGTATGGACAGGGAATTAAATAAAGCTGTCCCGAACGCTTTGCTGGGCTGCAGCCTCCAGTGTCTGGCTGGATACAATCTCCGGCTTCGAGTGACCTCGACAGAGACTCTAGGGAGCGGTCGTGACCTAGGACGAGCAGGCCAGCTTCCTCCTTAATTACTGTCACATTTCTCCTCCAGGGCTCTTGACCTGCCTGGCATTAGCGTCTTGCTCCCTTTCCTGGAGCCAGCGAGCCACTCCCTGCCCCCAGCACCCCCATCAGCAGCACAGCCCAGGGCTGTTCCCAAAGCCCTTTCAGTAAGCCCAGGGTTGCTCTCTGCGGAGATGATTCACTGGCCGGAGGGGAGGATTCGCGGAAGAGCCGGAGATGGGTGCAGCACCGGACCCAGGTCAGGGCCTCTAGGGAATGTGTGCCAGATCTGCCCTGAGCCACTCTCAGCCAAGGTCTTGCTCTCGCTGACCCTTGGGCTTGCCTCTGCCACAGAGAGGACTTGGGTAGGCGATTTCGTAGCTCTCTCATCTGCAGGAGCAATGACGTAAGCGGCTAGGATGCTGACCTGACTTCCTGCTGTCTTGAAATGTTGGCTAAAGCACCGAAGACGGAAATACTTGCTGCCAGATGCCTGCCCGGGACTTCCAGGAGGGGGCAGGGGCGGAGCTCGGTGCTTTCCCCGTCCTCCCTCCTCCACCTGTACAGACAGGAGACCCAGAAAACAGAGTGAAGGGGTAGTCTGGAGGGAGAGCGGGCTGTGGGCTTAGTGAGGAGAGCTGGGCCTCTGTCCTCTTGTCCCGTGGCGAAGAGCAGGGGCAGGGAGTCCTTCCCACCGAAGCCAAGTTCCAGTGCTTCCAGGGGAGTCACTCAGAGCCCAGGCAAGCAAGCTTCCCACTCTCCAGCTGGATGGCAGCTGAGCCCACTGTAGGTGTCCTGGGCGTGGAGCGCAGAGGGAGATCTTGGCAGTCATCCTGGGGAGTGCGCCTGCACACGGAGACTGGTGCCTGGGAGAATGCTCCAGGCGAGTGCCGGCTGCAGTCTTTTGTGACTGTGAAGCCGAAGGCAGGGCGCTGGATGGACAAGCATCACGGGAGCATCACGGAGGCACCAGCAGGGATGCATGAGGACCTCGGCGGGGACAGGCTGCTTAGAGCTTGGCTGGGCTTACGCAGCCATGGGTGGTGAGGACACTCGGAGTCCCCGGTGGGGAGGAGACTCCCTGGTGGAAGTCCTGGGGCAAGAAGAGGATTACAAGAGGTCAGCCAGAGGGCACACAGTTGGGTCAGGAGGCCGATGGGGTGGAGGTTCCACAAGAAACCCCCCAGCGAGAAAGCCAGCATTCGAAGGGCTGTCATTTCAAAGGCTTCAGGACCAACCAGCGCTGGCCAAGAAAGACCACAGAGCAAGTCAAGTTGAAAACAGGACTTCCACACTTTCCTTCTGATCCTGACTCCTCCTGCCCCCATGATACAGCAGCCAAAAACCGCTGGGAGATAAGGATGAGTAGGGAGAAATAGGCGTGAAAGACCAGAGCACCGTCCTGTGGCCACATCCAGTCAGCCATGCCCCCTTTCCAGACCCATGAGCTGGGCCAAGGGAAGTGGCTTTGAATCATTGGCAAGCTGGAAGTTTTCATTTGGGCAGTTTTGATTTTGTTAGCTTGGGACATTTTGATACCTAAAACAGTCTTGACTACCAAACAGAATGTCCATGGCTGCAAGTGAGAGGAAAGTGAGTCCCGCCTGGGCTATCGACCGGGGACAGGGAGAGGGAGTCAGACGAAGCGCGTGGGAAAGCCATGGCTGCAGAATGCGCCACCTGTGTTCGCTGGGCCATCCATCTCCCGCTGGTCCACGGGCAGTCTTCCCAACTGAGTCTCTGTTCAAGCTGTCACTTCACGTAGCTTGGGTTGGAACGGGAAACAGCACGGTGAAATGCATAGGGTTCACACCTGGACCTGTGCAAACAGTGTCTCAAAGGCACAGGCCACGTTCCGTGGCCTCCAGCCACCCTCCTCCAGCGCCCCAGAGGCCTCTGCTCCCGCTCCTCGGCACACCGCGTGCCGCCACCCACCAGCCCGGGACTGCTCCACCGGGACGCATCTGCGCACCTGGCGCAGCCACGTCTGGACACCGTGCTTCTAAGAGAAGAGGCCGCCTCTGTCACGCCTAGACCAGAACAGTCCGCTTTGCAGCTGAGGGATTTGTCTCTGTGCCTGATCATATGTCTCTGCCCACGCTAGTCTTGGGGAGCCTCGGCTTTAAAATGTTGCATTGAGTGAATGGTTTTAAAGGCCTTTCTGGGTGCAGACCGGTTGGACTGGCAGCTTGACCTCTTCCTTGAACCCCACCCTGGGGAACCCCGTGACGAGCAGCTGTCAGAGGCTCAGTGCTGGGGCCCCTGGAGGACAAGGGCTGAAGTGGCAGGAGGCAGCACTCACCTCCATGCCAACTACCTGTTGTGGATCTGTGTGGTCTCGGGGTACAGTAGGGTATCCATGGTGTCACTGTAGCAGGATTGGCAGCTTGGCCAGGGCTGGGTGCCGGGTGGGATTGCTGGGTGCCAGATGGGGTCTCAACCTGTGATCTGAATTTCACTGGGGGCACAGTTCATGGCAGAAAGAGCAATGGTGTAAAGAGGCTGGGGGCTGGCGCTGTGGCACAGTAGGTAAATCCTCTACCTGCAATGTTGGCATTCCATATGGGCACTGGTTCTAGTCCCGGCTACTCTACTTCCCATCTAGCTCTCTGATATGGCCTGAGAAAGCAGTAGAAGATGGCCCAAGTCCTTGGGACCCTGCACTCATGTGGGAGACCTGGAAGAAGCTCCTGGCTCCTGGCTCCTGGCTGCTGGCTTTGGCAGCTGTTGAGGCCATTTAGGGAGGGAATCAGTGGATGGAAAACCTTTCTCTGTCTCTCCCTCCCTCTCTGTCACTCTGCCTCTCAAATAAAGAAACAAAAATTTAAAAAAAGGGGGGGCTGGTTTCCAGTCTACAAGGTCTTGTGGTAGTAGTCAGGGCTGCATGGAAAACTTAGAAGCCAAAAGCACAGGAAACAAGGCTCAAGTCAGCTGAAAACTGGCAACCAAGGTCACAGTCTGTCTAGCACAATGATGACGGTGTTGTGTCTCAAGCGCTGGCTAGGATTTCTAAAGCTGCTACTGCCTGAGCCTGGGACTAGACCTCCTAATGGGGGAGGGGGGCACAGAGGGTTCAAGCGAGGGTCAACAGGGCCCTGAGAAAGTCCTGGTCCAGGGACAGGGTAGGAGCCTCTCACCTGCCTCTCAGACCTGGCCACTCTATCATTTGCTCACCCCCCCTCGTAAAGCAGGGAGCACTGTGATCTGTCCACGGATGCACAGAGCTCACACAAGCGGAATGAGCAGCAGCTGGGGCAAGCGTTGGGTCTGAAATTGTTTCCAAGGTGTTGGGAGTACTCTGGGGAGCTCAGTGGCCGCAAGGGCCTCATGAAGTCCAGAAGGGCTGGACAGAGAGGCCTATGAGGTGCTAAGCCATGAAAGCGCCCGCCCTTTCTCTCTCCCTCCCTCCCTCTCTCTCCCCCCCCCCACCTCTCTCCCAGCACTGGCTGATGGGGCCATCTGGGGAGTGAACCAGCAGATGGAAGATTCTCTCTCTCTCTCTTACATGTATACCACCAGTATTAACAGGTGCACATTGACCATACGATCGCATACACATTTGAACATGGAGTGTGTGTGATTACACCTGTGGAGCTGAGCATCTCAGAGAGCCAGGACCTCCCGTCCCCACTCCTCCTGGCACCCTCTCAGGTACTTGCCTCTGCCCTGGATGAGTGGGTAGGGAAGGACTGTGCGGATCTGCATGGAGGGCGGGGGGAGGCGAGGGCAGAGCTGTCCTCCGACCCCAGCCACTCACTCGAGGCCGTTTGACTTGCGTGGCGTGTGACTTCGCAGAGAAAGAAGCTGCAGGCCCGGCCAGGGACAGCTGGCTCCTGTCCTTCCCACACTGCGGTGACTCAGGCAGGCCAGCCCGCGGCAGGCGGCTTTGGGGTGACTTGCTGAAGAATGTTGTGTTGCTGGTCTCATTTCTTCGGGGTCTAAGCGGAGTCCTCTTCGACACGCTCCAGTGACTGTAATTCTGGCTTCCTCGGGGTGTCTTGGGCATTCTTGGTTTATCCCAGTGACAGGAGGTGGCTGTTTCAGCAAAAACAATGATCACAGTGACTGGGCTGGCCAGCGCATGGGAGCCATGCTCTACTTTCCAACAAAAAAGAGCCTCGGAAGCACCCCAAGTTTTTGAGAGTTTCAACGATAAGATGGAGTAGATTTATGGGAGCAAAAAAAAATTAAGCATTAAATTCAGCTTCATTTGTGGCTCTTTTGCTTGCAAGGAATGAGCTCTCCAGGCCACGCTCAGCTGATTAGAGAGGTGCTGGACAGAGACCCACAGGCTGTCCCCAGGCCCCTCCTTGGGGCTGGAACAGAGGGGAATTTCAAACAGAAGGGAGCTCTGGGGGCCTTGGAGGCCGCTGCTCTGGGGCTTTCTCTATCGCACGGTGTGGGCCAGGAGTGTGGGGTGAAGCGTGTCCCCTCAAAAGTTAGGCTGAAGTCCTAACTCTCTGTACCTGTGAAGGTGACCTTATCTGGAAATAGGATCTTTGCAGAAATGCTCAGCTTAGAAGGAGGTCACCCCGGATTTGGGTGGGCCCTAAATCCAGTCACTGCTGCCCTTGTAAGGAAAGACACAGAGACACACTGGAAGGTGCAGGCAGAAATTGGAGTGGTGCGGTCAGAAGCCAAGGAACCTCGGGGGTGGCCAGCACGCCCAGGAGAGGGAGGCAGAGTCTCACGGGAGCCTGCCGCGGGGGCACAGCCCTGCTGAGGCTCACACAGTGGACCTGGAGACTCCAGATCTGTGAGCAAGGGGCTGGTGTGGTTTGAAAGTCGCCAGTGTGTGGCTGTTCACCATGGCAGCTCTGGAAGTAAACACACAGAACCACACACCCTGGCCGTGCCAGCAAATGGTATTCTCTGCCCGTTTCCTGTTCAAGTTCCTGCTACAGTGCGGATCTGACCAGGGTCATCATTTGTGGCTGCCCTGGGCCAATCAGTTGCTGTGGGACGCCATGCATGGGCTAAGAAGGCCAGAAGGGGTCAAGTGTCCTAAGTGTTGGCAGCTGGGGAGGGTCTCCGGGGCTGTGATTCCCTTCCGTCCCTCCCCTTCCACACGCACAGCCTACTTCCTGTTTGTTTACTGCCGGAGAGAAAAGTAAATCATTTCTTTTTAGTGGAGGTTCGGCGACAAGTGCAGCAACGTGACTCCCGACTGAAGACGCGCAGGTCCCGCAGTGAGAGCCGCATCTGTTACTTGCAGCTCCGGGACCGTGTCTCCAGGCAGATACTCCCCGAGTATCTCAGGCAAGTCACTTATTGTCCCCGAGCTTCCGTGTCCCCGGTTGTGACATGGGGTCCGTGCCACTGACCTGAGTGAAATCCGATCAAGTCAGAAAAATGGATGAGAACATTCGTGGACCTTGTTAAAGCTCCCAGCGCAGGGCGGGCTCCGTGCAGGCTCAGGGACGGCGTGCCTGCTGGCTGCCTGCTTGTCCTTTGTCCTTTCCGATGGTGCTAGCTCGGTTGCTCTCAGTAATAGCTATTCTCCATTACTATTACTCATTCCAGGCCCTGAATCATTCTGATGGATACAACTTGACATCAGCCAATTTGCCTAATTCATCACCTTTGCATTTCTCTAATACTAAAGACAAAGTAGGAAGGTTTTCCAACCGGCCTTGTGGTTTTCTTCTCTCTCCTCTGGCATCAGTGGGGCCGTGGGTAGACTCCTCCGGAAAGGCTCTCCATGGGGAAGGCGGCTGGCCGGGGCTTCTGCACTTAGACCCACTCGCAGCAAGGCCTCCATCAGGCAGGGGCTGACCACGGCTTTGCCTTAGCCTTGCCTCTGCAGCTCCCAGGGCTGGTCCTTGGGCAACCATTCTTTTTTAGTGTTTGGCCTGGGATTCAGGCCAGGCCAGCTGGGTCTGACATCCCCCAGCAGGTTCCTTGCTCTGGTGTGAGCTCAGTCAGGGCCTCAAGTTTGAAGTTCTCGTTTCAAGGTTCAGGCCTGATCCGTCACCCCCGAGGGTGTGAATCCTAAATCTGCTCATTTCTTGAAGTCCAGCCCAGCCATCTCCTCTTAGAGGAAAATGTATCCTGCTCTGAACCCCTGTGCCCCTGTTCCTTCCCCATGACCTTCACCATGACCTTCACACAGGACGCTGTGACAAGGCGGCAGGCACACTCTCCCCCACTCTCCCTCGGCCCTGTACCCCCTTGGAGAACCAATTTTGTGTTTTGTTTCCATTTTCCAATGCCTCTCTATGCTCACACTAATGTATTCCTTCATATAGCCACACACATAAAGGGATGTTCTAGTATTTAGATAGGATCATGGTATACATCTACGATTACCTCTTTTAACCTAATGATACATTCTGGGCATTCCTGCATGCCATATGATCTAATTCCTGTTCGTGGTTGCATATGCTTCCATGTATCTATCCAACCGTTTTCTTGTGGTTTTCTGCTCTGTGATTTTGGACACACATACATTTATCTCTGTAGGAAAGAGTCATAGCCATGAACCTGGGGCCGTGAGTTGGGATATGCCTAATTCTTGGGGTGACTAGTGCATATCTATGCGGTGACATAGCTCTCCCATGAAGTGTGGTGTGCCTCTATCCTCACTCCCTCACCAGCTTTCAGAGGTTAAAGGTGATTATTTTGCATCTTGTACTATCTGCCAGGTAACATGGGCATTTTATTTTAATTTCCATTTTCTTAAATACTGGTGCCTTTGAGCATCGTTTATGGCTACTGGCTGCTTGCACTGCTTTCTTCTGTGACTTCCATGTTCAGATCCTTTGCTCCTTTTTTATTGTATCCTCTAACTCTTAATGTCCAATAATTCAGTGATTTTTGTGCTTGTCCAACGTTCTCCATAGTCACAGCTAACATTTGTGTAGCGTAGAGAGCACTTCTCCCATGCATCAGTGTCCCCACTATGATCCTGCCAGGAGTGTGTCATTACCCGGAGTTTCAGGAAACGGAGATCAGAGACTTGCTCAGGTGACACCGGCTACTGTGGCAGAACCGCGGCTCCCAGGCCCTCCAGCAGCACCACGGGGAGGATCCATCTGTGACTTCTCCCCATACGGTGCCCTACCCGGGCCTTCTGCCAGGGAAGTGGACATCCAGCAGGTGCAGTGATGAACTGGAGGAGGGAGGAGAGACTGACAGACACGTGGAAAGATGGAGGGTTGCATCAGCTTCCTGGTACAACCCATCCCCCAGTAAACGCCTCCTGGATTTCTGCTCAGAAATGCCCTTCTCGTTCTTCACCATCATTGCCAAGCACAGGCTTTCCAAGGCTTCTGACCCTGCCAGATTCCTTGACTGCTGGTCTGGTGTGGCGTCTCTGCCCCATGTGTGGAAAACAGCCCCTTGCCTCAGCTCAGTGACACTCGAAGCTAGACGTCATTAGCGCACATCCTTCCTTTCCCAGGGAGACCGGCAGTGTCTGGAGACTTCTCTCTTGCTGTTGCCACTGAGGAGGAGACACTCCTGGCATCCAATGGGTAGAGGCCAAGGCTGTGCTAACTTCCTGCAATGCGCAAGCCCCAAACGCCCATGGGACCACTGCTAAGTGACCTGGGCTTAAAGTCACAGCAACCCATTAGAGATGGCACCAGGGAAAGGATGGATCTGGGGTTTGCAAACCCAGGAGACTGGGCTGTGAGTATTAAAGAGCCTGTACATCAGATGTGTGGGCTCTCAGGCAAGTCACTTATTGTCCCCAAGCCTCCGTGTCCTCACATGTGAAATGGGGATGACCTTTTCCTTAAGAAGTTCTAGGGAAGCTCGAGCAGGAGAGTGCATGGAGCAGAGGGCCAGGTAGACGTGACCGAAGCTAGTTGCCATTGGGAAGCCTTTGGAAAAGGCCTCTTATCTTTGGGGGGTGAGTTTGCAGAAGCACATCTTATGATCTCTTGGTCTCCGGACTGACTGTGCGTGGGATCTATGCCCGTGAACACGCAGCTGTTTGCAGTTTGGAGCCCGGAAGGCTGGCTGCATGCTAATCTCCCAGTGCCCTTCTTTGGTCCTCTGGAAACTTTGCAGGTGGACAGCTAATCAATGGGGGGAAATGATGACTCCTGCATTGTGCCCATACTAACTGTAGCCCCGTAGCTGAGACCCAGGACTTGGGGACATGCTTTACTATTGAAGGAAAGTGGGCAGGGAACTGTGGTGGAATCCTGAAGCTTAATCTGGCTGGCTGGGGAGCAAGGGCTGGGGGTCATGAAACAAAGCAGCTAAGGGAAGATGGACAGAGGCATGGTGCCCAAAGCAAGGGGCAGGGGAGCTAAAAAGGGAAAACAGGAAAATGAAAGGAGGGCCTGAGGAATTCTGGAGCATGAGAGCTCACGTCAACGAGAGCCCACGTACTCAACCTTGGAGGGGCAAAGGAGTTTCACCACCCACCTGCCCACATTGTCCCGAATCTAACCTCACTCCACTTTGACCATCACCCTCTGTCCCAACCCAGGCTCTTCCTCTGCCCTCTCTTCCCCCCTCATCAGGACCTCTCAACTCCTCCTTCTGCCTCGGGGGTCTTATTAGAGTCCGTTCACCATGTCGACTTGGGAGGGGAGGGAAAAGAGAGGAGAGGCCAGAGGGAAGGGTTAGTCCTGAATCCTAGGGATCCAGTTCCCCAGCCTGCTCCTGGTTTATCCTGCCTTGGGGACCAGAGGGCAGTCCTCTCCCTGATATCCCAGGCATGGAACTAGCGTGTGCCCAAGCACACGCACACCTTGTGGAGGTGGCACACCGACTCTGCCCAGGAGACTGGCCTGGAGCCAGGTGCTGTATCTTCTCCATGTGAGTAGCCCGGATCCCTGGGCCCTCGCGTCAGTGTGAAGCCTCTGTGAGAGTGGAGGAGAGACGCCGACAGAGGCCCGGATGCCAGGAGAGCATCAAAGGTGACTCAGACCCTGGTTCCAGGAAGGAGGAACCCGGGGAAGTTCCTTTATCAGGGCTTCTCGCTCAGCTGCGGCAGGAGGCGGACGGAGGGGGACCCAGACCGCTTGTCTCCCCGTGTGGGGACCAGTGCCCCTGGGGAGCTCAGGCTGCCTCCAGTCTGGCTGGCTGGGGCGGGGACTGGGGGGGCTGGCGTGGCAGCTGTGGGCTGCACCGCGGCCTGTCAGGGAGGAATGATTAATGAGCAGCCGCACCAGCTGAGGCTAACCTTTGGAGAGCTGAGCAGGGCATCTGCAGAACTGTCAGTGCTCTGACAAGGACAGAGCTGAACAACCAATTATGCCGCCATCACTAAGGTGGGCTGTCACTTTAATCCCAGCCATTCACTTAGGCAAGGACAGGGAAATTTCTCCTCTGCAAAGGCATGTGCCTTGGCCACCTTAACCGTTTCAGGACAGGGCAGGGACCCGCGCTGGGGGCTGCTGGAGCGTGGGGTCCTGATAAGTCGCCCCACTTCTGGGCTCTCCTCGGTTTCCGGTCCTTCTTTCCCACCGGCCATGGGAGCAGCATTCCAAAGTCACACATGCAACTCCACGTGCCTTCCGCTACCGCCTTTTCCTTCTGTTGCCTCTCACGGCTTGCAGGGTAAGGTCTGAATTCCCGAACCTGGCATTCACAGCTGTGCAGCCAACCGTCATGGGATGAACGCGGAAAGCGGGAGGCATTATCCTCGCTACAGAGCAGAGCAATTAAATACAGGCGAGTCCTTGCCCTTTGGAGGCTTGTGCTCTGAGAGCAGGCGGAGACAAGGAAATCCCCAAGTAGAGTCCAAGGGCTCTGCTGGCAGCTGGGGGCGGTCCGAGGCGGGGCAGGAAAGAGCAAGGCAAGGGCAGGGGCCATTCTGGGCTCCCCCTACAGGGCTGAGCGCCCATCAGTCACACAGAGACGTGGGGAAAGGGAAGCAGGTATAAAGGCACAAAGGTGACAAAACTGCTTGAATCCTGGCCGTGGTAAGCGATGCCAGGTGTCTGGGATTCCAAGGCCACAAGAAGTAGCCAATTGGTCTGGAAAAGCGAGGACCAGGTGGGAAAGGGCTTTGAATGTCAGAAATATTGATTTGGATTTTATTGAACTTTCTTAGAAGGGAATATTTTTAGGACCTGCCTTCCTACCACTATTTTTTTTCCACACCCTCTGTACCTCTGTCTTGCAGCTATTGTGGGTCCCAGACACAACAGTGTGCTTTGCCTTGACCTTGACCTGCTGTTGCACCTTCCTGATGTTGACCTTGACACTCTCTCAACCCAGAGAGGCACTCCTCCTTCTCCTTCCTTGCTGGAAAACTCAGAATTGTGTTTTCATGCTAATAACAGAGGGTCAAAATAGGAGTTGTCTAAGTGAGATGGAGGTTTGTTCTTTCTTGTGCAGGACATTTAGCAATAAGTGGTTGGGGACTGACAGTAGCACAGCAGTGTCATCCAGCGCCCAGTCTCCTTCCTTCTATTCATGGCTTCTAGTCCCAACATCACACCTTGGTCACGGGACAACAGCCAGAGCCACGGCCCTGTGTACCCATCTAGGAAAGAAGAAAGAGGAAGGGAATGCAGCAAAAAGAAGGAGCTTTCCCGGGCAGTCAGCCTCCTTGAAGAGGCTGTTAGTAACCTCGCCTGGAATGTGTGCTTCTATTTCACTTCTCACCCCATCTGCAAAGGAAAACAGAAAATGTGCTTGACTTGGTTTTGGTTTTGATTTTTTTTTCATGGCAGTGTTTATCCTCTCCCAACAAAGTCAGGGCTCTACTGGTAAGGAAGAAGCGGAGGATGAGCAGACAGCTCACGATCTCTGCCACACTTGCTAAGCTAAGGCACCTGACTGTGTCCCACAGAAGGGGCAGACATGAAGGAGACGAAAGTTTCAAGGGTGGAGGAGTCATGGTAGAAAATGTCCAGAGGAGACTAATGCAATCAGAACCATGAGGATAATTCTAAATAATTGTTAAAACTTCAGGTATGTACCAAATGTACAGTGTTAAGCTGCTGCTTGCAATGCCTGCATCCCATATTGGAGTGTCTGGTCCAAGTCCCAGCTCCTCCGCTTCCAGTCCAGCTTCCTGTAGATGCACATCCTGGGAGGCACCAGGTGATGCTTCAAGCACTTGGGTCCCTATCAGCCCTGTGGAAGACCCGGTTGGAGCTCTGGGCTCCTGGCTTCAGCCTGGCCTAGCACTGGTTGTTGTGGAAATCTGGAGAAAGAATTAGTGGATAGAAGATCTTCTCCATACATCTATCTATCTGACTATCTAGCATTTAAATAAAATTAAAATAAATTTATTAATAAAAACTTAAAGTTTGGGTTTTCTCTAAATTTCTAACATTTATCTTGGGAAAATTTTACATACTGTAAAACAAGAATATACTATAACAATCTTTTTCTAAGATTCTATGCTTTTAAGAAATGACGGTGAGTGAAATTGGAAGAAAGAAGTAACTTCTCAAATAAAAAAGTCTAGAAAGATTCCAGGCTACTCTTGATTCTGAAAATTGGGAGAATATAATAAACTAAGAACTATTTTTCAAAAATGTCAGTGTCACTGGGATAGTGAAATTAAAATCAACATTTTATCTTCCAGTAGAAATATGAACTCAAAGAAACTAGAGTCCATCTACCAATAATATAAGCTAAAAAAAGAAACAAGACATATAATACCAAGATGATAAGGAAAAGACAAAAATAACTAGTTACAACAATGTGTATAACTATTACATTTCTCTCTTAAAAAGACTTCGACTGAATTAAAATTAAACTCAACTGTATTCTCTTTACGAGAGAATAATCTAAAACAATGTCCAGCATGCAATAAAAAAATTACTAGATAATCAAAACAGCAGAATAATGTGTCCCATAGCCAGGAGAAAACCCATAATAAAAACAAAAGTAGAAATGACAGAGATGACACAGTTGGCAGACAAAACCTTCAAAACACCTATTATTGTTATGCTCAATGATTTAAAGGAAAACATGAATAAAATTCAAATATACATGGAAGATTCTTTTAAAGAACCAAAAAAATCTTAGATATTAAAAATACACCTGAAATGAAACCTGCTGCACCAGCATCCCATATGGACACCTGTTCTAGTCCTGGCTACTCCTCTTCCAGTCCAGCTCTCTGTTATGGCCTGGGATAGCAGTGGAAGATGGTCCAAGTCCTTGGGCCCCTGCACCCATGTAGGAGACCTGGAAGAAGTTCCTGGCTCCTGGCTCCTGTCTCCTGGCTTCGGATTGGCATTGCTCCAGCTGTTGCAGCCATCTGGGGAGTGAACCAATGGATGGAAGACCTCTCTCTTTGTCTCTATCTCTCTCTGTAACTCTGTCTTTCAAATAAATAATAAATAAATAAATAAATAAAAAGAAATCTGCATTGAATGAGGTTAATGTTAAACACTACAAAGAAAAGCACTGGTGAACTTGAAGCCATAGCAATAGAAATGGAACTGAATCATAGAAAAATAAAAGCTAAAAAATTAAACAGAGGATTAGAGGTAGGTGAGACACCACAAAATTTAATATTCATGTAACAGGAAACTCAGAGATGATGGAAGGCACACAGGAAAATATTTGCAGAAAAAAAATTATCAAAAACTTTCCAAATATGATGAGGTCATAGATCTAAGAAATTCAGTAAGTCTTAAATAATAATAATAATAATAATAATAAAAAACCAAGACACAACCAAATTGTTAATGGCCAGTAAAAAAAGAAAATCTTAAAAGCAGTCAGATTATAAAAGCACATTTCATACTAATGAACTTCCATAAGAGCATCCACAGGGGCCGGCACTGTGGCATAGTGGATTAAGCCCTGGCCTGCAGCGTCGGCATCCCAGATGGGCCCCAGATCGTGTCCCAGTTGCTCCTCTTCTGATCCAGCTCTTTTCTAATGAACCTGGGAAAGCAGCGGAAGATGGCCTGAGTGTTTGGGCCCCTGCACCCACAGTGGAGACCTGGAAGAAGCTCCTGGCTCCTGGTTTTGGCCTAACTCAGCCCTGGCTATTGCGACCATTTGGGGAGTGAACCAGCAAATGAAACACTTTCTCTCCTCTCTCTGCCTCTTCCTGTCTCCCTCTGAAGCTCACCTTTCAAATAAATAATAAATAAATCTTTAAAAACAATTTTAAAAAGAATATCCACAAATTTCTATATGACAAAGGAGTGACAACTCTAAATGATCAACCAACCAACCTGCCAATCAATGTTCTCAGCTTAGAATCTTATATCCAGTGAATACAGCTTTCAAAAATAAAAGTGAAACTGAGTTCTTGGACAAGCAAAAACAATTTGCTAACAGCATAAATATTAAAGAAAGTTCTTTAGGTTAAAGTAAAATGAGACCAAACGTGAATGAATGGGAATGTATTGATGCACTTGGGAAGGCAATAGAAGATGGCCCATGTACTTGGGCCCCTGCCACCCATGTGAGAGACCTGGATGGAGTTCTTGGCTTCTGGCTTCAGCTGGGCCCAGGACTGTAAACCAGTGGATGGAAGATCTCTCTCTCTCTCTATCTCTCTTTCTCTGTTCCTCCACCCCATCACTCTGCCTCTCAAATCAATAAATCTTTTTTAAAAAGATAAAGTACTTTTTCTATCTCTGTTAAATTTCTTTAAAAGATAATTATTTTCTTAAAGGAAAAATAACACAATGTGTTATAGGAGTTATAACATACATGGAAATTTCATGTATTGCAATGACAGCAAAAAGTGAGAGAAAATAAAAACATACTGCTATAAAAAATCTCTATCACACATGAAGTGATATAGTATTATAGGGAGTCAGACTGTTGCATATCTTATTTATTTATTATTTGAAAAGCAGAGAAACAGAAATAGATCTTCTATCTGCTGTTTCACTTCCCAAATGCCTGCGACAGCTGGGACTAGGCCAGGCTAAAACCAAGAGCTGGGAACTCAATCCAGGTCTCCTACATGGGTGGCAGGGACTCAGCTACTTGAGCCATCAGCGGTTACCTTTTAGGGTGTGCATTAGCAAAAAGTTGAAATTGAGAGTGAAGCTGGGGCCGAATCTGTGGCATAGCGAGTAAAGCCGCCACCTGTAGTGCTGGCATCCCATATGCGCACTGGTTCGAGTCTTGGCTGCTCCACTTCCCATCCAGCTCTCTGCTGTGGCCTGGGAAAGCAGCAGAAGATGGACCAAGTCCTTGGGCCCCTGCACCCACGTGGGAGACCTGGAAGAAGCTCCTGGCTCCCGGCTTCAGATCAGCCTTTCTTTGGATCAGCCCAGCTCTGGCTGTTACAGACATTTGGGAGTGAATCAGTGGATGGAAGACCTCTCTCTCTCTCTCTCTATTATTTATTTGACAGGTAGAGTTATAGACAGTGAGAGAGAGAGAAACAAAGAGAAAGGTCTTCCTTCCATTGGTTCACCCCTCAAATGGCTGCTACAGCTGGAGCTGCACTGATCCGAAGCCAGGAGCCAGGTGCTTCCTCCCGGTCTCCCATGTGGGTGCAGGAGCCCAAGCACTTGGGCCATCCCCCACTGCACTCCTGGGCCACAGCAGATAGCTGGAAGACCTCTCTCTCTCTCTCTCTCTCTCTCTGCCTCTGCCTCTCTGAACTTTGCATTTCAAATAAATTAATAAATAAATCTAAAGAGAGAGAGAAGCAAGCAGGTGTCCTAAGTGGTGCCTTAACTGCTCCCCCTGTTGCGTCCTACAAGTCTTAGAGAAACCATTACAAAACAGTGACAACTAGAAAGTCAACAGTACCATCGGGACATTCAGAAATACCAGTTCTGAGGTGGGTATTTGGCATAGGAGTTAAGATGCCACTTGGGATGCCAGCGTTCCATGTGAGAGTGCCAGAGTTTGAATCTCAGCTCCACTTCTGATCTTAGCTGCCTGCACCTAGGAAGGTAGCAGCTGATGGCTCAAATAGTTGGGTTCCTACCACCCCTGTAGGAGACCTGGATTGAGTTTTCAGCTCCTAGCTTCAGTCTGGGCCAGCCATAGGCATTACAGACATTTGGGAGGGTGAACCAGCAGATATAATATCTCTGACTCCATCTCCCTCCTCCATCTCTCTGTCATTCAAGTAAAATAAAATAAAATAGTAAATAAATATTCTTAAAATAAATTAATAAAAATAGTAGTCCAAAGGGAGGTAAGGAAAAAAGATAGAAAGAACAAAGTACAGACAGGACAAATAGAAAATAAGTGACAAGGGTGCAGCATTGTGCTGTAACAGGTCAAGCCACCAACTGCAATGCTAACATCCCATATGAGTGATGGTTCATGTCCCGGCTGCTCCACTTCCAGTACAGTTCCTTGTTAATGTGTCTGGGAAAGCAGAAGAAGATGGTCCAAGGGTGTGGGCTCCTGTACCCAAGTGAGAGACTGGGAGGAAGCTCCTAGCTCCTGGCTTCAGCCCGGTCCAGGCCAGCCCTGGCCTATGCGGCCAACTGGGGAGTGAACCAGTGGATTGAAGAGCTCTCTGTCTGTCTGTCTCTCTCTCTGTAACTCTGCCTTTCAAATAAATAAAAAAATCTTTAAAAAAATAGAACTTTAAAACAAGAAAAAAAAGACAAGTGGCAAAATTGTAGACTTAAATGGAATCATATGAATAATTACATTAAAGTATGAATAATTTAAATATCCTAATTTAAAGGCAAAGATTGTCATGCAGTTAAAAAAGTAAAACTCAACTACATGATGTCCACAGGAAATCCACTTTAAACATAAGCAAAAAAAAAAAACTTTAAATATTAGCATAGGCAATGAACTGAAAGAATGCAAAAAGATATGTCAGGCAAACACTTAACAAAAGAAAGCATGGCCATATTAATATCAGATGAAGTCGATTTCCGAGAATATTACTAGTGATATTCATGAAGGTGAAAGGATCAATTACTCAAGAAGACATAGCAATCCTAAATGTACCTAACAATACAGCTTCAAAGTATGAACCAAAACAAAATGACAAAACGGAAAGGAAACAGAACCAAACCCACAAATGCATTTGGAGATTCCAAATTTCTTCTTTCAGCACCCAGAGCAAGTAATTAGGAGATAATTGAGCAAATGAAATACCTACACAGCCCTATCAGCTAATTTACCTTACGATGAAAATATAATTTCTAGAATTTTGGATCCAAATATATACAGCAAAATCTATTAGAGATATAAGAATAAATAATCAGAAATACAACATGGTGAGGTATTTCAGTAATCCTCCTCTGATAAATTTCTATTTTTTTATAACTCGAGAAGTCTTTCTTTCTATATATTCAGCTTTGACGTCAGCTCTTTTGTTTTAAATTGTGTCTTTGGCAATATGGCGCCCAAGGTACAGGGGTCGCCCTTGCTGGAGCTGACTGTTTGACCTGAGAAATGCTACAGCCAATTTCCCATCAGTGGGACTTGTTCACAGCTCTCCTCAGCTCAGGTCTGGGGCTGGGCACTATGGCTGGGTCACTTCTCGCAGAGCCGCTCCTGGGGTTTAAAGCAAAGGGCTGGGTCTCCGGTCAGTGGTGCTGGACCTCCTGGCACTGGCTGGGCCCATGTCCGCAGCAGCACCAACCACTTCCCATTTGGCTCTGAGGGCGGGGCCCTGGTCCTGACGCTTCCCGCTGTCGCCCTCTGCTTCCTGGTCCTGTGCCACAGAGAGAGGACAGACTGTGAAAGGCGTGGCTTTCCTCACCTGCTATGGCCTCCTCCTGCTAAGCGCCGTGCCCTGGGCCTCCAGCGTGCCTGCTGTCATGGTGAGAAGCCACCATGGGCCAGCTCTCAGTGGTCACAGTCTTCCTGTTTGTCTGGGGACCCTCTCCCCCGAATCTTCACTTCCGTTCAGGAAACTGGAGATGACCTCATGACCGGAGTGTTTGTGGTCTCCTCCCTCGGCAATGGCCTCATGGCTGCACGGGTCCTTGTCTACTGAACTGCAAAGGCGTCCCACGAGCAGGAAGAGGAGCGGCAGGGCTGAGCCAGCTGTCGGAGGCACAGCCTGCTTCCATTCATCCGCCCCGCCTCCAGGTGCGCCCCGCCCCAGCCGGGGTGCTGGGGTGACCTCTAATCCCTTAATTCCTCTCCACTCCTCTGCAATCGCAGACTCTTGAGCCCGGGTGTTCGTGGCCCTGGATGTTGGGGATTCTGAGGAGGACAGAACAGTCTTTCAAGTTGACCTTTTTTTGTTTTTGTTTTTTGACAGGCAGAGTGGACAGTGAGAGAGAGAGAGACAGAGAGAAAGGTCTTCCTTTTTGCCGTTGATTCACCCTCCAATGGCCGCCATGGCTGGCGCGCTGCGGCCGGCGCACCGCGCTGATCCGATGGCAGGAGCCAGGTACTTATCCTGGTCTCCCATGGGGTGCAGGGCCCAAGGACTTGGGCCATCCTCCACTGCACTCCCGGGCCACAGCAGAGAGCTGGCCTGGAAGAGGGGCAACCGGGACAGAATCCGGTGCCCTGACCGGGACTAGAACCCGGTGTGCCGGCGCCACAAGGTGGAGGATTAGCCTAGTGAGTCGCGGCGCCGGCCAGGATTTCCTATTCTTCCTCCCTCCACCAATATCTTTTTTCCTCATTGCTGTATCCTTGATTGTTAACTTTACTCCGGAATTTTTAAACTCTGCATTACCGATTCTTTTAAAATATGATTGTTACTGCTGTTATTACCTTAACTGTTCTGTTCTACAAGTCTTTGTAAGTTACTCTTCACTCCAGCCAGAAACAGGGCTTAAGCTTTGATGTTCACCCTTGTCTGTTTCCCCTCCCTTCTCCCATGCACTTTCAAGCCCTACAGCTCAGATCTCCAAAGATGTCTCGGGACCCCCTCTTCTCTACTCTCTCGGCTTCTCCCTTTCTTTGCACCTCTATCACTTATCTTCAGGATTATTATAAAATCTTCCTGATTTCCTGGATTCCAGCTTTGGAGGATGGTGGTTGGATCCCTTAGCTAATCTAAAGAATTCCTTATAGGGGTCGGCACTGTGGTGTAGCAGGTAAAGCCACCGCCTGCAGTGTGCGCATCCCTTATGGGTGCTGGTTCAAGCTGCGGCTGCTCCACTTCCGATCTTCTCTCTGCTATGGCCTGAGAAAGCAGTAGAAGATGGCCCAAGTCCTTGCACCCCACGTGGGAGACCCAGAAGAAGCTCCTGGCTCCTGGCTTCGGGTCTGCATAGCTCTGGCCATTGCAGCCATTTGGGGAGTGAACCATTGGATGGAAGACCTCTCTCTCTCTCTCTCTCTCTCTCTCTCTGTATCTCTCTGTCTCTCCTTCTCTCTGTGTGTAACTCTGACTTTCAAGTAAGTAAATAAATCTTAAAAAAAAAAAAAGAACTCCTTGTAGTTTCACCCTGGTTCTTCTCCAAACATAGTCTTTCTCCTCCTCCTAGACATTCAAGTAATCAGTGCTCCTGCACCAGCCAGGCCTCCGCACAGCTCTGTGACTGCTTGTGCAGCCTGTGTGTGACTCCTGTACCCCTTGGCACTCTCTTCTCCGTTTCTCAAGCTGCAGGTATTGCAGACACTAAGAAGCCTCTCATGTGCTTGTCACGCTTCATAGACTGTGCAAGGAGGGGTCCCCAGAACCCCACATTTTCCTCTCTCACACACATCACACGGTGCTATAACTCTCTCTTAACCCATTCACCTTCCCCATCCCCCAACTGTAAGCTCCTTGGGCCCCAGAATTGTCTTATTCACCCTCATTTGCTAGCACCTAGCACAAGCCCTAATATAAGTGTTTTTATTGAGTGGACATGCTAGAGCGATGGCCCTAATTCCGAGTCCTGCACAGAGAGCACTCGGGGCTGCTCTTCACTCCACACGGCTTGAATACAGCTCCAGACTCTGCACGACACGGGAAGAACAGTCACCCTCGGCCTCCCTGCTCTCTCCATGGAACCCGGCTCATGGTAGGCTCTCAACAAATGTGCCTTGAGCTGGACTCAGCTGCAATATCTTATTCTGTCCTAACTTAGACCTGTGCATTGAGAAGAGGGCCTGGATGTCAGTGATGAAAGGCTATTAAAACTGCACCCAAGACCACTTCCACAGGGACTGTATGGATTTTGCTCCATATGGGGAAGCGAGAGGACTAGGGAATAGAACAAGCCCGGAGGTGCTGATTGGATGGCTTATAATGACAAAAGACCTGGTGATTTAACAAGGAGCCTCTTCTGTGGCCACTTTCTGAGGTTGGCCAAATGCAGTGTGACGTGCAGCCACATAGCAATCTCTGGCCTGTTCGTGGGGGCACTCAGCAAATGGAAATCGGATTTCCGGCGAAATCATGTTTGCGGGACAAATAACAGAGCATCGGGCTCCTTTCCCTAAGACCAGACACAGTGAGAGGCCCGCCAGGCAGGATGGTGGCCACGCAATGATGCTCACAGCCAAGAGGGAAAATTCTGGACAATCCCAGAGAAGGAGACAGAGGCAGACACATGAGGATGGGGAGACTGCCCTGCGTAGCAGCCCATGCACTGAGCTAGCCCAGGGCGTTGGCCGCTGCTGGGCCACTTCCTAGGGCCCCTTTAAGAAGGAATGGTAAGCCGGCGCCGCGGCTCACTAGGCTAATCCTCCACCTTGCGGCGCCGGCACACCGGGTTCTAGTCCCGGTCAGGGCACCGGATTCTGTCCCGGTTGCCCCTCTTCCAGGCCAGCTCTCTGCTGTGGCCCGGGAGTGCAGTGGAGGATGGCCCAAGTCCTTGGGCCCTGCACCCCATGGGAGACCAGGATAAGTACCTGGCTCCTGCCATCGATCAGCACGGTGCACCGGCCGCGGCTCGCTGGCCATGGCGGCCATTGGAGGGTGAATCAACGGCAAAAAGGAAGACCTTTCTCTCTGTCTCTCTCTCTCTCACTGTTTACTCTGCTTGTCAAAAAAATAAAATAAAATAAAAATAAAAAGAAGGAATGATAAGATCTCATGCAGGATTGCTTAGGAGAGGGAGAGAGAAGGTGGGACCCATACATCTTTAAGTATCTGACACCCTCCTCCATTATGGAAGAAAGCACAGACTTTTCCGGGTTTTTAAGTTCAATTTTAATTTGACTGGTTTGAAACTGAGTTTCCCCTCAGGGAAGGCAACTGTTGTAGGGGTTGGAGATGCAGAGAAGGATGAGCCAAGTCTCTGTCTCCATGGAGAGACACACTGTAGGGGGTCAGGACAGCCAGAGGACACAGGGCACGCGGCTGGGCTGGGAATCAGGGACAGGCAGAGAGCACCCCTTTAAAGCAGATCAGGGGCTGGGAAAATCCCAAGGAGGCTGGAACTTGAGGGAAATGTTCTCCAAGCCAGCAGGCGGGGTTGGGACACGCAGCAGCTCTCGAGGAAGAGGCCGGCGAGCAGAAATGGGTTCCATGAGGCTGTTGTGTGGGGAGAAGTGAGGAGACAGCAAAGACCCAAAAGCAACCCCTCACTGGTCGGATCACAAAGCACCCAGAGCATCCCAGGAGCAAGAGGCCCCTGCGAGTGCAGGTGTCTAGTATACCTGTTAAGACATCACCCGGGACACTGGCATTCCATCTTGGGGTCCCAGGTTCAAGTCCTGGCTCCACTGTTGATGTGCACCCTGGGAGGCTGCAGGTGATGGCTCAAGTGCTGGACCCCTGCCATCTATGTGGGAGACCTGGATGGAATTCCAGACTCCCAGCTTCAACCTGGCTCTGCTCTGGCTTGTCCTGGCCATTGCTGGCCTTTGGGGAATGAATGAAAAGACAGAGGATCTCTCTCTCTCTTTCTCTCTCCCTCCCTCCCCCCTCCCTGTCTCTCTCTGCCTTTCAACCCTGTAACTACATGCAGTGTTTCCACCCCAGATGTTAAGCACCCCCTTGCTCAGCTTCTGTCCCAGTGGAGTGGGGAGCCAATCACCAGCCAGGGTCAAATGCTGAATGAGCGAGAAGCCCAGGGTGCTGTCGCAGGGAGAGGAGGAGCGGGCAGAGCAGGCCCTGGAAGGGTGATATTTGACACAGGCCTCCAGGGAGGATCAGGACCCTGGACTTGGCACGAGCCCTGGAGAAACCAGCCACCCAGCACCAGATGCTTGGCTGGCTGCCAGCTCTGCCTTCGCTTCTTCCCTGAAATTCCACCTCTACCAACTGTTTGGGGCTGGAATGCTGGGATTCCCAGAAGCAGCAGCCTACTGGGATGCCTGGGAGGCCACCTGCCTGCCATCTCCTTTTCTTCTTAGGTTCCCAGGGAAGGTGCAAACCTTGCCCTTTGGGGCTCCTGGGTGGAGCATTTGAATTCCCTTGGGAGTTCCTACGCATTCAAAACCCCACTGCTGCTGAGTCTGTGCGCATTTGGATAGGGATGTTGGCATTCTCCTTGAACCATGTCTGCACGAAGGATTTTTCCAATCACACAAGCACAGTAAGATTTCATGAGTAACAGTGGAATTAAAAGCTATTTTTTGGGCCGGCACTGTGGCGCAGAAGGATAACATCCTGGCCTGAAGCGCTGGCATCCCATATGGGCGTTGGTTTGAGACCCGGCTGCTCCACTTCCAATCCTGCTCTCTGCCTATGGCTGGGAGGGCAGTAGAAGATGGCCCAAGTCCTTGGGTCCCTGCACCCACGGGGGAGATCCGGAAGAAGCTTCTGGCTCCCGGCTTCGCAGCTCCAGCCATTGCAGCCAATTGGGGAGTGAACCAGTGGATGGAAGACCTCTCTCTCTCTCTCTCTCTCTCTCTCTCTGCCTCTCCTCTCTCTGTGTAACTCTGACTTTCAAATAAATAAATAAATCTTAAAAAAAAAGCTATTTTCCAAGGCTTTTGGCGAAGTCAGAGGCAGGGAAGAGATCTGGAATCATTCAGCTCAGGCAGAGACAGGCCTGGTTTCCAGCCTCTGCTTGCACGATTGCATACATCCTGCGACGGGGAGCTCACCCCCTTCCTGAGACAGCAGAGTTCACCCTGCAGCAGAGAGGTTAGAACGATCTTTTACGCCAGCTTCTCTGTGTGGCCCCTGGTCACTCATCATCATGTGGCCTTGGGAGCTGCACAGAGTGGGCCACAAGGTTGCCATGGGCTAGCCACAGATGGACTCTCCAGGTCCGGTGTGGTTATGCAGGAGGCAGTCTGCAGGAGCTGAGACCGGGGGCAGGCTGTGGGGCTGGTCTCCTGGGTGCAGACAGCAGCTGCCGAGTCCTGGCGTGGAAGCCTCAGGGCAGGCCAGGGAAGGCTGGGAGGTTGGGAGGAGCATGAGGTGCTGGCGGTGAGGGCTCCGAAGCAGAGGGTTCTTGCAGCTAACCGCCAAGAACAAGAATCGCTGTGTTCACCTGGCGCTAATTAATTCTCCCAGCCTCTGTCAGCTCTGGATGCACACTCTTTCCTCCCTAAGCAGCATTTTTGATGGGTGGCGCCATCCCTAACCATCTCTCGTCTCTGCCTTCTGGCCCATCCTATTCTCTACCCTTCCTAGTCCTTCTTTCTCTTCCTGTGTTGCTCTCCTTTCCTCCTGCCCTTCCTGCCTCCACCACCATTTCTTGCACCTCGTCCCCTGCCTATGACAGGTGCAGCAAGAATCTATCATCTACACCACCGTGTTCAAGCAAAGTGTGCTGTGCGTTGGGCTTCATTTATCTGTTGTCCTGTGTGCCTTCTGCGGGTGGCTGACCCTGCCTTGAGATCACATTCTCTTCCCTGCTTCTTGGCCAATGGGCTCTGCATCCATTTGGGGAGAGCTGAGCACAGGTAATTTCTGCAGCAGGCAAACAGGATGCAAAGAGGAAAATCTAGACTCCCAAATACAAAATGATTTGCTTCAGGAATTATTTAAAGAGCTAGTGCATGTACAATGCAATTCAATTTACAAAGATTAGCTTCACATGCAACCTCCCAGTAACACCCTTCTTATGCATAGTGAGCCTCTATCTGAATCTTTAATAAAAAATTGTTTAAAAGTCTAACTGGATTCTTGTTCCTTTGGGCAACTGTGGGGGAGCAGAGTCCTTCTTTTAAGGCAGATAGCAGAAAAAGCCGATTTCGGGGACTGGTTCATCAAGTGGGTCTAGGAAGGTTTAGCCTCTCTAAGCCTCTGTTTTCTCATTCATTAAATGGGAACAATAAGACCATCTGGCAGGTCTGTGGTGAGGGATACAGGGGCCAGCATTTGTAACTCAAGACCTTGGAGGCTGTTCTGGTTGAGAGTTGAGGAACAAGTGTCTCTAGGGTATTTCTTGGATTTTCTGATCACATTTCATAAAATCATGAAGTGTGAGGATGATGGGTTTAGGAAGTCCCTGGTTCTTGGCAACCAGTCCCATCAGGAGAACTGCCTTCCATCTTCCGGAATGGCTTGAAGGGAAGCTACGTATGAGGAAGCAGCTGTAAGACACTGGGATTGGTAGCATTGTGGTTGGCAGGTGTACGTTAAACGATTAATTTGGAAGAACTTCTGTGTTCCTTAGAGACAATAGCTTAAGTTCTCTGCATCAAAAAGAAGTAGTATCCAATGATACATCAGAGAAGGCAAAATAAAACAATGAATAGGTAAACAAAAAATGGCAATTAATCCATAAGGATAAAATGGAAAACGTGAAGAGAGGTGGGCACTGTGGTGCAGTGGGAGAGGCCACTGCTGGGGATACCTACATCCCATATCAACTCAAGTCCCAGTTACCCCACTTCTGAACAGCTTCTTGCTCTGTGCCTGGGAAGCAGCAGGTTATGACCCAAATGCCTGCATTCTGGCCACCCACACGGGAGACCAGGATGGAGTTCCTGGCTCCTAGCTGCAATGTGGCCCAGCCCTGGCTGTTGCAGGTATTGGGCAGTGAACCAGCAGGTGAACTGTCTCTCTGTCCCCTTCTCTCTCTCCCACCACCTTTTAAGTACATAAGAAAAACTACTTCGAAAAAGATGAAGTGATCAACCACAGGGAAAGCGGTAGGAGGAGAGCTCTGCTACTCTGCTCTTTGCAGCGTCCCACTTGTGAACGGAGAGAGCAAGAGAGCAAACACTGGGCAGCAGGCGGCAGCCAGAGAACATCAGAGGATTCCCCAAAAGGGGTGCTCAGCTGGCAGCAGAGTGGACTGCAAAGGCTTCTGATACAAAACTGACTTTGAATCCAGAGTTCAGGGAGTGAGTTAAGGATTTAGGATCAATGAAAATATTTTACTCAGTTCTGGGAATAAATCCAAGCCAAGCTGGCTTAAATAGTCACAGATACTGGTTAATAATTAGCTACAAAAGAACAGAATGGAAGTTCTCTCAATCCTACTCTAAATGTGCTAACAATTCTTTTGAAAGACTTGTTTCAAATTGTTCTCTCCACTCTCTCAATTTACATTCTCCTCTCCATCCCTCCCAAATAAGGGATCTCTGTCCCATCTCCCCAAGACTGCTTGTTAAGATCACCAGTGATTGCCACGCTGCTACCTCCAGTGCCACTGCTTCAGTCATCTTGTTTAACCTGCCAAACAACCACCATCTCAGTTTTTGCATATTTTTTATTTTGAAAAAATTATACCTCTGACTTATTTTATTTTTAAAGATTCATTTATTTATTTGAAAGTCAGAGTTTGGGTGGGGGTGGGGAGAGGAGGAGAGATCTTCTACCTGCTGGTTCATTCCCCGGATGGCTGCAACAGCCAAGGCTGAACCCAGCCAAAGCCAGGAGCCAGGAGCTTCATCCAGGTCTCCTACATGGGTGCAGGGGCCCAAACACTGTTTTTCCCAGGGCCACTAGCAGGGAGCTGGATGGGAAGTGGGACAGCCGGGACATGAACTGGTGCCCATATGGGATTCCAGCATGGAAGATGGTGGCTTTATCAGTTACACCACAATGTTGACTCTTAAACCTTTATTTTAAAAACAATGAACACCTGCATTTCCTACATCTGCACTGACTTACCATCTAATAATTTGCCATTTTTGAGTTAGGTAGCTCTCTCTCCAAATAGACCTAGTATTATTGTAGTTTTGCTGACCCTCCAAGGATAATTTGCAAACATCATGGACTTTCACCCCTAAATACTTATACATGTGTCTCCTAAGAATAAGAAAATACATCATTGATACAATACCATTATCTAAAAGATAGATCATGTTCTAATTTCACCTGTTGTCTCAATAATGGACCAAGTCAACAACAACAAAATTTCCAATCCACAATCCTATGCGCTATTATACATTATGTTTAGTTGTCATGTTAATTCTATTTCCTCTCATCTGGAGCTGTCCTTCAGTCTTTCACAATATTGACATTCTGAAGAGGACAGAACAGTTTTGTAGAATGTCTGATGGTTTTTCATGATGAGATTCAGATTACTCATTTTTGGCAGGAATACTGTGTTCTTCCCAGTACACCACTTCGGGAGGCCCTGATGTTTCTTTATCCATTGCTGATTGTGTTTGCTTTGACCACTTGATTAAGGTGTCTTACTATAAAGGAATTTCTCCCCTTGTGTTTGTAAGTGATTGGTGGAAGACATTGATGTAGATCGCTAATGACATTTTTACCCTGAAAGTTTCGCATCCATTAATGACTTTTATCTAAGTCAGTTATAGCAAAACATTGAATTTCTCACTCTGTGATGACTTTGATATATTTTTATTTGGCATTCTACTGTAAGGAAGACTTTTATTCCCTTCTCTTCTGTTTTCATCATTTGTTTATTTTGGATCAGAATGGACTCGCGGATTATTTTTTAACTCAGTGAGTCACAATCTGTTACTGTTACTACTCATTTTAATGTTTAAATCAGTCCCAGCTTGTCCAATGGGAGCTCTTTAAAGTTAACTCCCAAGTCCCTTTTGGGATTGAATATATCAGTGGATAATGATTATATAATTATTATAAATTTTATATATGTATACATACATATATATATAGAGAGAGAGAGAGAGATTGAGAGAGAGAGAGAGAAACTCTCATCCACAGTTAGAAGCAACCAGCCCTGGAAGTGAACCCATTGGCTCCAGTACCCATCCCAGGAAGCCAGTACCTGTGAGTCAGACTCATGTGAAATCAGATCACTATCTCCGGCAATTAATATGAGAAGCCAATAATGATCTGTTTAATAATCTGCCCAAAATGACCAGAACTCAATCAATAACTGACAATTCCCCTAATATTTGTCCTTGCTTCTAATTAATGGTCAACCAGAGAAAGCCGAGTGTATTCCTCTAACCAATCCGGCAGCTCCTGCAGCTCCCCCTGCCAACAGCCTCCAGTGGAGCCTTCCTGACACTCCCCCTTTCCTCTGTGGTGAGGCTTCTCCATTCCCCTGCGCTTCTTTGAGTCTCTGCCCAAACACAGGTGGCGGTAGCTGAACCCTTGTCCTACTGAGCCCAGAATAAATAAAGAACCTTGTTTATTTCAATGGTGCTCCTATAATGGTGATTTTGAGCACTTCTTTACTCTTTGGCACAAGCAGCTCATGTGGGACTCTCCCTGCCCCAGTCTGGCATTAGTCTTTTCTCTAAGGAGCCTATGTCCTGCTAGTGGGGACTAACATTTAGAAACCATGATCTGGGTGCTGGTTGTGCTCATCCTAAGAACACTTTCTTCTCTGGAAGATGGTGACATCACACTCACCAGTTTTCTCTCTGATTTCAACAAGCCCTCACCAACTCCTCTGCTCTTGGCCTTCTGCAATCAATTTGTAAATATTTAATCACCCCAATTTCAGTCTTATGGCCTGTCCTCTAAAACAGAATGATAAACTGAATTATTAAAATAATATGTATTTATTGAACACCTATGACACAGTGGAAAGAACTCAGACAAGTGGTGGAAGCCCTGGGTTCAAGCCTAGGTAATTGACCTACCAAATGTATGGCCTACAGCCAGTGGTTGAGCAAAACTTTACTTCATCAAGTGTCAAAAGAGGCAGAATATATGCAACAGTGCATGTAAAGTGCTTGGTAGACATTTAAGCACTGCAAATGATAGTCATGAAACTCAAGCATGCTCACACATACCCATCTCATAATATATTATTAAGATCAAATGAGCTAAAACTCGCCGTGTGTCTAGGACAGTGCATGGTGTGTAGTGTGCATCCTATTTGCGTTTACTATTGTTGTTGTTATTACAACTTGTTACTTAGCTTATAATCCCCCTTTTCTCTGAGTGGTAGAAAGCCTCATCACTCCAGTGTAAGGTAAACCCTGTACTTCCAGATTTCAACAGTCTATTTAAGATGCTTTCCCTTTGCCTGTTGATCTTGGCTGGGGGGGAGGTGATAAGAGCAGAGTCCAAGAGTATCTGAACTCTGTTTTGTTGGCCCCCATTGTGAAGGAGTTCTCTTTTCCCTTTAGAAGCTAGGTTATCATCTTCATCCTCCTCTTCTCTGGGACCCCAACCCATTTTCTCTCCCCCGTGAACCTGTCATTATTGCCAGGACCCTGTCATCCCAGCTGTACACCTGCTCCTGCCAAGGGCTCAGCTCCTTAGAAGGAAGGGGTCTGTTCTTTCTCAGGGACCAGCATCTAAGCTTCAGACCCCTCTTCTCTTCCCCTCTGAACCATCTATCTGGGGGAAGGAAAACATACTTACATTATCATGAATGCTTCCCTCCTCTATGGTTTGGGGTTTAAAATCTGTCTTTTAATGTTCAAAACCAAATCTTCAGATCAAAAACAAAACAAACAAACCTTTCTTTAAAGCTCAGCTTTTCAATTGAAATTTTCAGTTTTCAACACTTTCTTTCATTGCAGTTTTACAAAAATTTACTGACAAGCTAAGAAGCAGATTTGTTGTTCTGAGCAATCCCCCTCTGCAGGCAGCTGTATTAACAGTGAAGGAAACAGTAATGGGTGCAAAAAGCAGGGAGAAATGGAACCTCTATTTCAAATATTCTATATTGTAAAAAATAGCATATTTTTTCTTGGACAATAGCTTTGACTCCTCATACTAGTCAGTTGGGTCTAATCTATATCATCCTACATCAACTTTAATATCAACCAAATCAACCAATATCAGTCTTGATTTCCTGCATAATGTTCCTGACTATGGTGTTCACAAGGGGTAAAGGTGGGGAGGATGCTGTTAACACACCTGAAGCATGCCTATCTTTAATACTGATGTAGAATGGAAGCCTCAAGTTCCCACCTGTGGGGCAGAGATCATCCTCCCTGGACTTGGACCATTCAGCAAGCTTGGTCAAGCAGGAAAGTCCTATTGGAGATGAGTCTGAAGTCAGGTCTTGCAAGATGCAACAGACCCATGGATGTGCATGGGTTGAGAGGAAGGAATCGGGAAAAGTGTGTGCATGGGGAAGGACATTCTGGGCCACAACACTTGTGTTTTATTGGAGAATGGCTGGTAGATTAGGCTGCACAACATTGATGGGCTGCGGAACCACACCAAGGAACATCATTCAGCATTTGGACAGCGGCAGATTGAGTGACGCCGAATACATAAGGACTCTCTGGTTCCCACATGTGAAGCAGAGATTTGGGTTTGTTTTAATCAGAGCTTTTGGAGCAGAGAATTGTCTTCATTTGTAAGCTAGTGGCTATGGTTTGAATTCGTCTGCATCAGAACCAACATTGAGGTTTCCTCACTGCAGCAGTGTTGGGAGGTGGTACCCAGTGGGAAGTGTTTGGGTCACAGGGTAGTGCTCTCTTGAATGGATAATGCTTTTCTCACAGGAAAAGCCACCTTTTTTTCTCTTCCACATGCATCTGCTTGCCCCTCTGCCATAGAGGCCCTCACCAGAAGCTCACCAGATAGGGCCAACCAATCTTGGGCTTTCTAGCCTCCAGAACCATGAACCAAAATAAACTTTTCTTTATGAGCTACCCACTTTCTGGAGTTCTTTTTTTGTAATGGAAAATGGACTTGAACTAATGCATGCCATGACCCACCCTGAAACCTGGACCCCGTGGATCCGTCTGTCTGCTGGTATCAGCTGAGGCAGGCAGAGCCCCAAGATCACCTCCATTTCCCACCTGGATTCTTTGGAGGGAGGTCAGTCTATATCCTGCTAAGTGCTATCATTTTACTGATATCAACCTGACCCATTTAAAGCCCTCCTACAACTTCCCATTTCTCTGCGACTAAAATCCAGGTGCCTCTTTGATCTATAGGTCCCTAATTGTTCCAGCCTCTCCCTGACCTCCCCAAGAACCGCCTCATGTTTCACACCACTCCAGGTCTCTGGCTTTCCCTTTGCCCATCAAATGAGCCACGAGTGGCCCTGATCTCTACCCCTCTACTAACAATTCCTCTCCCTGGAACACCCCCGGGTATCAAACAGCTGCTCCATCTCACCCTCCAAGCCTCAACACAAAGTTTACCACTTTTCCTTACCATCATATCTTATCTTATCTTCCCCCACATCACACTCTACTTTTTTTCTGAAAAAAAAAAAAAGTACGACTCACACATAGTAATTTTATATATTTCAGGGCAAGTCTTCTTCTATTATTATATTTTATTTTTACTGCTCATCTCCATCTGTACTTGTTGACATGTTTGTGACCCATCACTCCCCAACTGGAAGGGTGCTCATCACTGCACCCTCAGCATTTGGAAAAATTTCTGGAATTTTTAAAAAAGATTTATTTTATTTATCTGAAAGACAGAGTTACAGAGAGAGGTAGAGACAGAAATAGAGATGTCTTCCATCTGCTGGTTCACTCCCCAAATGGCCTCAACAGCTGCTAAAGCCAGGAGCCAGGAGCTTCTTCCAGGTCTCCCACTTGGGTGCCAGGGCCTAAGGATTTGGGCCATCTTTGGCTGTTTTCTCAGGCCATAGCAGGGAGCTGGATTGGAAGTGGAGCAGCTGGGACTCAAATCGGTGCCCATATGGGATGCTGGTGCTGCAAGCAACAGCTTTACCTACTATGCCACAGCGCTGGCCCCAGTTTCTGGAATTTAAGAGGGGGCTCAATCATATTTATTGAATGTTGGGTAAATTACAAACCAGTCCAACCAATTCCACTCCATTGATCAAAGATAACAAGGTGGAGAAACTCTGCTCTACATCCCCCCATCCTTGCTGCCTCAGAGACCATGGAGACAAGGGGCACATGGTTATGCCTAGTCTGGTCCAATGTTGGTTAGCTGTGTAAGTTGTTTTGGTTTTCAAATGAAATCTTACGCAAAAGGAAAATTTATGAGAGCAATAAAAGAAGAGTTGCTAAAGAGAACCAGGCTGCTCATTGTTAGATAAAGAAATCACAAGTCAACAAGGCAGGAAGGTAGAGTGAACCCTTTGGTGTTGGATTAAGTTCAGCATGAAGTCATGTGTATTTAGGTGAAGGAATGTACATGCGTGAGTGTCGATGGGTTACTGTACACAAATATATTTCATAGCTATTCCCTGAGGGGGCTAGACAGTGATGTTTCAGTAGTAAAAAGCACATCTAGTGCTCAGATTTTTTCTCTTTTGTTAATTTGAGAGGCAGAGAGAGAAAGAGAAAGAGAGAGAGAGAAAGAGAGAGAGAGAGAGAGAGAGCGCTCCCGTGCACTGGTTTATTCCCCAGATGGCTGAGGGTCGGAGCTGTGAGCTGAGACTCAGTCCATGTTGCCCATGTGGGTAGCAGGAACCCAACTACTGACTCCTCACTACTGCCTTCCAAGGTGCGCATTAGCAGGAAGCCGGAATCGAGCCAGGGCACAAGCCCTGGCACCCTGATGTGGGATGCAGGCGCCTCTACCTGCATCTTAACTGGCAGGCCAAATGCCCGCCCCCAGAGCTTGGCTTCAAATACCATTGTCATTCCAATAAAAAGACCTAGGTAGGACTCCCTGGAAAAATGACTGATTCTAGGGCAAGAAAAGACAAAATGAGCCTGTGATAGCTTGTAGAAACAGAAAGTGAAGAAGGAAAGAGGGGAGGGGGGAGAGAGGTTGGGAATGGGAAATTGTCAAAAGGGAGGAAGCCAGTTACAATAATATTGGATTATCACCCCCAAAATAGAATAAATCTCTGTTAATCTATACAGCTATAAATAAATATTGAATAAATAGAGAAGAGATCAATTTTCACATGGATAATTGCAAATCAGTTATGTGCAGCTTTTTCCCTCAAGGAGGCGGAGCGCAGCTTCCCACTCCTGAAGCATAGACCGTGCCTAATGACTCCACTGCCAAGAGCACAGCGTGCAAAAGGCTGGGAGGGAGGAGCCTGACAAGCCTTGACTCACCCGGTGATCAAGGTCAACAGCAGGGGTGATTAGCCATGTGGGGTGTATGCACCCTTGCTACAATGTGACAGCAATGGCACTTCACCTCTGAAGCCTTCTTCCCCACACCCCAAACCACAGGCTCATCAGGAGAAAACCCACAGGGATCCCAATGAGGAACATTCTATGGAACACTTGTCCCATATTCCTTAAAACTGTCAAGGTCACCCAATGCAAGGAAAGTCAGAGATGTGAGTGCTAAATGTCACCTGGTGTTCTCCATCAGATTCTGGTACAGAAGATGCGTTACGTAAAAACCAAGGACGTCCACACAAAGTGTAGGCTTTAGTTAATGCTGATGTGTCAGTAATAATTACTCAAATGTACTGCACTAATTTCAGATGCTACCAGTAAGGGAAACTGGGTACCGGGTACATGGGAACTCTCTGTACTATTTTTGCAATTTTTCTGTAAATCTAAAGCTGTTCTAAAATAAAAAGATTATTTTTTTTAAAAAAATCCCACTTAACAGTATTTTAAAATGTGTGAATGTTATTGGATAAAAATAATACTTTAATTTTTTAAATGAAAAAAAAATGTTTAGGAACTTGAGAGATTTCCCCAGCTTAGCTAGTAAGTGGGGAAGCTAGAATGAGAATTCAAGGTGTCTGATTCTGTATCTCCTGCTACCTGCTATGGACGGAACTGTATTCTTCCGGAACTCCTAGGTTGGGCCCCCAAAGCCACAAGGGGACGTATTTGGAGACAGGGCTTTAGGAAGTGATTAGGGTGGAATGTACTCAGAAGGGTGGGCTCTAACGTGATAGGATGGCTGGCCTTAGGTGGAGCGAGAGACCAGACAGCATCCCTCTGCACAAGGCATTGAGGAAAGACCTCATGAGGACAAGGCGGCCGTCCGCCAGCCGGGGGTGGGAGGAGCCCTCACCAGAGCCTGAACCCTGCTGGACCTTGCTCTTGGACCTGTCAGCCTCCAGAACTGTGAGAAAACAGGTGACTGTGTGAGCTATCCAGTGTGTGGTACTTTGTGACTGACGCTCCAGTATACGGAATACCTCGTCCTAAGCACTGTTCTGAGAACATCTCAGACGTTTGTCTCAGCAGTCACGCCAGGGTTAACGGCTATACTATCCCTCCCTGGCAGATGAGAAGCCCAAGGTTTGGAAAGGGTAGCTTTCCTGGGGTCACACAGCTAACAAGTTAGAGGTGAGCCTCCCATTCGTGGGTATTCATTGCCAAAGCCGGCTCCCCAGGGCTCTTTGTGGGGAATGGAGAGTTACACCCTGAAGACCGTGTGCATCTATACACGTTGTTTGGAATTCTCCTACATGGGAGGTTTGCACTTCTCCCCCGTGTGTTAATTTGCTAAATCACTTATTTATGTCAGTATGGACTCAACAGAGTTTTGAAAAATTCTTCTGTTGATTTGAGAGACAGAGATGTCCCGTCCTCTCATTTGGGCTACTGACCCTTTATCAGATATGTGGTTTTCAAATATTTTCTTGCAGTCATTTGCATTCTCTAACAGAGTATTTCACAGAGAAGCTTTTAGTTTTCCTGAAAGCTGACCTTCTGTTTTTGATTGCACGGAACATACTTTAGGTGTTACATACACAATCTCACCATCAAAGCACAGTCTAGATTTTTCTACATTTTTATCAAGCTACTTTCTCCCAGAGCAGCATTTATTAGATGTCTCCATGCTGTCACACATGTTGGTAGTTTCTTCTATCTACTACTGAGTAGTAGTTTTTATTATCATATTACAATCTGTTTACTCATTCACCAATTAATGGACAATTGGGTTGCTTCCAGTTTGGGGCTCTTGCGAATAAAGCTACTATGAATATCCTCACACAAATATTTTTATAAACATATGTTTAGAGGCTTGGGAGTAGAATCTCTGGATCATAGAAAATGATGCTCAACCTTATCAGAAATACTGTCTGTGCCGAAGTGTGGTCACAGTCGTGTTGTCACCAGCAGTGGATGGCAGTTGGAATTGTTTTGTATCATCCCCAGCACTTAGCATCGTCGGTCCTTGTGGGTCAGCTCATTGTGGTTTTGGTTTGCATTTTCCTGACAACCTACGGGACTAAGCATCTTTCTGTGTGCTTAATGAACTCAAATTAGGTAGAATAAATTTTCCAATTTTGTTCTTTTTGAGATGGTTATAGCAATTTTAGGCCCTTTAAATTTCCAAATACATTTTAGAATCAGCTTGTCAATTTCTACAAAAATGCCTGCTTTGATTTGGATTTAATTAGCATTAAATCTATATATACATTTGGGGGAAATCAATGACAAAAATACCGAGGGTTTCAATCCACAAACACTGGTTGTAAGTGGGGTTTTGATTTTGTTTTCTTTTTATATCCCATGGGACTTTGTGCATAAGCTGTCAAGTCATCTGGGAACAAAGACAGTTTTACTTTCTTTCTGCTGTGATCTGGACATGGTCTGAGTGGCCCCCAAGGCTCACATCCGGGAGTTTGGTCCCCTTTGTGGCGGTGTTGAGGTGGGGGAACCTTTAAAAGACCAGGCCTAGTGGAAGGTGATTAGGTCACCGGAGGTGGCACCCTTGGAGATGGGTGGAGCTCTCACAGAACCTCAGCTCCAGGGGAAAAGAACAAGCCTGGCCCTGACTCCCCCTGACTTTATGTCAGGATCCCAGGGACAAATACTTGGTCTTCAATCATGAATTGTGATGTCAACCATAGGATATTCTTACATGCCTTTTATCAGGTGGAGAAAATTCTCTCTTGTTCTAAGTTTGTGAGAGTTTTTATCAGAAATGGATGTCGAACGTTATCAAATGCTCTTTCTGCATATATTGAAAATTTTTTATTGTTAGTCTTATGATGGTAATTGTATCTAATTTGATAATGTCAAACCAAACTTTATATTCCAAGGATTATTTATGACATATTATCCGGTATATATAGTTCCATTTGATTTGCTAAAATCTTGTTAAGAATTTTTGCATCTGTACTCATAACCGAAATGGATCTTTAATATTCTTTTCTTAATGTCTGCCTGGTTTTGATATTGGAATAAAATGGACCTCATAGAATGAGCTAGGAAGTAATCCCCTCATTTTACCTTTCTGGAAGAGTGTATGCAAAGTTGATGCTCTTTCTTCCTGAAATGTTGAAGCCATCTGGGCCTGGAGTTTTCTTTGCAATGAGATTTTCAGCTACAAACTCAATTTCTTTTATCATTATGAGACTATCTGCATTATTAGTTTCTTCTTTTAAAAAAGATTTATTAATTTGAGAGGCAGAATTAGAGAGAGAAAGAGAGAGAGAGAGGTCTTTCATCCACTGGTTCACTCCCCCAGATGGCCACATCTGTCAGAGCTGGGCCGAGCCGAAGCCAGGAGCCAGGAATTTCTTCCAGGTCTCTCATGCAAGGGCCCAAGGACTTGGGCCATCTTCTACTGCTTTTCTAAACCATAGCAGAGAGATGGATCGGAAATAGAGTAGACAGGACACAATCTGGTGCCTGTATGGGATGCTGGTGCCAAAGGCGGAGGCTTAACCTACTACAGCACAGAGCTGGCCCACTATGAGTTTCTTCTTGAGTGAGGTTTGGTAGCTTGTAAAGATATTTTTCCATTTCCTTTAAGTTTTAGAACTTACTGGCGTGAGCTTGCACGTGACAGTCCCTGAATACCCATTTAGACCGCATGTGTCAACTCTGACTCCGGACTCTCTCTCCCTGCTCCCTCCTGATCAGCCTGTGGAGAGACCACAGAGTTTAACAGCTCCAGCGATCACTAAGCATTTGCTCCTGGATACGCTGATTTTCTCTGTTTTTCTGTTTTCTTATGCCCTCATTTCATTATCTCCTTTTTTCCTGGTTACTCTGGCTTTTATTTGCTCTGGTTTTTTTTTCTT
Organism: Oryctolagus cuniculus; assembly: GCF_051225735.1. NCBI lineage: Eukaryota > Metazoa > Chordata > Mammalia > Lagomorpha > Leporidae > Oryctolagus > Oryctolagus cuniculus. Next base: position 135,199,075 of record NC_142873.1, read on the forward strand.
CAGTTTCTTAGAGTGAAAGATGAAATTATTGATTGGAAGCCACTGATTTGGTTAGAAAAGGAGAAATCTTTTTCTAATATAAGGGTATGAATTTCTCTCTACGTACTGCTTTAGCTACATCCACATATTTCAAAATAGTGTGCCTTCATTTTCCTTCAAGCCAATACGTTCTTTTTTTATTATTATTTTTTTGACAGGCGAGTGGACAGTGAAAAAGAGACAGAGAGAAAGGTCTTCCTTTGCCGTTGGTTCACCCTCCAATGGCCACCACAGCTGGCGCACTGCGGCCGGCACACCGCGCTGATCCAATGGCAGGAGCCAGGTGCTTCTCCTGGTCTCCCATGGGGTGCAGGGCCCAAACACTTGGGCCATCCTCCACTGCACTCCCGGGCTACAGCAGAGAGCTGGCCTGGAAGAGGGGAAACAGGGACAGAATCCGGTGCCCTGACCAGGACTAGAACCCGGTGTACCAGTGCCGCAAGGCAGAGGATTAGCCTAGTGAGCCGCGGCACCGGCCCCTCAAGCCAATACTTTCTAATTCACCTTCTGATTTTCTTTATGGCCCAAGCATTCTTTAGAAGTTTGTTACCCAGTTTTTAAATGTTTGGGAATTTTATAAATAGCTTTCTGTTATTGATTTTAATGTAATTCCATCATGGCCACAGAATATATTTTGTATTAATTGAATCATTTAGAATTTATTGAGACATGTTTTATGGTCTAGGCATATTTTATATTTTATCTTAGTTAATGTGTTTGTGTCCATTTTTCAAAATGTAAATTTTGCTTTTGTTGGATAGTACATTCTAGAAATGTCAGATAGGTCAGATTAGTTGATAGTTATTGAAGTCCTCTTTTATCTTTATTAATTTTCTGTTGCTTGTCCTAACAATCAGCAAGAGAGAAGAATTGAAATAATCAACTCTAATTGTGAATTTGTCTGTTACTCTTGTAGTTCTATTAGTTTTGACTTCACCTGTTTGGGAGATGTGTTAGAAGGTGCACGAACATTTCATAGTGCATCTCCTCCTCATGAACTGACTCCTTGGCATAATGAAGTAACTGCATTTATCCTTCTGTGTTTTTTTTTTTTTTTTTTTTTTTTTTTGACAGGCAGAGTTAGACACTGAGAGAGAGAGACAGAGAGAAAGGTCTTCCTTCCATTGGTTTGCCCCCCAAATGGCTGCTATAGCCGGTGCACTGTGTGGATCTGAAGCCAGGAGCCAGGTGCTTCTCCTGGTCTCCCATGGGGTGCAGGGCCCAAGCACTTGGGCCATCCTCCACTGCACTCCCTGGCCACAGCAAAGAGCTGGCCTGGAAGAGGGGCAACTGGGACAGAATCCAGCACCCCAACTGGGACTAGAACCCAGGGTACCAGCGCCACAGGCAAAGGATTAGCCTAATGAGCTGCAGCGCCGGCCTCCCTTCTGTTTTTGTGTGCTATTGCTTCCAGCCTTTTGGCTAAGATCAAGTGTTGTGTGCTAAATTTGGTACTAATAAAGCCACTTCAGTTTTCTGTTATTAGTAATATCATGAGCATGGTTTTCTTTTATTTTCCTTTTATTTTAATCTACAATGTATTATACACACACACACATATAATTGGGCATTGCTTTCTATTTTTAAAAATTATTTTATTTTTAACTGACACAAAATTATATATATATATATTTATTTACTTATTTATCATGTACCACATGATGTTTTGAGTTTCTTATATATATTTTTTTGAAAATATTTTGAAGTACTTTATTTTTTTTAGATTTTTTTACTTTAATTTAATGAATATAAACTTCCAAAGTACAGCTTAAGGATTACAATGGATTCCCCCCATAATGTCCCTCCCACCCGCAACCCTCCCCTTTCCCACTCCCTCTCCCCTTCCATTCACATCATGATTCATTTTCGATTCTCTTTATATACAGAAGATCAGTTTAGCATACGTTAAGTAAAGATTTCAACAGTTTGCTCCCACACAGAAACATAAAGTGAAAAATACTGTTTGAGTACTAGTTATAGCATTAAATCTCAATGTACAGCACACTAAGGACAAAGATCCTACATGAGGAGTGACTCCTGTTGTTGACTTAACAAATTGACACTCCTGTTTATGGCATCAGTAATCACCCTAGGCTCTTGCCATGAGCTGCCAAGGCTATGGAAGCCCCCTGAGTTCACCGACTCTGATCATATTTAGACAAGGTCATAGTCAAAGTGGAAGTTCTCTCCTCTCTTCAGAGAAAGGTACCTCCTTCTTTGATGACCCGTTCTTTCCACTGGGATCTCACTCGCAGAGATCTTTCATTTAGGTTTTTTTTTTTTTTTTCCCTCAGAGTGTCTTGTCTTTCCATGCCTGAAATAGTCTCATGGGCATTTCAGCCGGATCCGCGTGCTTTAAGGGCTGATTCTGAGGCCAGAGTGCTGTTTAGGACATCTGCCATTCTATGGATCTGCTGTGTATCTCACTTCCCATGTTGGATCGTTCTCTCCCTTTTTTATTCTATCAGCTAGTATTTGCAGACACTATTCTTGTTTATGTGATCCCTTTGGTTTTTAGTCCTATCATTATGATCAATTGTGAACAGAAATTGATCACTGGGACTAGTGAGATGGCATTGGTACATGCCACCTTGATGGGATTGAATTGGAATCCCCTGGTATGTTTCTAACTCTACCGTTTGAGGTAAGTCAGCTTGAGCATGTCCCGAATTGCACATCTCTTCCCTCTCTTATTCCCACTCTTATATTTAACAGTGATCACTTTTCAGTTAAGTTTCAGCACTTAAGAAGAATTGTGTATTGATTACAGTATTCAACCAAAAGTATTAAGTAGAACAAGTAAAAAAAATACTAAGAGGGATAACATATTAAGCTGTTCATCAACAGTCAGGGTGAGGGGGGAGTTTCTTATATATTTTAAATTTTTAGTTGAAACATAATAATGCATCCTGGCTGGAGCCAGTGCTGTGCTGTAGCAGGTAAAGCCACCACCTGCAACACTGGGATCCCATATGGGCACTGTCTCATGTCCCAGCTGCTCCACTTTCAATCCAGTTCTCTGCTAATAGCATGGGAAGAACAGTGGAAGACGGCCCAAGAGCTTGGGCCCTGCACCCATGTGAGAGACCTGGAAGAAGCTCCTGCCTCCTGGCTTTGACCTGACCCAGCCCTGGCCATTGTGGCCATTTGGGGAGTGAACCAGGATCTCTCTCTCTCTCTGTCTTTCTCTCTCTCTCTGCAACTCTTTCAAAGAAACAAATAAATATTTTTTAAATCCCATAAGTTTTAGCTTATTGATTTTCATTTTCATTTGTCTCAAGATCTTTTACAATTTAATTTTATGGTTTTAAATTTTATTTGCTTATTTATTTGAAAGGCAGAGAAACAAGTATGTAAGGGGAGACAGAGAGAGAGAGAGAGAGAGAGAGAGAGAGAGAGAGAGAGAGAAAGAGATCTTCCATCTGCCAATTTACTCCCTGAATGGCCTTAACAACCAGGTCCGGGCCAGGCTGAAACCAGGAGCCAAGTACGCATCCCTGGTCTCCCACATGGGTGGCAGGGGCCCAACTGCTTGTGCTGTCCTCCACTGATTTCCCAGCCTCACTCTCAGGAAGCTGGAGCAGAAGCAGCATTGGGGGGATCCAGGCTGGCACTGCAATATGGGGTAAGTGGCTGCCTAAGCTGCTGCCCCACAACTCTGGCCCCATTAGTCTTTAATTTGCTATTTAATTTCTTCACACTGGTTATTCAGGAGCATTGTTGTTTAATTTCCTTATATTTGTGAATTTCCTCAAATATCTTCTTTCCTTGACTTGTAGTTTCAGTCTATTGAGGTTTAAAAAGATATTTGACATTATTTTAATCATCTTAAATTTGTTTACTAGTTTCTGGCAAATTACAAAGCTATCCTGGAGATTATCCCACGTGTTGTGGGGCAGAATGCAGAGTTCACATGTTCTGAATGTATCTGATAAGTTCATTTGGTCTAGAGCGTAGTTAAGTCCAGTGTTTCTTTGTTGATTGTGTGTCTGGACTGTCGGTGCATTGCTGAACGTGGAGCAGTGAAGTCTCCTACAATATCTGTCAGTTTTTGTCACTGCCACTAAGCACCCGATGAGGCTACACGGAAGAAAGGAAGGCTTACTTCGGCTCACAGTTTTGGCGCTTCACAGTCCAACATCCGGTAGTCCCCCTGGTCTGGCTTCTGAGGAGGGCCGTGGCAGGTGCACGTGATTCACACACCACCGCTACAGTAGTAGAGTACTTTGAATTTGACCAACTACTTAGTTGTATTGGTGAGTTTTATACTTTCATATGGTTTTCACATAGATTTTCATTAATTATCTCCTTTTCTTTCAGCTTGAAGAACCCCTTTTAGCATTTCTTATAAGGCAATGAACTTGAATAAACTAGCAGTGGTAATGAACTTCCTTAGCTTGTTTGTGTGGCATGGTCGGTATCCCTTCTTCATTTCTGAAGGAGCGTCTTGCTGGGTATTGTATCTTGGTTGAGAGTTGTTGTTCTTTAAGTACTTTGAATGTATCACCTCCTTCATGAATCTCACATCATCATTGTGTAGGGGCCATGCTAACCATCTCTGTAGCATTCCAATGTTAGCATATACCAAAGTGAGCATGAGCATATCTTGTGGTTGGGTGACCTAAGGACATATTACCTTAGAGTCTTCCATTTGTGTCAGGATATCTTTATCTTCATTTTTGCAAAATAATTTCACTTGATGCAGAGTTGTAGAGTCGCAGGTCTCTCTTTTTTTCTTTCAGCATTTGAATGACGTTGTCTTCTGGTCTTGTTGCTTCTGGAGAGATGTCGTGTGTCCCTGCTCCCCATGTTTTCTGTTTGTGCTTCCCAGCAGTGTAACATTAATGGGCCTACATGGGATTCATTTATTAATGTGCCTACATGGGATTCATTTATTAATGTGCCTACATGGCATCTATTTCTTGCTGGCAGTGTGCCAGACTTTCTGGACATGTGAGTTTCTTTTCTTTTGGTCAAATGTGATAAGCATCTGACCAATATTTCTTCAAATTTCTTTTTTGGCATTATGATTCCTGTCCGGGCTGTGTCTTGATAACTCAGATCTATGAAACTTAAGCTGATGGTGGTGGGGGAGGATGAGGTGTGGTCCCCACCTCCAAGGCTCCTGCTGGTCCTGATGGAGGCACCGCAGCTCTGCTGGAGGTTGGATGTCCTCCAAAGGCTCATGTGTTGGGAGCTTGGTCCTCCCTGTGTCAGGATTGGGAGATGTGGTGGAATCTTTGGGGGGGGGGGGTGCTTCTGGGAAGCAGGACACTGAGGGCACTGACTTTGAATGGAACTGACTAGTTCTCATGAGAAGGTGGGCACTAAAGAGCACACCTGACCCTCTCCTGGCCCCTGGCTTCTTGTCTCATCGTGTGCTTCTCACTGCACCTGCTACCACTAATGCCAGCAACTCTGATGTGACTTAGCTAAGGGCCCTGTCAGAGCTGGTGGCAGGCTGTTCAGACTTTCTGTCTCAAAAATCAGGAACTCAATGAATCTCCTTTCTTCATAAAGCACTAACCTGAGATATTTTATAGCAACAGAACATGGATGAACACAGGTTCCCTTCTTCAGGTTGTCCTGGTAGAGGGGCAAATGATGGAGAAAGGGCTCGATACAAAGATGGATTGATTGATTTGAAAGGCAGGAAGATGGAGAAAGACAGAGACTCATCCTTCCACTGGTCCACTCCCCAAATGGCCACATCAGCCAGTTCTGGGCCACAAAGCCAGGTGTCAGGAGCTCTGTCCAGGTCTCCCACATGGGTCGCAGGGGCCCAAGTATGTGAGTCATCATCTGCTGTTTTCCCAGGTGGATTAACCGGGAAATGGACTGGGAGGAAAGCAGCCGGAACTTGAACAAGCACCCTGATATGGGATGCCCACATCTCAAGCAGTGGTTAACCTGCTGTGTCACAACGCTGGCCCTGAAAGCGCTATTATAAATGTAATTCAGTCTCTCTCAACAGCAAGCCAGTGGCTGGTTTTCTTCTGGATTACTGAGAGCAGTCACATATCCCTGTTGCAAGTTTCACTCTTCTTCCCAAGTTTACACAGCCTCATCTGCGAAATCCATATTCTTTCTGTTATTACAATTTTGACCCAATTCTTTGCAAAACACCCTGGTCTTTATTATTCTATGGAAACATTTTTGTTCCTTAGGAGTGTCGTTGTCTGAAATACTGGGATCAAACAATGCATCCCCAAAGGTTTGTCTTTCATCTCCATGTTTCTTTGGGAGTGAGGGAACTGGTAGTGATTCGTTTATGCTACAAAGGAAAGCAGCAGCAAAGATGTACCAATTCCTTTATATGCTCCCTATGCAGTGAGTTGGGTGATCACAAAATCTCTCATACAAAACAGTGTACTTCTGAGAATGAAAGGAGAAACCTGTTAACAGTTAAGCTACGACTGTCTCGGGAAAGCTGGAATGCACGTGGCATTGTGCCATGGGTTACCTAGGGTCAGCCTTGCTACAAAGTTTCCTGATTTTTGCAGGAGAAAGTTCAGGCAAAGGGCTGGGGTTGTGGCACAGAGGGTTAAGCAGACACCTGTGAAGCCAACATCCCATATCAGAGCACCAATTTGAATCCCAGCTGCTCTACTTCTGTTCCAGCTCCCTGCTAGTGAGCCTGGGAAAGCAACAGAAGATGGCCCAAGTATTTGGGCCCCTGCCACCCACATGGAAGACCCAGATGGACTTCCTGGCTCCAAATGGCCGCAATGGCTGGAGCTGCACTGATCCAAAGCCAGGAGCCATTTGCTTCTTCCTAGTCTCCCATGTGGGTGTGGGGGCCCAAGCACTTGGGCCTTCCTCTACTGCTATCCCAGGCCATAGCAGAGAGCTGGATTGGAAGAGGAGCAGCCGAGACTAGAACTGGTGCCCATATGGGATGCCAGCGCCACAGGCAGATGATTAACCTAGTGCGCCAAGGTGCCAGCCCCATGAATAAATCTTTAAAAACTGTTTAGACAACCAAATCATCAGATACACAGAGGAACAACTCTTTTCTCCATTTCTCTCTAGAATCTTCCTTTCTTAGGAACTTTACTGCCCAAGGACTTGACCCATGGGTGCAGGGTCTTCCACAGGTTCATCTGCGCCGAGCCAGCAGGGACAAGCACAGGGGTGGGCACTTGTTCGTCTGGGGCACATTCTCAGCTATGAACACAAAGACTTGAGCTCGGATCACCTTGCACATCAAGGACTCACTACCCTCATTGAGTTGTGTCCTGCCTGGCTAATACCTGTTTACTCTCACAGCCCCTGCAGAGGCCACGGCCTGCCTCCAGAGCTGCTGCTTTGCATTTAATAGACTACAAAGTGACCCTCTTCTGCTCCAGTTCAGCTAGCCCATTCCCAGACAGAATAGTCACGAAATACACATGTAACACTCCTCGTATTATTTTCTACACAGGGTGATTTTTTTATGCCTTCCACCTTTCCACACCGCTCCTGTTGTTTCTAAGATGCCTTCCGCCTGTCTGGTCTTTCTCTATTTGATAGAATTTTCTTTTAAACTCGTTCTTCCAAGTCTTAAAATTCAAATTATCTTGTGCTCCATAAAGCTTTTCCTGGTACTTCTCAGTTCTACCAATCTGCCGCAGGTGTCAGAATCAATTAGGAGTTGGTTCTGTTAATTTACCTTTGTAAAAGCATGGCTACCCTAAACAAGACAACCCTTTATTTTCTCTTTCACACTGAAGCCAGGGGTCAGGATTCCGAGCTGCTCCTTGGTGCCCTAAGGGACTCAGGCTCCTGTTTTTCTGCTTTGCCAGCCTCAGAGCCTGACTCTCCTCCAAGGTCTCCTGTGGTGTAAGACAGTGGCGGAGGTACAATCGTATGTGCATAAGACAGCTGGAGAGAAACCAGCAGGACAAATGGAGTTTTCTGAACCAGCAAGGCCCTTTTTATGACAGTGCTGTGAATGATGTGGAAATATTTTTCCTTACTGTAAACCAACCTTGAATTCCTGGAATTAACCCATGCTGGTGACTATACACTATCATTTCTGTCCATCGCAGAATGCCACTTGATGATGCTTCAGGGTTTTTGCCTGTGGTTCATGGGTGAGACGAGCCCGGGATTCCCCTTTCTCACACTGCCTTGGTCAGGTTTTGTCTCATGGTTATGTTAACTTCATAAAGCTTCTGTCAGCTCACGAGCGTTTGCTCCCTTGAACCTTTGGTAGGACCCATGATGGAACCTTCTAGACCTGATTTTTTTTGGTGGAAAGACCTTCTTTAATGATTATAGGAGTATTCAGGCTTCTGACGGCATCTTGAGAAGTACTGTTTTCCAGGAATATGTTCATTGCCTCTAAATGTTTGTTCCTATATTCTAGCTCTTTGTCTGATATCCTCTGTCTGCCATTTCTGCTACATTCAGCCTCTCGGGTCCTCTCTTCCAGTTCTCCAACTCGCCCTGCATTTTTGTCCAGTCAGCTTCTATGCCCAGCTTATTTTTTTTATGGACTTGATTTTGTTCAACATTTTATTATGATGCTCTCAGTATACTTTGTACTTTTTTTTAGAAAACTTTTATTTAATAAATAGAAATTTCCAAAGTGCAACTTTTGGATTATAGAGGATTTTACCCAATAACCTCCCTCCCACCTGCAAACCATCCCATCTCCTACTCTTTCTCCCATCCCATTTTTCATTAAGATTCATTTTTAATTATGTTTATATACAGAATATCAACTTAGTATATATTAAGTAAAGATTTCAACAGATTGCAACCACACAGACACACAAAGTATAAAGTACTGCTTGAAGACTAGTTTTACCATTAATTCTCATAGTACAATACATTAAGGACAGTGGTCCTACATGGGGAGTAAGTGCACAGTGACTCCTATTGTTGATTTAACAATTGACACTCTTATTTATGATGTCAGTAATCACCCGAAGCTCTTGTCATGAGCTGCCAAGGCTATGGAAGCCTCTTGAGTTCACAAACTCTGACCTTATTTCGACAGGGCCATAATCAAAGTGGAAGTTCTCTCCTCCCTTCAGAGATAGGTACCTCCTTCTTTGATGGCCCCTTTTTTCCACTGGGATCTCACTCACAGAGATCTTTCATTTAGGTCATTTTTTGCCACAGTGTCTTGGCTTTCCAGTCATGAGAAATTCTCATGGGCTTTTTAGCCAGATCTGAATGCCTTAAGGGCTGATTCTTAGGCCAGAGTGCTGTTTAGGGCATTTGCCATTCTATGAGTCTGCTTTGTATCCAGCTTCCCATGTTGTGTGCCCAGCTTTTGAATTTTCTGTTTTAACTGAGATGAGACATGAAGGGTATTTAAAATAAGTGTAGTTTTTCATCCTTCTTAATGGACTCCTGGGTTATGCAGTAATACCAGAGCTTGGATATGCAATGCTGAACTTTGAAACAATCTGCAATACAACTCTTAAAAATTTTAAAAGTAACAAATTTTCTGGAAAAAGAGTGGTGATGTCTTGTAGGGTTGAAGAAGTGCAAGCCCTGTAACCCCACAATTCCCCTGTAAATATACATCCTACAGAAAAGGTGGGCAGAATTGTTCTGCAAAGAGACATGTTCTTTTGAGATTGTTGGTTTTGCTGGTCACGAATCTCTCATCGCCTCAGTTCTATATTCATCCACAAAAGCACCTGTGGACAATATGCAAACAAAGGAGCATGGCCATACTCCAGCAAAATTTATTCACTTTTGTATTTTAAAAATTTTTATTATTTTTTAAAGATTTAATTATTTATTTGAAAGAGTTACACAGAGACAGAAGGAGAGGCAGAGAGAGAGAGAGAGGCCTTCCATCCACTGGTTCACTCCCCAATAGGCTGCAATGGCCAGAGCTGCGCCCATCGAAAGCCAGGAACCAGGAGCTTCTTCCTGGTCTCCCACATGGGTGAGGGGCCCAAGCACTTGGGCCATCTTCTACTGCTTTCCCAGGCCATAGCAGAGAGCTGGCTCAGAAGTGGAGCAGCCGGGACTAGAACCAGTGCCCATATGGGATGCTGGCGCTTCAGGCCAGAATGTTGACACTCTGTGCCACAGTGCCGGCCCCCAAATTTTTATTATTTATTTATTTGAAAGGCAGATTGACAGACAGAGGGAGAGAGATGAAGTGAGAAGGAGAAACAGAGGGGGAGAGACATACAGAGAGGGAGAAACGGACAGAAAGGCCTTCCATCTGTTAGTTCATGCCCCCATATGACTGCAATAGCAGGGGCTAGGCCAGGCCAAAGATGGGAGCCAGGAGGCCCATCTGGGTCTCCTGCATGGGTACAGGGGCCCAAGCACTTGGGCCATTCTCCACTGCTTTCCCAAGTGTGTTAGCAGGGAGCTGGATTGGAAATAGTGTATCAGAGACTTGAACCAGTGTTCTGACAAGAGATGCTGGCATGGCAAGTGGCAGTTTAACCTGCTGTGCCATATTGCCAGTCCTCCTGTCCCCAAACTTAGTTACAAATACAAGCGGTGGGCCAGTCTTAGCCAACTTGGGCTCGAGACCCTCATGCAAATGTGTGCCAAAATACAGGTACAAGTACACTGGAGGCCTGCAAAAAGTTCATGAAAAATGGAATTGGCAGATAATTTTACATTGGTGCAAACATTTTTAATCTATACAGTTATTTTATAATGCACATTTTCACTTGAAGACTCCTCATGTGACTGCAAACCTGGAAGCAATCCAGACCCCAAACCACAGTACACAAATCCAGGGACGGTCAAACGGCAAGTCAAATGATCACCCTAGTATCTACGACAGCATTCTTTTAAGATTAATGAATTAGGGCCGGTGCCATGGCACACTAGGTTAATCTTCCACCTATGGCGCCAGCATCCCATATGGGTGCTGGTTCTAGTTCCGGCTGCTCCTCTTCCAATCCGGCTCTCTGCTCTGGCCTGGGAAAGCGGTAGAAGATGGCCCAAGTGCTTGGGCCCCTGCACCCACATGGGAGAACAGGAAGAAGCTCCTGGCTCCTGTCTTCGGATTGGCGCAGCTCCAGCCATTGAGGCCATCTGGGGAGTGAACCAGCTGATGGAAGACCTTTCTCTCTGTCTCTCCCTCTCATTGTCTGTAACTCTACCTCTCAAATAATTAAATAAAATCTTTAAAAAAAAAAAAAGATTAATGAATTAAGCAGAAGCAAAACATTGAGCCAAAGTGGCCAGATCCATTCTATATGACACTTGACTTGGTAAAAACGAAGGTAGATTGTCCAGGAATGCATGTGTAAGTAGTAAAATGGTCTAAAAAGCAAACAAGCAAGTGCGATCCAAGTGAAGGCGAGAATCAAGGGAGCTCGGGAACAGGCTCGTGGAAGCGGCTCTGGTGCTGGTGACGTCCTAGCCCGCAGGCGATGGCCGCATGGGTAGTCACAATTCAACGTTTTCCAAAAATTGTACACTCAGGTTTGTAAATATAGCTTTTGTATTTGTGTGCATTTCATGAGGAAAACGTGAGATTGCATTTTGGTAATTCTGTGCATAAAGTGCTACGCACAACAGCTGTTACCACGACAGCCGCGTCTTTCTGAACTGAAACGCGCCTCCGTGGGCCTGGTCCTCGGGGTCAGAGCAGGGCTCTGTGTGGCCCTGGCTGCCGGGAGCTCAGGTTGACCAGCAATAAGAACGAGTCCGAGGTGTCTCGGTGAGGGCCATGCGTCCAGGCGCTTTCACACACGCACGGCAGATAATTGCTTCGTAGTTCACAGGCTTTTCACTTTGTAATCTGCAGAACACTCACGTGCACGCGCTGGAGAAAGACGTCGCCGGCGTTGTTCCCGGAAGGGGAGCTGGACGTCGGCTGCGTGCTCTCCCGCAGCAGTCGGGGTCTGCAGCGGTCGCCCCTCTTTTACTCTGCAAAATAGGATGAAATTGAGCAGCGCTATCTTGGGCAGGGTCTCCTGGGAGCCCGGCACGTGATGAGCAGACTTCCACCGCGCAAGAGAGGGGTGAGGAGGTTAAGTAAATTTTCTTTGTGTACTTCCCATTAAACTTCAATCAGAGTTACAGAAAGAAATTTCCTCCAGGCGGCTGCGAATACAGGTATTGGTTTGACTTTAATAAAAGTCATAACTGATCTCTCTGAGGTCCCTTGTGGAGTGAGCTCAGCAGAATTCAGCAGGTCCTGGAGAGGAAGAGCGCCCACTTACACAACGCATTAGCCTAATCATCCCGCGCCAGAACCGCTGTCCCATTATTTTAAAGGTCTTCATTTGCAAATGGTGGGATCTGAAAGTTTTCTTTGTACCTTACTGCAGAAAGCCCCACGCCTATGTGCACACTCCGTCCGCGTCCAGGCCAGCGTGAGAAGACAGGATGGGTAATCCACCTTCACACATCACCGCTTGGATTAAGCCACCTGCTTAAAGCGACACCTGCTTTAGAAGCAAGACTGATTTTAATGAGATTTGTTAAGAAAAAGAAAGACAAACATCTTTCATGGCTAAGAACAGCCACGGGCAGGGTGGAGAGCAGAATCCCCTTGCTCTGAGACAGACTTCATCCTCCCAGCTGTAGTCCCGCAGGTTTCCTTCCAGCGCACCTACTGCAGGGCGGCTGCTGTTGTAGACACTGCGATAAAGCAGGTACCAAGGTAGGCAAGTGATCTGCAGTTTGGTAGTAAGAATGACACACAGTGAACAAGAGAAAACGTAGGAAGATAACTTCAGATGATGGCACACAGAAGGTATGGAAAACTGAGATTGGATAATGGGATAGGTGATGATTTGGGATGGGAGCATCAACACAGCTGGAGTGGTCAATGTCCCTTTTTAAAGATGTATTTATTTATTTGAAAGGCAAAGTTAGAGAGAGGCAGAGAGAGAGAGAGAGAGAGAGAGGTCTTCCATCCACTGGTTCACTCCCCAAATGGCTGTACCACCAAAGTTGCACCACCAGAGCTGCACCAATCCAAAGCCAGGAGCCAGGAGCTTCTGGATCTCTCATGCAGGTGCAGGGGCCCAAGGACTTGTGACATCTTCCACTGCTTTCCCAGGACATAGCAGAGAGCTGGATCGGAAGTGGAGCAGCAGGGACTCGAACCTGTATGCTGGCCCCCAGTGTCTTTTTTTTTTTTTTTTTTTTTTGGACAGGCAAAGTTAGACAGTGAGAGAGAGAGAGAGACAGAGAGAAAGGTCTTCCATCCATTGGTTCACCCCCCAAATGGTTGCCACAGCTGGTATGCTGCGCTGATCTGAAGCCAGGAGCCAGGTGCTTCCTCCTGGTCTCCCATGTGGGTGCAGGGCCCAAGCACTTGGGCCATCTTCCACTGCCTTCCTGGGCCACAGCAGAGAATTGGACTGGAAGAGGAGCAACCGGGACAGAGTCTGGAGCCCCAGCTGGGACTAGAACCCGGGGTGCCGGCGCCACAGGCGGAGGATTAGCCTAGTGAGCTGTGGTGCCGGCCCTCCCAATGTCCCTTTCAACAGGTAACATGGGAGTTGACAGCAAGTTGACAAGAAGGTGTTATCGTTGGGATATTTCAGGGGAAAAGTATCCCAGGGTAAGGCCTGGCAAGTGCCACCTGCTTTGAGGAAGAAACTTGGTGGCCCTGGAGTATCTTAAATGAGGACACAGGCTATCAGATGCATGGGAAAGGTAGATGGGACCCAGGTCTGGCAGAAACTGAGTGGGCCCTGGCAAGGCTTTCAATTGTACTGCATGTGCAAAACCTCTGAGCCCTTTTACTAGGCAAATGCATCTGTCTTAGGCTAATGTCTGGCTTCCACGGGGGAGGTGTCCTGGGTGATGTGAGAGGAAATGTACAGTGGCTCCAAATCCAGGAGTTGGCACTTTCAGATAGCTTTGCATGAGGTCTCCGAGCCTCTCCAAGCCCCATTTGTCCAGTGGTGCTGTCAGTGCCCACGTCACAGAGTGATCCCGAGTACTGAGCGTCTGTGAAACGCCTTGCACGTGGACATGGGGTAGCACTTGATCACTTTCAGCGGAGTTTCAATCTGAATGACCCCATGTGCTGCTTGGCCTCTGGGGAAGGCTTCCTTCCAGTAGGAGCTCATTGTTTAAGATGAGGTCAGGCCAGCGATCGTGCATCAAGAAAAATCTGAGAACATTAACAGATCCCGGGCAGGCAGCCTGGGTGCAAGGAAGCAGGCACTCGGTTCTGGTCCTGACCCTGACAATCGCTAACCAGATCATCCCAGGAAGCTGAGCCCCAGTTTCCAAACCCAGAAAACAGGAATAGTCATTGTCGCGTTCAGGTAGTCAGGTAGACATAAGCCCTTGTATGTGCAAGGGGCAGAGGAGAAATGGGAATTTCTGTGTGACGGAACAAGGACACAAGCCTTGGAAGCAAACCAGCGCTCACAGATCAAAGGTCTTGCTGTTGTTCAATAACCTGGTTGGGTTGGTCCCAGCCCCCAGCCCTCTCCAGGGGAGCAGCTTAGGGGAATCTCATCTGCCCTCCACCAAGGGGCTGTTTTGAAGTTCTGGGAGGGATTCCACGCCCAGAAAGCCTTCCACCCAGCACTATTCCAGAAGGGTGTAGGGGAGGAGACAGAGACCCACACCCAACATCCATGAAAACTGGTCTGCACACACTCAGAGCCCTCAGCTCTTTGCTGAGACACCTGCCTGGTCTATCAAGTGTGCTCTCTGCATTATCTCTCCTCATTAAACTTCCAGTTCCTCCTTGACCACTCTTCTCTGTCCTGCATCTGAATTCTTTCTCCAGCATCAGGATCCTGAGTAATCAATCCCCTATTAAGAATCTCAGTCTGGCTCCACCTATTTCATACACCCCAGGAATTATGGGGGCTTCCCATGCAGCAATGGACAGAAGCCAAGAGGGCTTGGCACTGGTGAAGTGTCAGCTTTGGGGCTCCTTTCATTAAGACTCCATTCTCTGCTCCGGGAGATGGTGGGCAACCCTCCAAGCCCTGTGAGTTGGTCTAAAGGCAACACTGGGAGTTGAAGGAGGGGTAGGCAATGCCTCTTAGGTCTTCCTCTGGCCTCATTCTCTAAATGAGATGAATTTTTCTGGGATGTGTGCACCCTTCGTCAGGGACTTTAATGCCTTAGTCAGATGTCCCCTCTCTGTGAAGGTGAAAGAAGCCATCTTAATGTAGGCATTTCCGGTTCGCCCTCCCTCTGCCCCTCTCTGCTGAAGCACAGCCCAAGAGCAGCCATCACCCTGGCCACCCACGGTCCTTATCAGGATTATGGTAGCCATCACCGATGATGTCATCAGTGCCTCAGGCCAGCCCAGTTTCCAAAGCAAGTGTTAGAGGGATTGCCGCTTCTCTGCCTCTCGGATTACAAGGGGGTCTTCTGGTTCAGGGTGGCAAAGAGACTCGAGCCCCTCTCCACTGCTGCCTTTTGCCTGAGCGAAGGGACACAAGCAAGAGAGGCAAAGCTGGGACCTGGCAATGGTGAAGGGCTGCTAGGAGTGGACAAGGCAGAGCTTGGCCCTGGCCAGGAGTGCAGGGGAGGCCCTAGGGACAAGGCTGGAAGCCAAAGTGAGAGTAGCTTTAAAGTGATGTCAACAGGTCCAAGAATCTTGGCGCTGAACAGAGGTGAGGACCTACTGGGAAAGACACGGGTGGGAGGACTGGAGGACTTCCAAGATGGCAGAATACTGCTCTATTCTAGGGGAAGATGGTTTAAAAAAAAGTGGAGAGATTGCAGTCTCAGGGAAGAGTCAGGAAGGTTTCCAGAGGAAACCCCATGCCAATTAGAGGGACACTGTGGACCTATGTGGAGGCCAGACTGCAGCAGCCCGAGCCACTGGTGATAAAGCCGAGGGAAGAGCCTGGTGTGAGTCTGGCTTCCAGCCCTGTAGGGGACAGTGTACCTGCCAACCTAAAGGGAGTAAAAAGGGGACATGTTTCTCTCTCCTCAACCACCCAGCACTGGCATCCTGTAACTAGCCAAGAGAGGGCGGGCGCCATTTTGGACATATGTAACAGCAGTGCCAGCTGTGCCCTCACACCCAGCAAGCAGCAAGAGGAGACACCTGAGTCTGGCTGGGAGAACTGACGGGGGCTGGGTGCTTGTGACTGTGGGAGCCTTGTGTACCAGGAGTGTGAAAACACTGGCTGCACATGAGGGCTCAGGGTGTGACTGGGACTTTGGGCAGTCACTACGGGTGGCTCCTCACATTTGGGGATCCCTGATTCATTGCTGTGGGATCTGTGCTCACACTGAGGACTGCACAGATCCTTTCTTTGGTTCTTGTGGCAGCGTGGACAAATATTATACCCACTGGGGCTAGCGCCCAGGCATTGGTCTCCTCTGAGGAGAGGAAGTAAGCATGAGACTACACCAAAGAGCTGAACAAACCTCCCCTCTGATTAAAAAAAAAGAGAGAGAGAAAGAGAGAGAGAGATTTATCACACCCAACTTGGGTGTCTCCTTGGACACTCTCCTCACCCTGGAGAGCTCCCTGACCACACCCAGAACACGCCTCAGTATACTCACTGAAAGAACACACACTCCACTAAGCCACAGAGGAAAAGTCTAAAGATAAAAGACATCACAGGGGGGCAAAAAAGCCAACAAGTATCTCCACAAATGCCTAATAATAAATAGCAATTCAAGAAACAAGAAAAAGGAAGACAAAATGATGTCCTCCAAAAGAACACAATGCTCCAATATTAGAATGTGAAGATGAAGAGATGAAAGAAATGCAAGAAACAGAATTAAAAAAAAAATTGATCATAGGATTACTTAGAAGTAATCAGAAGCAAATCCATGAACTAAAGAAATCCATACATGACATGAATGAAAATTTTTCCCATGAAACTGAGATTTTAAAGAGAAATCAGAATGAAATATTGGAAATGAAGAATTCAATAAAACAAATAATAAATGAGGTAGAAAGCCTTAAGAACAGACTTGTTAAGCAGAAGAAAGAATATCTGAGTTAGAAGATGAATCTCTGGCAATTTTATGATCAGACCAAGATAAAAAAGAAGAAGAAATTAGAAAACTGAAAAACGGTGTTGTAAATTTATGGGATATTATCAAATGACCCAACATACAGTTCTTAGGAGTTCCTGAAGGCATGGAAAGAGAGAATGGATTAGAAGGCCTTTTTAGTGAAATAATTACAGAAAATTTCCCTAATTTGGAGAAAGACATTCAAGTACCGGAAGCACATAAAACCCCTAGTAGGCATGACCAGAAAATATCTTCACCATGACACATTGTAGTCAAATTCTCCACAGTACAAGATAAAGAAAATATTCCAAAATGTGCACAAGAGAAACGCTAGATTACTTTCAGAGGCTCTCCAATTAGACTCACAGCTGACTTTTCATTAGAAACCCCCACAGGCTAGGAGAGAATGATGACAAATATTCCAAGTCTGAAGAGCAAAAAACTGCAAATCCAGACTACTGTACCCTGCAAAGCTCTCACTTATGAATGAAGGTGGAATAAAGGCCTTCCATAACAAACAGAAATTGAAAGAATTTATCACAACTTGTCCAGCCTTATAAAAGATGCTTAAGAATGTGCTACACACAGAAACATTGTCATCACTATGAAAGAAGGTGAAGGCAAAAAATCTCCCAGTGAAAGTACAAAGGAAATCCAAAGCAAACAATAGGAATATTTATGGAAAAATGGGAGGGCCAAGTCATTAGTTACCAATAGTCACCTTGAATGTACATTGCCTCATCTCTCCAGTTAAAAGACACAGACTGGCTGAATGGATTGAAAAAAAAAAAAAAAAAAACATCTATTTACTGCCTACAAGAAATACATCTCACAAACAAAGATACACACAGACTGAAAGTGAAAAATGGAAAAAGGTATTCCATGCTAACAGAAACCAAAAAAGAACTGGTGTAGCCATCCTAATATCAGACAAAATAGACTTTAACGCAAAAACTTAAAAGAGACAAAGAAAGGCACTAAGTTCTGTAGATATCTGTTAGATCCATTTGGGCTATAGTGTCGTTTAAAGCTACTGTCTCCTTGTTGATCTTCTGTCCTGTTGATCTGTCCATTTCTGAGAGTGGAGTATTGAAGTCCCCCAGTACTATTGTATTGGGGTCTAAGTCTCCCTTTAAGTCCCTTAACAAATCTTTTAAATAAACTGGTGCCCTGTAACTAGGTGCATATACATTGATAATCGTTATATCTTCCTGTTGAATTGATCCCTTAATCATTATATAGTTCCCCTCTTTGTCTCTCCTAACAGTTTTTGTGATAAAGTTTATGTTGTCCGATATTAAGATGGCTACGCCTGCTCTTTTTTCATTTCTGTTGGCATGGTATATCTTTTTCCAGCCTTTCACTTTCAGTCTGAATGCATCTTTGTTGGAAAGATGTGTTTCTTGTAAGCAGCAAATAGATGGGTTTTGTTCCTTAACACAATCAGCCAATCTGTGTCTTTTAACTGGACAGTTCAGGCCATTAACATTCAATGTGACTATTGATAAGTAGTAACTTTGCCCTGCCATTTGCCAAAGATATTTTCTAATATATGTTTTGAACTTCCTGTGATCTTTTGCTGTGAGGTTTCCTTCATTTACCTTCTTTCATATTGATGACCGTGTTTCTGTGTTTCTGTTCGTAACACATCTTTAAGCATCTTTTGCAGGGCTGGACGAGTGGTGACAAATTCTTTCAATTTCTGTTTGCTGTGAAAGGTCTTTATTTCACCTTCATTCACAAATGAGAGCTTTGTAGGATATAATATTCTGGGCTGGCAGTTTTTCTCTCTTAGTACCTGGGCTATATCTCGCCATTCCCTCCTAGCTTGTAGGGTTTCTGATGAGAAGTCAGCTGTGAATCTGATTGGAGATCCTCTGAGAGTAATCTGACGTTTCTCTCTTGCACATTTTAGGATCTTTTCTTTATGTTTCACTGTGGTGAGTTTAATTACAACGTGACGTGGTGAGGGTCTCTTTTGGTCATGTTTATTAGGGGTTCTATGAGCTTCCTGTACTAGGATGTCTCTGTCCTTCTCCAAACCTGGGAAATTTTCTGCTAGTATCTCACTAAAAAGGCATTCTAATCCTTTCTCCCTCTCCATGCCTTCAGGAACTCCTAGAACCCGAATGTTGGGTTTTTTAATAGTATCCTGAAGATTCCTGACAATATTTTTAAGATTTCTAATTTCCTCTTCTTTTCTTTGGTTTGGCTGTATATTTTCCTGTTCTCTGTCTTCTAAGTCCAATATTCTCTCTTCTGCTTCACCCATTCTGTTTTTAAGGCTCTCTAATGTGTTTGTCATTTGATCTATTGAATTCTTCATTTCATTATGATTTCTTGTCACTATCACAGTTTCATGTTCTACTAGTTGTTTCATTTCATTTTGATTCCTCCTTAATATTTCATTTTCGTGAGAGAGATTTTCTATCTTGTCCATTAAGGATTTCTGTAGTTCAAGAATTTGTTTTTGAGAACTTCTTAATGTTCTTATCAATTTTTTGAGATCTGCTTCTTGCATTTCTTCTATCTCATCATCTTCATAATCTTGAATTGGGGTGTCTATTTCATTTGGGGGCATCATAGAGTCTTCCTTGTTCTTGTTACCTCAGTTTCTGCATTTGTTGTTTGGCATATTGGAGATATTCTTTGGATTCTTTGGTGTGGTGTTTTTTCTCGTTATACTGTGACTCTAGATTAAGTGGACTGTCTGCTATTGATGGATCCTTAGTGGCTGTGATGGGTGTGGCCAGAGAGCTCTGTTTGGTTGTTCAGGGTTAAGGGTGTGCCAAAGGTGACTCACCCAGATTGTTCTCTCACTCACTCGCTTGCTCTCTCTCTCTCTCTCTTTTTTTTTTTTTTTTGACTCAGTTGGGAAATAATTCCACACGGCTGAGTGGAATTGAGGGTAGTTGATGTATGAAATCTGGCCCCTGTGGGTATTCGTCTGCTTACCCCTGGGACCACACAAAGAGTTTATGCAGCCCTCAGTGTGGTCTCAAATTTTTTGCAGTCTCTCACCAGGTTGCCCAGGTTACCGAGTTTGTGTACTTGGTGAGTTCTCTCGCCCCCCCTCAGATTTTCACAGTCTCAGTTCGTTAGCACCACACTTTCACTAGGTCTTAACCTCCTGTTATTTCTCCCCACCAGAGTCAGGTTTTTCTGCTTGGCTAATGGCGGGTGCCGATTTACATATGTAAAATGGCGCCTGTTCTTTGTCTTGCTTGGCTTTGTAAGGTGAGTGGAGAGAGAGGCTAATGTCAGTGCTGGTTCCCCTTATTTATTCATTTTTTTCTCTCCTCCAGTCAGCCTGGTGAACTTTCCCCAGTGGGGCTTCAGGCCTCGTTCCCTGTAGGCTCTTTCTGCCTTTCCCCACCAATGTCTCGGGTTACTGGGGTTTTTGTCTCACCTCCCCTTCCAGCACTGGTGCGCAGACTCTGTGGCTCAGCTCCCGCAGCTTGGCTTCCATGCGGTGGGTGACCTTGCTCTCCCCATAGGTCCTCCGTGTCACATCCACTAGATCCGGAAGAGTTTCCTCTGAAATTTTATCCTGAGCCTTTTCCTGAGGCTACAGTAACTCCACTTTTATTAAACTATCTTTTCCCGGACTATCAGTGCGCGTCCTCACTATTCCTCCATCTTGGCTCCGCCCCTCACAACAACAAAAAAGAGGCAGAAGACCCAAATCAATAAAATTAGAGATAAAAAAATAAATGTAATAGCAGACACCACAGAAACAAAAAAGAATCATTAGAAGTTACTACAAAAAGCTGTTGCCCACAAACTGGGAAACCTAGAAGAAATGGATAGATTCCTGGACACATACAACTGATCTAAGCTGAGCCATGAAGACATAGAAAACCTAAATAAACCTATAACCAAGATAGAAATTGAATCAGTAATAAAGACCCTCCCAACAAAGAAAATCCCATGACCACATCCCAAACTCCTTCTAGGAAGCCAGCATCACCTTAATTTCTAAACCTGAAAAAGATACAACAGAGAAAGAGAACTACAGACCAATTTCCCTGATGAATATAGATGCAAAAATCCTCAGCAAGATACTAGCCAAATGAATCCAACAACACATCAGAAAAATCATTCACCTGGACCAAGTGGAACTTATCCCTGATATGCAGGAGTGATTCAGCACTCTCAAATCAATGTGATGCATCACATTAACAAATTTAAGAATGAGAACCATATGATTATCTCAATAGATGCAGAGAAATCATTTGATAAAATACAACATCTTTTCATGATAAAAACTATAAGCAAATTGGTTATAGAAGGAGATTCCTCAACACAATCAAGGCAATTTATGACAAACCCATGGCCAGCATCTTATTGAATGGGGAAGCATTCCCACTGAGATCTGAAATCAGATAAGGATGCCCACTCTCACCATTGCTATTCAATACAGTCCTGGAAGTTTTAACCAGAGCCATTAGGGCAGAAAAAGAAAGAAAAGAAATCAAAGGGATACAAATTGGGAAGGAGGAAGTCAAACTATCCCTACTTGCTGATGATATGATTATATATATAGGGGATCCAAAAGTCTCCACTGAGAGACTATTGGAACTCATAAAAGAGTTTGCTAAAGTGGTAGGATATAAAATCAACACAGAAAAATCAATATCCCTTGTATGCATAGACAATGCTATGGCTAAGAAAGAACTTCTAAGATCAATCCCATTCACCATAGCTACAAAAAAATCAAATACCTTGGAATAAATTTAACCAATGATGTCAAAGATCTCTACAGTGAGAATTACAAAACATTAAAGAAAGAAATAGAAGAAAACAAAAAAATAAAAAAATCTTCCATGTTAATGGATTGGAAAAATCAAAATCATCAAAATGTCCATACTACCAAAACCAATTCATAGATTTAATGTGATACCAATCAAAATATCGAGGAAATTCTTCTCAGATATAGAAAAAATGATGCTGAAATTCATATGGAAACACAAGAGACCTGAAATAGCTAAAGCAATCATATACAACAAAGGCCGGCGCCGCGGCTCACTAGGCTAATCCTCCGCCTTGCGGCGCCGGCACACCGGGTTCTAGTCCCGGTCGGGGTGCCGGATTCTGTCCCGGTTGCCCCTCTTCCAGGCCAGCTCTCTGCTGTGGCCAGGGAGTGCAGTGGAGGATGGCCCAGGTGCTTGGGCCCTGCATCCCATGGGAGACCAGGAAAAGCACCTGGCTCCTGGCTCCTGCCATCGGATCAGCGCGGTGCGCCGGCCGCAGCGCGCTGGCTGAGGCGGCCATTGGAGGGTGAACCAACGGCAAAAGGAAGACCTTTCTCTCTGTCTCTCTCTCTCACTATCCACTCTGCCTGTCAAAAAAAAAAAAAAAAAAAAAAACAACAACAACAAAGCTGGAGGCATCACAATAACAGATTGTAAGGCATACTACAGGATAGTTATAATCAAAACAGCCTGGTACTGGTACAAAAACAGGGTAGATCAATGAAATAGAATAGAAATGCCAGAAATCAACTCATGCATCTACAACCAAGTTATCTTTGGCCAAGAGCTAAACTCAATCCCTGGAGCAAAGACGGTCTCCTCAACAAATGGTGCTGGGAAAATTGGATCTCTACCTGCAGAAGTATGAAGCAAGACCCCTGCCTTACACCTTACACAAAAATCCACTCAAAATAGATTAAAGACCTAAATCTATGACCCTATGCTATCAAATTATTACAGAACATTGGGGAAATCCTGCCAGACATTGGCATAGGCAAAGCGTTCTTGGAAAAGACCTCAGAGACACAGACAATCAAAGCCAAAATTGACAAATGGGATTACATCAAGCTGAGAAGCTTCTTCACTGAAGAAAAAAACACTCAGAAAAGTGAAGAGGCAATCGACAAAATGAGAGGAATTATTTGCAAAATATGCAATTGATAAAGGGCTATCATCCAGAATCTATAAAGAGCTCAAGAAATTCAACAACGACAAAACAAACAATCCAGTTAAGAAACAGGCAAAGGACTTGAACAGGCATTTTTCAAAAGAAGAAATCCAAATGGCTAAGACACATTAAAAAATACTCAGGATCAGTAACTGTCAGGGAAAAGCAAATCAAAACTACAATGAGGTTTCACCTTACCCTTGTTAGAATGGTTTTCATACAGAAATCAACAAACAACAAATGCTAGTGAGGATGTGGGGAAAAAGGTACCCTAATCCACTGTTGGTGGGAATGTAAACTGGTACAGCCACTATGGAAGACAGTATGGATATACAGTCTTTATACAGACCTACCATATGATTCCATGTCTGGGAATTTACCCAAGGGAAATGAAATCAGCATATGAAAGAGTTATCTTGTACCCTCATGTTTATTGCAGCTTAATTCACAATAACCAAGATATGGTATCAACCCATATGTTTGTCAACTGAAGGCTGAATAAAGAAACTATGGGATATGCACACCATAGAATACTATACAGCAGTAAAAATTGAAATCCTGTCATTTGCAACAAAATTGATGAAATTGGAAAACATTATATTTAGTGAAATAATCCAGTCCAAAAGGACAAATACCATATTTTCTCCCTGACTTGTGATAACTAATAGAGCACCTAAAAGGTAATCTATAGAAATGAAATTAACACTTTGAGATGCAATGACCTTGAACAGCCCTTGTCTCGATTGTTGAGGAACAGTTTTTTTAATACTACTTGTTGAACTCTGCTTAGTATAATCATATGTGTATAAAGTTAATTGAAAATAGATCTTAGTAAAAAATAAGAACAGGAATAGGAGAGGGAGGCGAAAGAGAGGTGGGAGTAGGGGTGAGATGGTGGGTACAATGGGAAGAATCACCATGTTCCTCAAGTTGTACTTAGAAAATGCATGAAGTTTTTATTTCTTAAATAAAAGGTTTCTGGGGGGAAAATGCCACAGTTGGGCCACAGGCTCCTGGGGACAGTGCAGGAGAAGAAGAGCTGTGTAAACACAGAATCCTCTGTTTTATTTTGTTCCCTTTCTTGCTCTTCTGGGTACAGACCTGATTCAAGAAGTAGTGGAAATGAAGATAACGGAAGGGGACCGGGTTATGAGAAGGGGACTGGGCTCTCACCACCAGGGACCACTTCTAGTACACATTCTCCTTGATAGGGTAGTCCTATATATTAGGGTAGGATTGGACATTATGCCCGTTCACAGTTGTGAAAACTGAGTCCAAAGTGATTCAGTACTCGACTTTGGAGTCAGGCTTAGAAAAAGCAGCGCCTCTATGTAAGTCAGCTGGCTCCAGCCCACGCCTGTTGCCCTACAGCGGTCTCACAGGAGACCCTCTCACCAGCCTCGACACCAACGCCACCCCCTCCCCAACCCTGCACACTGCACCCCAGAAGGAAGAGCAGAGTCCAGACCCCCAGGGAGGATGCTGACTTCTCATTGACTGAAAGGAGAAAAAGTGGACCCACAGCTCCTTCCCGCTTAAAGGAACAATTTGTACTGATTGGAAAACTCATTTGTTCAAACCCACAAATCCTTTTAGGAACTAGAATCCACTTTTGTGCTGAAAAGGCCTGTGCCCAGAGCTCCTAACAATGATAATTACCAGTCAATTATTCTTTTGTGAAGCCCTTGGGCCCAGCAGAGCCCCTTGGGGGGGTGGTGCCTGCAGGCCTGGCTCTGTCCTGCCTGGCTCCTCCACTCCTCACATCAGCAACCCAAAGCCGAACTGCTGGGCTCCAGCAGAGACAAGCAATAGGCTCCACTTTGGTCTGCAGCCCATTTTTTTATATACATATATATCAGCTGGGGCAGACTTAGCTGAAAAAATTGTTATCTGAAATTAATACAAAATTCAACATTAACTGGACACTGTGTGTGTGTGTGTGTGTTTAGTTTGCTGAATCTGGCAGCGTTCCGTGCCACACCCCTTTCCCTTGAGCCCCCCTGCTGATGTCTGCAATGGTGAATGGCCCCTTGGGTAAGAATGTCCTGGGCCTCTTCTCTGAGCTTCCCACAGCCCAGGCTCCCCCAAATCAAATGAACACTGATGCCTTCTAGATTCCAGGCGCCCCTGGGAACATCACATATTCTAACTCATTGTAACACACACCATTGAGCAGCCAAGTTTTCTCAAACCTACACCCCCTGTGGGTGCTAAGACTAAGATTTGAATCCCGGTCTGTGGTTCAAAAGAGCCTTTGAAGTCCCAAGCCTAGGAGCAGTCCAAGGCCCTGCACGGACGCTCACATCATCACCCGGGGAATCTCCCCTGGTGTGTGTGCCTCTCCGAGGTACTGAGCCATCCGTCCTTGACCTGAGAGGGAGGACAATGCTCCTCAGCTC
Organism: Oryctolagus cuniculus; assembly: GCF_051225735.1. Taxonomy (NCBI): domain Eukaryota; kingdom Metazoa; phylum Chordata; class Mammalia; order Lagomorpha; family Leporidae; genus Oryctolagus; species Oryctolagus cuniculus. Next base: position 135,224,328 of record NC_142873.1, read on the forward strand.
CCTCTCCAGGTGGCATGGGGCACAGCACTTTCTCTACCTGGACCTCCACTACCTGTTGCCTGACTACGTTATGAATAAAACAGTGGTGGAGAAAAGATTACCTTGGTTCTCTGTCTCACGTGGAAGAAGAATGTCCAAGCAGACAAGGCAAAAAGAAAGGTAAGGTGTCTTTAAAAGCAAGATTTATTCAAGTCAGACTCCTCCTGGCAGAGTGGCCAAGAGGGGGCTTCCAAGAGAGGCAAAACCGGAAGGGGTTGATGGTTCTGGGGTTTTAGGGGAAGAAAGAAACTTATCAGCTTGACATTCAATTACAAGGCAAGGACAAAACCCATCAAATGACCTGATCTGTAACCTTTTACCCTGTCATGCTTGCTCATGATAAAACAAAGGAACCATCAGAAGGGTGAGGTACCTACTTTGTTTTACAGTAAACTGGGAGCTCAGAAGGGCGATGTCACCACTCCCTTGCAGTTCTCATGAGAAGATCGGAAGCTCCCAAGAAGTGGGGCAGGCACTTTTGACCTTGCTAAAGATAACTTTTGGTGGCAGAAAGCATTTTGCACCCTAAATTTCCACTGGGACCAAACTGACTGCTTTTTAACTCATCTGACTCCTCACAACTAGACTGCCTTTGGTCCTTCGTTGATAAGATATGGTCCATCTCCAGGGGGTCAAGTTCAAAGTCCCAATACCCCTTGTCAACCCATCCGTCTTGATCATGCTAGTGGGGGACCCAAGAAAACATAGGTGGAGAGTTGAAGAAGAGTTGTGGTATTCTCCAGTGCCTTCCTAAGCCTTCTATAAAACCCAGAGACGGTGTGGTGTGCGTAGCATGCCTAACAAACACGTTGTAGAGGACTTCTCATCCATCCTGTCACCCAGTAACTGAACATCTTATTGCTGAAGAATTACCAGGGGAAGGAGACATAAGGCCAAAGGGCCTCCCACAATTCCTTTAAGTGACGACATGTTAAATTTTGGTAATCCATAATTGTAAACTATGGTGGAAGTGCTAGGTAGGAAGTTATAAATTAGCCCATGTGTGTGTGAGAGGGGCCTGAGGAAGCCGGCAGCTGCACAACTCACTTTAGAAGCCACCCAGCATCCACACTCAGAGTCCTACCCAGACCCTCCCAGGTGGTCCTAGCCCTTCCCCCAAGGAAAACTCCCAGGAGAATTCTCTCTCCTCAGCACCAAATGGGTCAACTGGCCTGATAGAGCCATAGAGCGATAAAACCTTCACAGCCTTCCTCCAAGAGGAACCCTGGGGGAAGCCCCTCTGCCCATCACCAGCTAGCCTGGGAGGAATGCTCCTAATTTATACTCAGCAAACCCTTTGTCCTGGAGGAAAAGGGGCAGGGGTAAAGAGTAACAGCAGGAAAAAGTGGACCCTTTGCCTTATAAGCCAGTCTGAACAAAGACCGCGCACTCAGCTCCCCGCTCTCCACTGAGCCATCCGCTTGGCCTGCCAGGTGCCTTCTCTCCATTTAACCTGTAACCTCGCTCTCCCCAGTCGGAGTGGCTGGGCACTCTCTCTCTGTCCCTTCTGTTCTGATGGCTGCCCTGTCCCCAGTAAACCTTGCTGCTTTGCTCTCTGTCTCAAGCCTGAATTCTGCCTTGCACAAAGACAAGAACCCCACCACTCCTGTCTGCTGACAGAAGTAGGTGTACAAGTAAATAGGTAGCTAGGGTGTTTTCTTTCTCAGTGTCCAGAAGAGGCTTAAGCTCTGAGGTGGCAGTACTGATAGCTGCCTTGGTCATTTTTGTGTTTCTTGTGCCTAGATCAGCATTTTGCACATGGAAGGCGCTTATTAAAATCTAGTCATGAGCAAATGAAGGGATGGGTGGGTGGATGGATGGATGGGTAGATGGGTAGATGCATGGATGGGTAGATGGGTAGATGGATGGATGGATGGGTGGATGAGTGGATGGATGGATGGGTGGGTGGATGGATGGATGGGTGGATGGATGGATGGATGGATGGGTGGATGGGTGGATGGGTGGATGGGTAGAAGGATGGATGGATGGGTGGGTGGATGGATGGATGGATGGGTGGATGGATGGATGGATGGGTGGATGGGTGGATGGGTAGAAGGATGGATGGGTGGGTGGATGACATCCAGCAATCATGTAAAAGGCAGCAATTTAATAGAAAAGGCCCATGTGTTGTTCTAAAAAGAAGCCAAGAGCAGCAGTTCTGGGGCAGAGGTGTGCAGCGCCCTTGGGATCCCCTGTGCAGGTCTAAGTGAGGAAGGACTGGGTAGAGAGATTCTGACTTAGAATCAGAGCCATAACAGAGAGATGGAGCTCCCTGAGCTCTCATGTAGCATCCACATGCATCCCCCATTTCCTTCCATCATACAAGGCCCAAACCTTTGGTGCATTCTTTATTCCTTCCTCTCCTCATGCGCTCCATGCAATGTATCACTAAAGCTTCTCAGTTGTATGAGAGCTCTTCAAAATGTTCTTTGAAATATGGAATCAAAAGATGAGCTTATTTGGGTACACAAAAATTTTGAAATCCATGCATTCAAGGGCTCTTCAAGAAGTTCATGAAAAATGTATATTATGAAAAAACCAGCTAAGACCTAAGCCAGGAGCCAAGAATTCAATCCAGGCCTCCCACATGGGTGGCAATTAATTAAATTAAATTAAGTGAGCCATCAGTGCTGCCTCTCGGAGGAGTTTGCATTAGCAGGAAACGGGAGTCAGGAGGTAGAGTTGGGCATTGAACCCAGGAACTCCAACATGGGAAGGCTGAACTCCCTCGTCCAAACTTATATGTAGTTCCAGCTGTCCATGAACATTTTGAAGTACCCTCATACCTTAAAATACATCCTGGGGACTGGCACTGTGGTGTAGTGGGTAAAGCTGCCACTTGCAGTGCCTGCATCCTATATGGCACTGGTTCTAGTCCCAACTGCTCTACCTCCAATCCAGCTCCCTGCTATGGCCTTGGATAGCAGCAGAAGATGGCCCAAATCCTTGGGCCCCCGCACCCACATGGGAGAACTGGAGGAAGCTCCTGGCTCCTGGCTTCAGATTGGCATAACTCCAGCCGTTGCAGCCATCTGGAGAGTGAACCAGCAGATGGAAGACCTCTCTCTCTCTCTCTCTCTCTCTCTCTCTCTCTCTCTCTCCTCTGCTTCTGCCTCTCTGTAACTCTGACTTTCAAATAAATAAATAAATCTTTTTAAAAAATACATCTTGAGGGCCGGCGCCGTGGCTCACTAGGCTAATCTTCCACCTTGCGGCACCAGCACACTGGGTTCTAGTCCCGGTCGGGGCGCCGGATTCTGTCCCGCTTGCCCCTCTTCCAGGCCAGCTCTCTGCTGTGGACAGGGAGTGCAATGGAGGATGGCCCAAGTACTTGGGCCCTGCACCCCATGGGAGACCAGGAAAAGCACCTGGCTCCTGGCTTCGGATCAGCGCAGTGTGCCGGCCACAGCGCGCCGGCCACGGCGGCCATTGGAGGGTGAACCAATGGCAAAGAAAGACCTTTCTCTCTCTCTCTCTCTTTCACTGTCCACTCTGCCTGTCAAAAAAAAAAAAAAATACATCCTGAATGTTTCGACTCCGAATTAAGCCATCAGCATCTCTCACCTAGCAGTGGCCGCGGCTCTGGACCATCCAGCTTCTTTTACTTTCCCCTTGATACCTCTCCTCTGTCCAACACCAGACCAATTCCTGTGCTCAGAATCTCCCAAAGCTTCCCCCTCCTGTCTCAGAATAAAAAAAGTCTTTGGATGGCTCACAAGGCCCATGAAACCTAGTCCTCTTCTCTTGCTACCGATCTGCCCCCACTCATGCTGGCTTGCTCTATCCTGCTCACCATTCTTCCTCTCTGGGGCTGAGTTTCCCACCTTGGGGCTCCTGTACCTATACTCTTTCTCCTGGCTGGCCATCTCCAGGTGGGCCTGGCTTCGCTCCAAGGCCTGCTGGAGATGAGTGCAATCTTTGGTGGCTTTGCCTGCCATAATGAAGTTTCTATTCCTACCGACCTCATCTCTAGGACCCTATGCCAAGCTCAGGTCCTGAACAGGAGCAAAAGCCAGTCTCGGTGACTGAGGGCCTGAAGTAAGGAATTTGAGAACAAGTTATGCGTGGTTGTGCGGGCTGTACGTTGCACAAGGGCACACGTCAAGGTGGCTAGCAGTATTACCAACCTGAAGTTTTTTGGCTTACTTACAATAGAAATGGACAAGAGACCAACATTTTATCCAGACAATGTTTACTGGAGGCTTATGCTGAAACACAAGGTAGGCAGCATGATGGAGAGAGCTACACTGGCCCAGTGGGGGCTGGGAATCCAGCCTGAGCCCTTGCCCAGCGGTGCAGTGCAGGGCAGGACTGCATCCTCCCCGGGAAGGGCTCTGTCTTCTTATTCCCACACAGGCACTTTGAGTGAGCTGGCAGGGCCCCGGAGGCTGGCTGGCTGGGATGCAATTGATGTTCAAGCCAGGGGCCCACAGAGCAGGTACTGCAACCGTAATCCTGATCCTGAAAACAGTAGATGCTGAGTGGGCCCAGGAGTAGGAAACCAGCAGCAAGCCAATGAGATGCTGGGCAGTGAGTGGATGGTGGGAAAACCCCTGCCTCTCTCTGCCCTTCCAACCAGGTAAGTGGATTTCAGCTGGGCCAGGGCTAAAGGCAGCCTGAAACGTGCCCAGAATGTAGTTAAAACTGCAGCCTCTTCTGCAGAAAAGGACACACACACACACACACACACACGTGCATGCACACACACACACACCTAAATTGTTGCACACGGTGCCGGGGTCCACACCACTCACCCAGCCTCTCTCGGTGGCTATTAAGTCAAGTGCCCTGGTAATCCAGGGCATCTCAAAGACGTCTCCCAGCTCAGAGGCAAAATCCAAGCAGCATCTGCACCCTCTAGGAAGCACCTGCTCCGTGGCAGCTGTGCTGAGCGCTGGGGCACCCAGACAAGTTGGAGATTTCAGAAAACTCTGTGGGAGGGCAGCCACACCCTGCCTGGCCCAAAGGACCAAGGACCTCCGCGGAAGCAGGTTCCTCTTCCTGACCCCAGAAACCCTGTTCTGGTCCCTTTTTCTTACAGAAGGAACAGGCAGGACCTTGGCCGTTTCCTCCTTAGCACAGAGAGCCCCATCACCCAAGGGCCCTGAGGGTTAGTTATCCACTATCATGGCACTGCTCAGCCTTCCACTTCCCAGACTACCACAAGGATTAACTCCATCTGTGAGATTTCCCCGGGCCATTTAAGGGAGCATCATAACTCTTTCTGTTCCCCAGAAATTGTAACCCGGACTCGGGTTTTGTAATGCTAATTGCCTTATCTTCATAAATTCTGCAGTCTTACATAATTTACCCGCATTGTAGCAGGATTTCCCAAGAATAAAAAAGCAGGTGCCGTCAATGGTAATTTGAATAAGAAAAGACATGTTAAGTGCTTCTTCTCTCACTAGTAATAGAAATTAATTAGCTTTGAGCGGCTTTGGAGGTTTTTGCATTTTTCGCTGTAACCTGTTATGTTTCCTAATTGTATGGAAAGAAGGTTTGATTTGATCACATTATTTGGTGACGGAGAGGCCTCTGTTTGGAGTCAAAGGTACAGGAACAGTGGCAGCCAGAAGTGTGGGAAGCTCCGGAGGCGGGCAGAGAGTGCAGCTTGCAGTCAGCTAAACAGCAGCTCTGAGCAAGGGAGCGCCACTTGCCAGCTCTGGGACCCTGGATGAGTGCCTTCCCCTCCTTGAACTTCAGCTTTCCTGTCTGTAAGACAGCAGGGTCGAGAACTCTGATGGAAGGGAGGGAGCGTGGAGCCCGGGGACCTGGAGCAGCGCTCGGGGACCAGACACACACCCACCTTCCAGTCCCAGTCCCCACTCACTTGCTCTGGGCCCTTTGCAGTTCCGATGCCCTTTCACTTCAAGAACTACAAAACGTGATTTAAACAGCTGAGGCAATGCAGACCACAGCGTCTTATTAGAGGACACTAAAGCTAGTGCAGGCAGCGGGGCACGCCATTAATTGTTGGATCCATATCATCAAAGATCTAGCTCTGCTTTTTTCTGCCTGCCATTCTCGATGCTGACTTTAGCCTTAGATGGGGCCTGCCTTCCCCTGGAAGGAATGCAAGCTTCCCAGCTGACATCCAGCGGGTGAGGCAGTGAGCCTCTGCCCCAACATGGGATACCACCCCTGCCCTGCAGGCTGACTGCCTCAGTGATTTTGACTGTCCACGCAGGGAGCGACCGTAGATCCTGGGAGAACGCTCTCTATTTGGGTGGTTAGATGAATTGGGATCCACGGCCATACAACTGGGATAGGGTGGCTTGCCTAGGATGCACGCAGGCAGTAGGATTCTACTAGAAAAGAAGTGAGGCCATGCGTGAGGACCAGGCAGCTGGTTCTATCTCCACTGTGCTTGCAACACTGCACGGTGTAGACCCTGGGCACCCTACTGATTCCCTGCAAACTTTGCTCTCTTATCTGCAAAATGGGGTTGTGGTGAGGATTCCCTCATCACACCTAAAGCAAGGAGTGCCCTTGAGATGTGCTACGGTCTTCCTCCTGCTTTCCTTTCTCTTCCTTTGAAAAGACTCCTCCAGCGAGGTGTTCAAGGCAGCACTCCAGGCTTTGGAAGGACCAGAAGGAAAGGGGGGTGGGGGAGGAGAGGAGGATAGAGTTTCCTTGATTATGCTCTCCAGAGCTGCCTTTTCAAACTGCTGTTAAAAGAGTATGGTGCCAAAGGTTTATTAAGGAAATACAGCGGTGATACAAGGAGCGTTAGCAAAGCAGCGCCATGAAACACGTGGAGTTGAGCCAGGACTTAACGTTTTGTACATTCTCGCACCAGCCAACGCCACAGACCCCACCCACCCATGCACAATCTCTTGGGGTGGCTCCACCCACAGTCCTGCCTGCCTGGTGACCAGGAGATCCCTGGGCTGAAGCAAAAGAGCCCCAGAAACTCTGGGACTCCTCCCCCATCAATCAAAGTCCAAGGGACAGAGCGGGAGGGCAACGCTCCAAGCTCCTGGCTAACGCCCCTCATACAGCTTTTAAAACATGAAGTCCAGTGATAACCAGACGGGCAGGAAGGTCAGATTCGGCTGCTGCCTGACCCCAGGAAGACCCATCCTAAGTGTGGAGAAAGAGAAAAGCTCCACCATGTTCTCTTACACAAACAATGAGTCGGGGAAAGCGGCACTGGCTATACTAGCATCAGACAAGTTAGGCTTCAAGATAAGGAATATTATCACAGATAAAGAGGGTGATTTTGTAAGGATAAAAGGGTTAATCCAAAAGAAATGCCTAACTGTCTTAATTGCGTGTCTATTAGTGGATCCTCAAAAGAAATGAAGCAAATATTGGCTATCGTAGGTGAAGATTTCAACCGCACACTCTCAGTAATGATTAGACAACCAAAGTGGAATCAGCAAGATTCAGAAAACTTGCCCAACTTTACTTAATTTACATTTTTGAGCCTTACACCCTAACACCTGCAGAATACACGTTTTCTTTTTTTTTTAAGATTTACTTATTTGTTGAGAGGCAGAGTTATAGAAAGAAGGAGAGAAAGAGAGAGAGAGGTCTTCTATCCCTTGGTTCACTCCCCAAATGACCCCAATGGGTGGAGTTGGTCTGATCCAAAGCCAGGAGCCAGGAACTTCTTCCAGGTCTCCCACATGGGTGCAGGGGCCCAAGCACTTGGGCCATCTTCCCAGGCTATCAGCAGGGAGCAGGATCAGAAGAGGAGCAGCTGCGACATGAACTGGCACCATATGGAATGCCAGCACTGCACGTGGAGGCTTAGCCCACTGAGCCACAGCACCGGCCCCATACATTTTCTTTTTCAAATGTACATGGAGTGTTTGCCAAGGTAGGTCATATGCTGGACCAGAAAATAAATTACAGAAAACTTCAAAAGATGGGAAATTTACAGATTATTCTCTAACAACAGTGGACTTAAATTAAAAAAGAAATCAAGAATACCAAAATGTCTAGAAAAGCTTCAAATAATTGAAAATTAAAGAGCACACTTCTCAATAGTCAATTTATCAAAGCAAAAAATCCCAAAGGAAAATGAGAAAAAATTAAGCTGAATAATTAATATAGAGTACATCAAAATCTGTGGGACACAGTGAAAGCACTGCTCCGAGGGCAGTGCGCATGTGTGCACATCCGCACACTGAAATGTTAATGTTGGAAAGAAGAAAAACTTTAAAATACATGCTCTAAGGATCTGCTTTAATATGCTAGAACAGGAGGAGGAAATTAAATCAAAGTGAGTAAAAGGAAGTAGTAAAAGAAAGAAAATGAAATAGAACAAAGCAGAAAGAAAATAACAAAAGTTTTAGTTTTGGAAAAATTAATAAGATGAAAAAGGCCCTTGCAAGACTGATGAGAGAGACAGAGAGAGGGAGAGAGAGAGACAGAGAGAGAAAGAGAGAGAGAGGGAAGCAAAAGAGCTATCATTACTGATGCTATAGTAAAATAAATATAAAGCAATATTTTGCCAACTTAGTTAAAATGGAAAAATACCTTGGCTGGCACTGTGGCTCAGGCTAATCCTCCGCCTTGCGGCACCGGCACACCAGGTTCTAGTCCTGGTCGGGGCGCTGGATTCTGTCCCGGTTGCCCCTCTTCCAGGCCAGCTCTCTGCTATGGCCAGGGAGTGCAGTGGAGGATGGCCCAAGTGCTTGGGCCCTGCACATGCATGGGAGACCAGAAACACCTGGCTCCTGGCTTCGGATCAGCGCAATGCGCGGGCCACAGCGCGCCAGCCGCAGCGGCCATTGGAGGGTGAACCAATGGCAAAAGGAAGACCTTTCTCTCTGTCTCTCTCTCTCTCTCACTGTCCACTCTGCCTGTCAAAAATTAAAAAAAAAGAAAAATACCTTAACACACACATATGCACACAACCTCTGAAAATCACACAAGAAGAAGTAGTGAATTGGAATAAGTCTATTTGTTAAATCATTTGAATTTGTATTAAAAAAAAAAACCTTCCCTACAAAGAAAACTCTAAAATTAGCTGATTTCATCGCTGAGTTCTATTAAATATTTCTAGATAAATAACATCAATCTTACACATACCTTTTCAGTACGGAAAGGCAGAACACTCCTCAACTAATTTTATAAAGCCAGCATAATCCTGATAACAAACTCTGATGTCTTAAGAAAAAGTTGTATAGTGATATTTTCCATGGACACCAGTGTAAAAATCCTTAGCAAAATATTAATAAATTGAGCCCAGTGATACGGGAAAAGGCTACTGTGTCCGTCAAACCAAAACTGGGGTTTGTCCCAAGAATGCAGGGTCGACTTAACATTTGAAAACCGATGTCATTTACCACGCTGCAGAAGTCCAGGAGAAAAATGGTGATCACTGGTGCAGAATAAGCAGCAGAGCAAGTCAGCCCCCTCGGCCTGCAGGAAGGTTCCTCCATTGGGCACTTGGAGGTTGGCATGGCGGCAGCAACGAGAGCAACGGGCACAGCCGGGCCCCCTGCCGCGGTCACCACCCGTGGGCACCATGGTGTTGGACATTCTAGCCAGTACAGGTAGGAGGGAAAAGTAAAACTACCTGAAAAGAAGCAAAATATCACTGGTTTAGTAGAAGCTGTAGGAAATAAACTATTTTAAAACTATTCACTACTACGTTAACTTAGCAAAAATCACTAGCAGAGTAGGCTAATATATACACAGCAATTTTATTTCAGCACAGTTAACAGCAGAGAAATAGGAAAGTTCGTGTGCAATAGCAAAGAGCATGAAATGTTTAGGAACAAATTCGTAAAAGGAAGCACACGACCTTTATTTGAGAAACCACAAGCTATTTCAAAGAAATTAAAGAGGAGCTAAGTAAATGAATGATGTTTAGGACTGGAAGTCTTGATTTTAAGGTAACAATTTTCTCTCAAATTTCTGTAGACACTACGCTTTTCTAATCATAAATTCAATAGGCTGATTTGTCAAATGAAATTGATGAGTTGTTTATAAGATATATGATAAGTGTAAAGGTTCTATAATGACAAAATGAAACTGAAATAATGAAGATAATTGGAGAGTATTGTCTAATTTCAAGACCTGTGAGAAGCTTGAGAGACTACGGCATTCAAAATAGAATACTGTAGAGAGAAGGCCAGACAAGTAGGTCCATGGAACAGAAGGAGGAATCCAAAAGTAGACCCTACATACATGTCATTGAACTGTAACAAAAGCACCAAGGCAATTCAGTGAAAGTCTCCTCAAGAAACAGTGCTGGAAAAACACATGAAAACAAAATCAAATCCTACCTCACACCATACACAAAATTCATTTGAATGGAAAACAAACATAAATGTAATAGCTAAAACTAAAGCTTCCAGAAGAAAGCAAAGGAGACAGTCTTCATAATGCTAGGATAGGTAGACTTTTAAAAAAAAAATTCATTTATTTGAGAGATAGAGTTATAGACAGAGAGAGGGAAAGACAGAGAGAAAGAGATCTTCCATCTGCTGGTTCACTCCCCAATGACCACAGTGGCTGAAGCTGGGCGGATCCAAATCCAGGAGTCAAGAGCTTCTTCTTGGTCTCCCATGTGGATGCAGGGGCCCAAGCACTTGGGCCATCCTCCACCGCTTTCCCAGGCCAACAGCAGAGAGCTGGATTAGAAGAGCAGCAGCCAGACATGAATTAGTGCCTATATTGGATGTTGGGGCCACAGGAAGAGATTTAACCTACTATGCCACAACACCAGCCCCTGGTAGATATTTTTAGCATATAAAAATGTTGATCACTTTGCTTTTCATTTAAACCTCAAAGAGAAGGGAGGAAGCACTAATCATAAAAGAATATAATTGACAAATTCCACTTCATCCAAATTTCAAACTTCTACTTTGCCATTATTAAAATGAAAGGCCTTGGCCGGCGCTATCGTATAGCAGGTAAAGCTGCCACCTGCAGTGCCCACATGCCATACGGGTCCCAGTTCAAGACCTGGCTGCTCCAAGTCCAATCCAGCTCTCTGCTATGGCCTGGGAAAGCAGTGGAAGATGGCCCAAGTCCTTGGGCCCCTGCACCCACATGGGAAGACCTGGAGGAAGCTTCTGGCTCCTGCCTTCGGATGGGCACGGCGCCAGCCATTGTGGCCAACTGGAGAGTGAACCAGCAGATGGAAGATCTCTCTCTCTCTCTCTCTCTCTCTGCCTCTCCTTCTCTCTCTGTGTAACACTGACTTTCAGATAAATAAATTAAAAAAAAAAAAAAAACGAAAGGCCACAGACTTGGACAAAACATTCTCACTACAACATAAGACATACCACCACCACTTTCTGAAACAGGCAAACTGCTTGAGAAGACATCTCACAAAGAATACATATGAATGAGTATAAGCACACAAGTAGTCGGTCCGCATCGTCAGTCATTGGGAAATGCATTGCAGCCACATCAGGATGCCACTTGACAGCAGCTAAATGGCTAAAGGAAAGAAGAAAATTCTCAATGTGGACAAGGCTATGAGGACATGGGATTCCCCACCCTGCTGATGGGAATGTAAACCAGTAGCCTGTTCAGTTGTACAGTATATTCCACCCCTAGGCCGCTCTCCAAGAGAAACAAAGAAAAAGGAAAAGACCCAAAGATGTAAGTCTTGCAGCATTATTGACAATAGTCCCAAACCAGAAGTAACCTCAATACCATCAATAGGTAAATCAATAATAAATAACAGTGTCTTCACCAATGAAACACTACCTGACAGCAAACACAATTGAACTACTGAGGCATATCACAGCTTGGAAGAATCTCAGAACACATTCAGCCAGGCCAGCCTTGTGGCATAGCGGGGTAAGTTGCTGTCTGCAGCACCAACATCCCATTTAGATGCTGGTTCGAGTCCCAGCTGCTCCACTTCTGATTCAAATCCCTGCTAATACACCTGGAAAAGCAGTGGAGGATGGCCCTACATGGAGACCCTTGCACCCACGTGGGAGACCCAGAGGAAGCTCCTGGTTCCTGCCTTCAGACTGGCCCAGCTCCTACCTTTGCAGTCATCTGGGGAGTGAGCCAGGAGATGGAAGATCTCTCTCTCTCTCTCTCTCTCTTTCTTTAACTCTGACTTTCAAATAAATAAATAAATCTTAAAAAAAAGAAAGACACAAACACACTGAGCAAAAGCATCCTCATTCAGAATTGATCTCTGATCACAGGAATCAGAACAGTGGTTTCCTGTGGTGAGCACAGATTAACTGGCCAGGAAAACATGGGAACTTTTTAGAAGGAGGAAGTCTTGGTCTGTTTCCAGTTGCTATAAAAGAACACCTGCAATGGGTATTTTACAATGGAAAAAGGTTTATTTTGGCTCATGGTTTTGAGCCAAAAGTTCAAGATCAGGCAGCCACATCCTTGGCTTCTGGTGAGGACCACTGGCTGCTTCAACTCATGGTAGAAGGAGGAAGGGAAAGTGGGCATGGGCAGAGAGCATGCATGCAAGAGACGGACTTTGTCACTATGTAACAAGCTGCTCTCTGGATACCTAACCCCCTCACACCGGGACCAGAACTCCCATGACCTGATCGCCACATCTTTGGTTGCCTTGGCAACCAAATCTCAACATGCATTTCGGTGGGGACACGTGACATCCAAACCATAGCATGTGGAAGCGTCTTGATCAGGGTGGTGGTAAGATGGATGTACACATTGGTCAAAGCTGACCTAATTATAGAGTTAGAATATGTGAGCTCTCTGGTCATAAGTTTTACCTTAAGGAAATATGACCTGACTGCTGAGTCGAGAATGGGTTTGAGGAAGTGCAGGATGAATTCTGGCTACACAGGAGGCCCAGGGACAGTGGTCAGAGCACAACGGCGACAAAGATAGAGAAGTGAATACTGGTAAGAGGGATTGCAGGGTAGTACAGTCAGGACCTGGTGCTGGCAGGGAGAAGGCATGTCTTGTATTGTTCTCAGAGTTTTGATCTCACTCACTAAGATGGAGAAACCAAGGAGCACCCAGTTTGTTCGGCAAGGTCACAGGGCATGAGAACAAACTTTCTAGGATGAAATTCCCACCACGCTCCTGTCCCGCTTCCTCACCTTCAGGGGGTCCTCTTGCCCTCGGCATCCAAGGCAATCCTGGACACACGAGCCCCTGCATGATAAGGACGCTGCTGACTTCTCCAGCCTCAGGCCCCCATTCCTCCTTCCCTCCCTCCCTCCCTCCCTCCCTCCAATCCTGCGCTGCGTTCATTTCCAGAGGTGTCGTGTCTTCGCATGGCCCTGTGCATTGGCCTCAGCTGAACGCTCATCTTGAGAACTCTCTCATGGGGGCGATGTGCCGGTCCTTTCTTTGGGAAGCCCACACCGTTCAACGTGTGCCTCCAGTACGGGGACCTTTGCTGCAATTTTTGATTCCCACATCTGCCTTTCTCAGTAGACTGGGAATGCCTTGAGGGTAAGGCTGTTTCTCATTTAACTCTGGTACCCTCTCTATCTGGTGCCGGTAATGTTGAGAGACTAGCTAGACAGTGAAGGGTCAGGATTTCAGTCTTTGCCCTCACCATGGCTCATTCTGCAAGATCTCATTAAGGTCCAAATAAGTTCTCTGCAGAAGAGGAGAAGTGCTAAATGCTTTAGTTGGTGGCAGATGACCTGATAAGCGGCATTTGACCAGAAAGAGTCTATGAAAATGATTTCCCTGTAGTTATTCTCTGAGGCTCTGTAAAATGAAAATGGCCACAGCTGTGCTCCCAAGAAGCAGGACTGAAGTGCAATATGCTTGGGGGAAGGACACCCCCGAACCCAGAGCTCGTTACAGCAGTCTTGCCACGATGGTGATACAGAAACAAAGAGACGGAAGCCGGTTTGGATAGAGCCTCAGCTAGAAGGAAGGTATGGGTTGGAATATTTCCCCTCCTGGAGATCTTTAAGAGAACAAACAGCATCTTTATTTTATTTTGCCTCCAAAGCACAAATTGCTTTCTTCTCTCTCTTCCTGGCTTCTCCCCTGTTTCAAGCGTTTAGCATCTCTTGCCTGAACCTCTGCACTGGCCTGCAGCACACTCTGGGCTCCAGCTGCTGAAGTGGCCTTTCTGTAATACAGATCCCACAGTGCCGCGCCCTGCTGAAGCCCACACTTCTTAACGTGATCTGAAAGGCCCTCCATGTTCAAGGTCCCGTCTCCCTGTGCGGCCGGCTGTCTGCACTGCCGTCCACATGCAGGGAGCCGGGGGGAGGACACACTGAACACTGTCCCAGCCACCCCGCTTTTCGGGCTGTTCTCTTCAGAGGCTGTGCTTGTTTGTTGTTGCTGGGTAACAAAGTGACCTCCCATTTAGCCACTTAAAATCCCACTCATTTCTTATCTCACCAGTTCTGTAGCCCAGCCTGGCTCAGCCTCAAGGCATCAGCAGGTTGTAAGCAGTGTTGGTTGGGCTGCATTCCCACCTTAGGGAGAGAAGCTGGAGAACCGCCGCCTTCCTCTAAGACGCCCGCAGCGCTGCACCGTGTGGCTCCCTCCGCAGACAGCTCACACACGAGGGAGAGAGCAAGGCCACCAACAGAGGGAGTCTCATGAACGTAGTGGGACCCTAGGAGTAACCACCCACCCCCCTTGCCAGAGCCTATCGGGCAGACAGTCACAGGGATGACACTCAGGCCACGAGTGCCGGAAGCAGGGGGTCACAGAGGACATGGTGGCGTCTGTCCTCCGGTTGCCATGACTTCCCGGCTTCTGAGCCTTTGCTCAATGCTGTTCCTTTCTCAGGAGCACCCTTCCCTTCCTACCCATCCTGCAAGCAGAAGTCACGTCTGTGAAGCGTTCCAAAGGTCTCCCTCTCCTTTTGTACAGAACACTTTGCTCACCAGGCTCTGCTGGCACTCAGCAAGGGGTGCTGAGCCTGGCAGTGAGAGGCCTCCGACAGGCTCCTAGCCTGCACCTGTCGCAGTTCTGTCGTGGGCAATGATCTCCTTTCAGTACTGGGCACAAAAGAGCATTTCTAGGAAGGGTCCTCCAAGTGAGATCCTGGACTGGGCACATCAGAATTCCAGGGGGAGCAGGGGAAGGTCTCAGGTTCCAGCCCCCTGATGACCCTGACTCCAGGGATCTGGGGTGGGGAAGGGGGCACCTTGGGAATCAGTTCTCATAAAGTCCCCCAGTTAATCTGACTCATGACCAGGTTTGGCCCAACTGGTGTAGACCCACCTCTGTGGGATGTAGCCTGGATGGACAACCTCAGAACGCCCTGGCTCAACCTGCCCTCCTCATTTAATCTATTTGACTTCTGAAAAGATATACAGATTCTCTTCTGGCCTCAGTTGCCTCATCCATAAAATGGGGAAATTAGTTAACTTAGACAGTGAAGATGAAATGAGGCATTGCTCATGACAGACAGAGAGAGGGAGAGACAGAGAGAGAAGTCTTCCATCCACTGGTTCATTCCCCAAATGACTGCAACAGCCAAGGCTGGGCTGATCTGAAGCCAGGAGCCAGGAGCTTCTTCCGGGTCTCCCACGTGGGTGAGGGGCCCAAGCACTTGGGACATCTTCTACTGCCTTCCCAGGCCATAGCAGAGAGCTGGTTTGGAAGAAGAGAAGCCAGGACTCGAACTGGTGTCCATATGGGATGCTGGCACTGTAGGTGGAAGATTAGCCTACTGCGCCACAGTGCCAGCTAGTTTTATTTTTTTTAAATATATTTATTTATTTATTTGAAAAGAAGAATGATGAAGCAACATAGATGGAGAGATCTTCCATCTGCTAGTTCACTCCCCAAATGGTTGCAACAGCCAGGTCTGGGCCAGGTCAAAGCCAGGAGCTAAAATTGAACCCCTGCAATATAAAAGCAGGACACATCCTCTCATCTGTCTCTCTGAGCCCAAAATGTCCTTATCAAAAAGAATTCACTGACTTAAGGGAGTGACACAGCTGCCCTGCAAGATTCTCCTCACCAGACTCAAGGAGTCATTTGCTTCTCCCACAGGTAAGAACCTTGATGGCCAGTGTTGTCCTGGAGTGCTTTGTGTAGGGGAATTCCATGTCGTGGCAGAATGTAGCTGCCACCTTCAGGTAACCCCCAGATCAGCTGGAGCCCACCTGGCCACCATAAATTCCCTAAAGGGCACAGCGTCGCTGACCAATCAAAGGAAGGTCACACACTCCGCTGACCAACCAGGAACTTGGACACGAGCTGACCACGCCCCTCTCTCAGCCCAATTTCAGTCTGTAAGAACCTTCACCCCTAACTTCTCGGGGAGCCTGGGAATTAAGCACTAGTTGCCCGGGTCCTTGCTCTGCACTTTGCAACAAACACCCCTTTCTTCCACCACCCCCAGGTCACTGATTGGCTCTCTGTGCATCAGGGGAGCAGATGGGTTCTACACAAATGCCTCCAACTAGTTTGGGAGGGGGTTGTTCAGCAACAGAGCCAGGAGCTCCATTGGAGTCTCCCAGTGTGAGTGGCAGGGGTCCAAGCACTGGGGCCATCATCTGCTGCCTCCCCAAGCACATTTGCAGGAAGCTGGATCAGAAGCAGAGCAGCCAGGACTCCACCCAGCGCTCTGAGATGGGACGAGAGCATCACAGGCAGCAATTTAACCCTTCGCACCATAATCCTGGCCCCACGAGAGCCCTCCATGAGCATTGCCTTGTACTGAGGTAATTCCCGACTTTGCGGATGGAAGGCATGGCCCAGTGTGTAGAGGGTGCTGTCTGAGCTAAGGATGTTTGTCTCTGCCTGGGGGCTGCCCTCCTGTCTGCCGAGCTCACTCCTGCATAGCTCACAGAAATAGTTTATCCCAGACAGCCTCCTCCTCTGCCATCCTTGCCTCCCAGGGCTGGCTCCTCCCTGGCCTCAGCCACGGCCATGGTCACGGCCAGCAGGGCAGACATGGGCCTGACCCTCCTAGGGCTTCACAGCCTTCCCTGGGGGCTCACTTCTTCCTCTGGGGAGGGGGAGCAGCCAGTGTAGCCCCAGCACAAGTACAGCTCCTGCAGAGGCTCTCAAACCTGGCTCCCTGGGGGCAGCGGGGCGCAGGAAAGCCGGGAGGGGCACCTTCCACCTTTTTCAGGGCTGCCTTTGAGTACTTTGAATTTCATTAGGGCAATTATTTCAAATGGAATTAAAAGGGTTTAAAATTAGACCCTAAACTCTTAACAATTAGTGACGCAGCGACCTGCCATCCGCAGAGCCACAGTAGACCTGTGTGGATTGGTACGTGAGCACAATGCCAGCCGCCAGATTTGCATGCACTGTTACAATAAACGGCTTTTAATAAAATGAAGATTCTTAATTACCGCTGCATTAATAAGAGGCAAATTAGTCATCATTAACGGCCCCACGGTCCCTCCCCATCTCGCTGAGAATCACCGGTGGACTTCAGCTCAGCTGCTTCTGCAAACTCTCGCATTTTCCTGCCGCCTCCTAGGAAGTGGTGAGGGGTAGGGGAGAGGGGGCTCAGTTCCGTGTTGTCTGGGCCAGAGATGGGTCTCTAGAGTGGCTTTCTAATTCCCCAGCTTGAGACTTCCAGGGTTCCCCATGGCTGGGCAGCACTGTGCAGGCTCAGGTCCCTCAAACACTTGGGCTGTGTCATTTATTTGCCATTAGCCATTCTTTCATTCAGCAGGTACCATGCTGCACTGGAGATCACAGCAGGGATCCAGTACAAACTTGAACTTGTCCTGGTACCTGGTCGACCTGTAGGAGGCTGAGCCCTCCTGGAATCTGTCTTCCCTGGCACTGGGCTGCAGCTGTCACGTGACCAAGCAAGGGCAAGTTCAGGCAGAGAGGAACCCCGGGAAAGGGTCATCCAAAGAAGAGCGCCAGGCTCTCAGGAATCTGCCCCCACGTCCCTTGGAGGAGTCACCCATCTTCCCAGGCTGCAGTTCCCCAGTCGGTACTGTAGAGGCGCTGTTCAGAGCCAACAGCCCGTACACTTTCCACAAAGTACAAGAGAGGAAAAGGCGTAGGTTTGGTGGGTCCTATTGTCTCTGTCACAACAATATAACTCAACAAAAAAGGCAGGGACCAAATTTAGCTAAGCCCTGGGCTTAATGAACAGGAAAAGCCTTGGTAACCCTGATGTTGTATGAACTTGGAAAAGGGTTATTCCCCCACTAAAAAGTTAGGGGGAAGTTAGGGGTAAGCCTTCCAAAGGCCGTGCAGACTGCATCACAAAGGTGATCTCTACAAATGGGACAGAGGGGCTCTGCCTTCCTTTCCCTTTCTGAACCACACTCACCAACACATGCACACGTGTGGCACATGCAGATACACACACACTCACACACACACACACACACAGCAGACTAGAGGATCAAGTCCAAAGGTGCCGAATCCTAATCCCTAGAACCTGCGAATGCTACCTGGATGGTAAAGATTCTGCAGGTGCAGTTAAGCAAAGGATCTTGAGACGAGGAGAGTCAGTGTGTTTTCCAAATAGGCTCTAAATGCTATCGCAAATGTCCTTTCAAGGAAGAGGCAGAGGGGTCAGTGTGGTGGCACAATGGGCTAAGCTGCTGCTTGCAATGCCAACTCTTGTATCTGGGTGCCTGTTCGCTGTGCTTCCCTCGGGAGGCCTGGTTGCTCTGCTCCCAATCTGGCTTCCTGCCAATGCACTTGGCTTTGTCCTGGCCCAGCCCTGGCTGTTGCAGCCATTTGGGAAGTGAACCAGCAGATGGAGAATCAATCTCTCTCTCTCTCTCTCTCTCTCTCTCTCTCTCTCTCTCTTCTCTCTCTATTTCTATGTGTGTCTCTCCCTCTCTGTTGCTCTGCCTTTCAAATAAATAAATCTTTAAGGGGGGAAGCGGTGCTCAGAGGAAAAGTTGAGCAAGAAGGGA
Source organism: Oryctolagus cuniculus (assembly GCF_051225735.1). NCBI lineage: Eukaryota > Metazoa > Chordata > Mammalia > Lagomorpha > Leporidae > Oryctolagus > Oryctolagus cuniculus. The sequence goes on from NC_142873.1 coordinate 135,243,125, forward strand.
AGGGGGTTTGAAGGTGGAGGCAGAGACTGCGGTGAGGAGCCCGCAAGCCCTAGGAATGCCAGCAGCCGCCAGAAGCAGGAAGTGGCAAGCAGCAGATTCCCTCCTTGAACCCAGAAGCGAGTGTGGCCCTGCACACAGACATCCTGCCTGCAACCCAGTGAAACTGACTGGAGCCCTGGTCCCCAGGGCTGTGAGACGATGAATGCATTTTGTTGCTGTTGGTGATTGAAGCCACCGAGCTTGTGGGAATTCCTGACAGCTGCCATAGAGCAGGAAGAGCCACGCCTCCTCGCCTGTCACTGATGTTCCTCTAGCTTCTGGTACCTGTATTTTGACTACAAGGAGAAATATTCGCAATAATGTGCAGTGCTCTGTCCAGCGTCACTCTATCAGCAGGTGTCAGACCCAGCACTCGAGCCCAGATCTTTCCATTCCAAATCTACGCCACAGTCCAAACTGAAGACAGGCTAAATGCACTGGCTCCAGGGACACAAGAACTATGGGAGGGTGAGGCCAGATTGCATTTTGGGAAAACAGTCCCCCTGGTAGGGAAAAATACTGCTTGGGTCTCCAGCTAATGCCAGGCTCACCCGCAGATCTGAAGAGGATTGGCTGTCTGAAGTCTGGGTAGTTGGCAGATCTCAACTCAGGGAAGCTCCTGGCTGCAGCCCAGCAGATGCTCTGGGGCTTGCACTCACCCCGGGGTCAGGGCTTTGTGAACTCTGGAGGTGAGTCTTCAGGTTGTTTGTGAAAATCCCAAGCAGCTCGGCGATGCATGCCAGAGAGGGGTGGCTGCAACTAGTCAGTCCAGGATCACTTCCAGAGCCGCACCTGGTGGAGCCAGAAAGCGGGTGTGTGATGATGGCCTTGACGGTGCCGGGTAAGGGGAGCAGACGCAGACAGGGGTTCACGGTGCTCACAGGCAGCACGCTGCGAGGGAAGCTGGCTCCCTGGTTCACAACCAGACTCAGGTCTGCTGTAAGCCAGGAGTCCACATATCTGGATCGCTATTTATTGTAAAACCTAAATGATACCTTAACTCAGGATTCTCTGAGGACCACAGATTTATTGATCGAGAGTTATTGAACAATCACATTAGAAGGATAATGTATACAATTTATTATACATTTAATTCAAGCACATTTATTTCCAGCAATCACAAGAGATTTATAGTGTGGTGCTCTAAAGTCCCAGTTCCAAAGCTTATGGTAAAGCTAATGGCATCCAAGACACTGTGGCACTCACTCGGGGATGGACAGATAAGTCAACAGAACAGAAGGGAGTCAAGAAACATCTGGACCTGGATGTCCAGGGGAGATGATTCAATGGAGAAAAAATATTTTTTCAACAAATGGGTATCCTTATTGGAAGAAATAAACCTCAACCTCCATCCAATACAGAGAAATGAACTCAAATGGGTCACAGACTTACACATATAATCCAAAACCATAAACTAGAATACAAAACACAACAGCTACTAACTACATATACTGTCACGTATCACTTAATCATGTTCTCAGAAATGTGTATGTAGGCAATTTTGTCATTGAGCATCATACAGGGTACTCACACAAGCCTACATGGTAAAACCTACTACATACCAGGCCATATGGCATACTCTGTCATATATGTAGTGTATTAATGACCAAAATGTCATTGTGCAGCACAGAATGTATGTATAGTGATGTATATGTAATACACACATGCATACGTCTATCTATAAAAGGACTTATATCCAGGACTTATAAATAACTCTTACAAACCAGTAAGACAAAGTAATTTTAAAATGGGCAAAATAGGGGTCAGTGTTGTACAGCAGGTTAAGCCACCACCTGCAATGCCAGTGTCCCAATATGAGCACTGGTTCAGGCCCCCGCTGCTCCACTGCCCATCCAGCTCCCTGATAATGCTCCTGGGAAAGCAGTGGAAGATGGCCCAAGTGCTTGGGCCCCTGCACCCACGTGGGAGAATGAAGCAACTGTCTCCTGGCTTTAGCCCAGCCCAGCACCAGCAGCTGCAGCCATTCGAGGAAGTGAACCAGCCGAAAGAAAATTTCTACCTCTCTCTCTCACTCTCTATCTCTCTCACTCTCTCTAACTTTGCCTTTCAAATAAATAATAGATCCTTTAAAATGGGCAAAACATTCGATCAGGCATTTCACGAAAGGTACCTATGGCCAATAAATACATAAAAATGTACTCAACATTATTAGTCACCAAGGAGATGCAAGTGAAAATCTCAGTGAAGTACTGCCCATACCCACTACTATTGTAGCATAAATTGAAAAGACTGACAATGAAAAGTGTTAGTGAATATGCACAGTGGCTGGAACTGTCATCCATTTTTGGTGAAGGGTATAAAATTGCGAGAACACTTAGGAAAACAGCTATCTTGGTTCCTATCAATTTAAACAGTTATTATATGACCTAATAATGCCTAAGTATTTACCACCCAAAAAAAAATACATGGCTACAGGAAAAAGAAAAAAAAAACTTGTACACAGGAGTTCACAGCACCTTTATTTAAAGTAGCTCAAAACTAAGAACAAACCAAACGCTCACTGACAGGTGAATGGGTAAACTGTGGTCCATCCATACAAGGAATATTACTCAGCAATGAAAAATGAGAGTCACCAATACATGCTACAACAGAGATGAATTAGACACAGAAGAAAGCATATTGTGTGAATCCACATGTACGGTGTTCTAGAACAGATACAGTTCATCTATGGTGGTGGAAACCATCCCAGGTTGCAAGAGGAGGCACATTCTGGGGGAGTCGCCTCTCCTGGGGGGAGAGAACTGTTCTATGGATCAACTGGTGTGATGGTTACACAGGTGTAGGCATTTGTCAGAACTCAAACTGGTTCACATCATTGCCGGTAACTGAATATCTCAATGAAACCTATTTTAAAACTATACACCAGTGTAGGGTTCTCACAATTAACTTCTATAAGCGCCCCAGAAGAAACTGGTGACAACTCATGCCCAGACAGGGACACGAGGTCAGACCGAGCCTGGATTTTTCTTTTTCTCAGGTCGTTCACGTGCTGAGCAGCCCGCCAGCCAGGTTCTCAGTCGTGCTGTGTGTCGGCCAGCGCTGGTACACACGCTCCCTTCAGGAGGGCGTCTGTGGGCTTTTCTTTTCCTAATTCTGAAAATACCCTCCCTCTACCTAGACAGGTGTGGGGTTAGGGGAGCGTGAGCTCCCTAAAATGCTGTGGGTGTAGGATCCACTGAGAACCAGATGCTGGAATCAGAGCTGCAAACTTCAGGGCCGTGTTGGCTCCGGCTGATCAAAGGTTTCAGTGGGTGGTCAGGTCAGGCTCCTGAAAAGCTCCCCCTCCATCCAATCACTGGCCAGGTCCCCAGGGCAGGCCTGCCTCTTAAGTTGATTCCATGGAGGAAGAGAGGGGGCTGAGCTGTTGAGGACTGCAGCTCCCAAATCAGAGAACCTCCAAGGGGCTGAGCCAGGCGCCATCATCCAGATTCACCCATCAGCGGAGCCCTGGAAGGGGGAGGAGCCTGTGGGGCCTAAGGAACGGTGCCACACATTGAACAGGTGCTATTGGGGGGGGAGAGGTTGACAAGCCAGCAGCAGGCGGCTTTGGGTGACCACATTGCATTCAGTGGGGACAACCCCAGGGAAGCCCACCACCATGTGCAAGCTGAAGATGGCGCCCCCTCACCCTCAAAAGTGGCCCCGCCACCTACCGACCCCATGGGAAAAGGTTTGTGTTCCCCCAACGCTGGTCGCAAACGCCTCTGCCTCCTGTGGACTGCTGCCTACTTCCCAGAGGCTGTCTCTCTCCTGGGCGCTCTCAGCCTTCTGCCTCCAGGTCGTGCTCACACAGTGGGATCTGGAAGGGCTTACAAGTCTGATTTTACCCACTCCCATGAGAGTGGCAAACTGGATCCAAACCAAACATGAGGCAAATGCATGGCAACACAGGTGTTTCTTGAGCAGTTCCCTGGGACTGCTTCTGCCACTCCCGGTTTTCCTGTTTCACCCTTGCTCTCTGCTGGGAGGAGGCGTCACGGATGGACCTGACAGAAGTGCTGGCCTTGCAGAGCCTCTCACCTGCGCTGTTGTGGCGACTGTGCGCTGCTTGCACACGCTGGGCCTCCCGACAGAGAGCTTGGCGCCTCGAGAGGGAAGCGGCGTTCTGGCCGTGCCTGGGGAGATGCGGCACGGGGACACAGCACCTGAGCACAGCTGCGAGGTGCGACTAGGTGGATGCAGGGTCCTCTCGGGCTCGTGCCCACTGGGTCTTCCCCAGGACCCCACCCTTGCCCAGGACTTCAGCTTCCCTCTTGAGATGACCCCGGGGGTCCCCCAGCACCCCCCTCTCCTCGGTGTGCTACGTTGCTGCCAGAGCTGCCTCCCCAAAGCACAACTCTGGGCATCCTGGTCCCCAGCTTGAAATCCTGCAGGGGCTCCCCATCGCCCACCACGAGGCCAGCACCCCAGCCTGCGTCGGCATCTCACTGCTGTCCCCCTCTAGGGTTTTTCTGCTCACTTCTGGCTGTGCTCTCCTGTAAGGCATCGGCATCTCCCACTAATGACATCTGCGTTCTCCAGGGCTGCTCTAAGGCTCGCTGCAAAGGCTCCCTTCTCTCCCGGGCCCGCTCGTACTGCTCCAGGCTGCGGTCGCTGCTCCCTTCCCCGCACCTGTGCTGCACGCGGCAAGCATCCTAGCTGTTTGCTTTGCACATTAGCCTGTTGGGCTCCCCGGCCTCCTCCTGCCGCTGCACACAAGGAGGGAACTGCACACTTCCTGTCTTCGTGCCCCGGGGGCCTGCCCAGCGTGCAGCTCAGAGCAGGTGATCAGGAAGTCCCGGGTGCGATGTGGAAGAAGGCAGTGGGACAAACGCCCCCAGCGCATATGCACACCATCCCCCACGTGGCCTGTGCCCTATCCACACCCAGGGTCCCAGGAAGCACCCTCGGTGACCAGTCCACCCTCTCCCCGTGGGGTGGGAGATCCTGTAGGAAGAACTGCAGGGGAAGAAATGAAGTACATTAGTTTACTGCTTGATCTCTGCTCCCCTAAAGCAGAGCCAAATCTAAAGTGAATATTGATGACTTTACAAAGCCCAGTGTTTGGTATTCACTGAAAACCATTGTGTATTCCCTAAATAGTTCGTTTTGTTTTCCAAAGTTCTAAAAAACTCGCTGTATTGAAATGCATGTTGTTGCATCGATTTTTCTAAAATACACCTTGTTATCTTTTCTTTGGTAATTGGTGGCTGGTAATGACTTTGGCAATTTAACATGTTCTTGCAGACACTTTCCCCATTCCCCTTGATAACTGAAGTCAGGATCGAGGGCCTGTCTGTCAATCTCTGACGCCTGTCAGCCGCCGTGATTGACGGCTTTTGGTCCCACAATAGAGACCATTTTTGCAGCCCCCGTTCTGTTATTTTTCCCTCCTTTAATACTTGTGGGGGATGGTGTTTGCTTTATAATCTGCGTTTAAAATCCTACTTGGAATGAGGCCAGCTCCAGAGAAATTATCACAATGTCTTGTTAGCTTTGCATCAGGAAAATTCCCCAGAGAGTTCCTTAAGCTATGATTCCACCTTCTGAAATTACCTCTGCTCAAAAATCTAAGCCTCAGCCTTCATCCTGATCCCTTCAAATTCCAGGAGAAAGGCCGAGGGGTCTGCCCAGCCATGCTCTAATAGAGGGCACGGCCAGGGGGACCGCGTGTGTGGGAGCGGAGCCTGGCCGCCTCCTCTCCCTCTCTCTCCCGAGTGCTCCGTGTGTAAGCCTCCACATAATGAATGTGGGTCTGCATGCCCGAGCTCGGCAGGAGAGAGCGCGCTGCAGATCTGCTGGGCTGGGCCGTTGTGGACCTCAAACCCCAGGGCAGGAGGAGGCTTTGCAAACCCAGCGGAGGCAGCCTTTGGTTGGGTCACATGACTGGCCAAACTTTTGGCTGAATGTCTAAAAAGCAAAACCAGTAAGGGGGCAGGTTGTGAGCAGCCTGGGGAATCACAGATCTTTTTTCGAGTCTCGTGAAAATGATGGCTCCCTTTCCACTCCTAACGTGCCTACACTGCCAGGTGAAACACTGCTCTCCCATGGCCCATGGCTCCTGGGTTAAGTCCCGTGCTCAAGGTGTGGGTGGCAGAGAGCTCATGACCCTGCAATGTGTGAGGCCAGCACGAGGGTTGGCTATAGGAGCCAAGATTGCACAAAGCCCGCTCTTGGACCTAGGTGCCCTTGGCAGAAGCCCCCTATGAGTGTAGCTGGGGAGGGTGTGCAGGTGGCGGGGAGGCGGGGCTTATGCTCTGGCCCAGGCCTGCGCAGGTTCACAATCGGCTCACTAGACTCCGGCAGGTGGAGGAACACATCAGATCCCAGGCAACAAAGAAGGAAGCCTGGAAATTTGCCCTGTGGAGAGCCAAGCCAGCTATGGGGAAGGAAAGACCCTGGGCAGGCCTCATGGGACCCAGTTTCTGTGTCTGTCTCAGAGGGACGACTCGGGGCCTCCCTTCTGGGAGTGGCCCAGCACGTCTGGGAGAAGACATCGAGCAAGTCATTGCAAAGGGACAGAGCTCCCTGTCACAGGAAAAGGCCAGGACCTGGTTCCTTTTTTATTTTATTTTATTTATTTGAAAGACAGAGTTACAGAGAAAGGTAGAGACAGAGAAAGCTGTCTTCCGTCCTCTGGTTCACTCCCCAACTGGCTGCAACAGCTGGAGCTGTGCCAATCTGAAGCCAGGATTCAGGAGCTTCTTCCAGGCCTCCCATGTGGGTGCAGGGGCCCAAGGACTTGGGCCATCTTCTACTGCTTTCCCAGGCCATAGCAGAGAGCTGGGTCGGAAGTGGAACAGCCAGGACTAGAACCGGCACCCATATGGGATGCTGGTGCTTCAGGCCAGGGCTTTAACCTGCTGCACCACAGCATCAGCCCCAAGGACCCGGTTTCTTCCTCTCTCTGTTGAAAGGCTGCACTGAGCCACCACTGCCTTCACTGCTGCTCCAGGCTCGACCCCTTGGAGGTTTCTCAGTGGAGTGAGACCCCACCTACTCCCCATTCATCTCAGGTCAGGACCCAAGCTTTTCACTGTGGATTCACAGCTCTTTATAAACAGAGCAACATCTGGCACTTCCCAGCAGGTGCCTTGCACCAGGCATTCACACGCATTAGATGTAGTAGACATGTACCAATCCTCATCCCCAAGCCTGTGATGACGTGGCCTTACATGATAAAGGGGGCATTAAGTCAAGGACCCTGAGCCGGGGAGATGCTCCCGGCCATCTCAGTGGCTCTTGCGTCATCCCGGTGGTCCTTATCAGATGGAGGCAGGGGGCCAGCATCAGAGTTAGACCACAATGCCAGGAAGAGAGGCTGCAGTGATGTGGCCGCAAGCCAAGACATGTGGGCAGCAGGGCAAAGGCAGGGAAGGCTTCTCCCTCCTGGAAGGAGCCCGTGGCTCCCAGGGTAAGATGTCTGGCTGACACCTTGATTTTGGCCTCATGGGCATTATGTAATCTGTGCGGTTTGAAGTCACCATGTCTGTGGAGTTAGCTACAGCAGCAACAGCAAACCAGCGCAAGGTGATTGACCGCCTTGCTCCCCCAGACGTGGACAAGTGATCTCAGTGAGTTCGAGGGACTTTGACTGGCATTTCTGCTCAGCAAGGAATCTGTCTCCTTCTAAGAGTCCACCGCCTTCACCCTGCCAACCACGTGACCTCTGACCTTTCCCCCTGCCCCCCTCCACGCCCAAGCCTCCTCTGTGCCCTCCAGCTGGGATCCCACCCCCTCCCCACCTCCCCATCACGCTGCTCATTCGCTGGAGTCAGACTCTACATTGCCCGGCCCAGGGACTTCTCTCCCACCTCTGCAAGAAGCCACAAGCTCCTCCCGTGGCCCAGGTGGCCCAGGGTGGGTTCACAGTGGACCACGGAGACCACCTGCCTCCAAATCAGCCTGCCCCAGCGTGTGGCTCTGCAATCTGCATTTACAGGCACCAGGACGCACATTTCAGAAGTTTTAAGGGACAAGAAAGTTGCCTCCCTGTTAGAACATGAATTTCCCGAGAGCCAGGTCTTTCCTTTGCAGTTCCATCTTCTGCGTGAGCCCATGCTAGTGGCTGACTTTCTACAACAACTTGTGTGTCCCACAGAGCCGAGATGTTTGGCCGAAGACTATCTTGGAAGCTTCTGTGAAGGTGTTTTAAGTGAACCTTTAAATTGGGCTTTGAGGAAAGCAGGTTAGTACCCACCGTAAGGCGGGTGGTACCCTCCACGGGGCAGGTGGGCCCCGGCCAGTCGGCTGGAGACCTTCGTAGGAGAGAACTGAGCTCCCTGACCAGCAGGGAGTCCTGGCGACAGGTGGCCCTGGGCTGGGACAGCTGCTCCTTCCTGCTCTCCAGCTCACGGGCCTCCCTGGCAGATTTTGGACCTGCAGTCCACAATGAATATCTCTGTACACACATGTACACATGCGTGTGCACACATGTGCACATGTACACATGCACACGCAAACGCACACACATACACACACACATACACCCCTTGCCGGTTCTGTTTCCCTAGAGAGCCCTGACTAATACACCCACTAATTAATAAGGTTTTTGTGGCTGAAGCCGGGGTGGGGGGCGGGGCGTTCCACGGATGGCCTTTGTGGAAAAGCCACACTGAGATTTTTAGACCAAAAGCCCAGCAAGAATTCTTTCACAGAAGGAAGCCTGGAGCCGCTGAGCACTTCTCTCTGAGTCAGGATTCCTGAGAAAACGACAGGTGTCTCTCCCTGACGGGAAGCGACTACAGACCAGGGCGAAGCAGGAGGCAGGTGCTGGGCACGCTGGTCCCTCTGGGGGCCTCGGATGGGAAGAGGAATTGGAGCTGCGTGAGAGCCCTGGTGCCGGGGGCCAGCAGGACAGCTGTGAGTGAGGCGGGGGCCCGAGGCCGGTGACCCTCTGCCTGACAAAGCCCAGGGACCCCAGATTCCAAAACTCTCTTTCAGAGTCTCCGGCGATGCCTTAGAGTAGCTGCAGGCACCCGCAAGGCCGTCTCAGGGTCTCGGGTTCACCTCCTCGCACCTCACCCGTTCCAGCAAAATGTTTCTGTGTCTCCTACGAGGCAGGTTCCGGGAACGCACGAACGCAGAAGCGACCACACACAAGACAGCCTCTTCTCCCACTGGTCTTTTCTATGGGGGGAGAAGGGGCCAACGAGAGATAAAGAATGAGAGAGTGAGAAAGACACAATGAAGGGCCCACAAAGACTTGGAATTGGATTCCTTGGTCCCTCAGATCGGAACGCCCGTGACTCACTCGTAACCACAGGATGCGGCAGAAGGGAAGCTGTCATAAAAGAGAGCAAGGCTTCTGCCCTCCACGGCACAGCACTGGCCCTGCGTGTCCCAGAAGCAGTCCGTGGTCCTGAGGCTGCCATCTTGTTGGGAAGCCCCGGTTAGACGCCACTGAGAAACCACACGGAGAGACGCTCTGAGTGCCTACACAGAGCGACAGGGATGTCCAGCCAGCCTCTGGCCACTCTGGCCACTCCAGTCCCCCACTGTCCCTACTTCCTGACCCACAGAAATGGAATGCAATGATAATATAATTGCTGTTGCTTTAGGCCACTGAACGTGGGGTCTGTACATCTTGGAGCAGCAGTGACTGGAGGGAAGTGGCTGCTTTGTTTGGGGAGGCTGGGAGGGCTGCTCTTGGGAGGAGGACTTGTGAGCTGAGACTGCAGGGACAAGAGGAACAGTCATGAGATGATCTGGGGGAACAGCATGCCAGCAGAGGGAAGTCCAGAGGTCCTGGAGCGGCAACACCCTGGGAACTGCGCAAGGAGCAAAGGGCTAATGTGGCTGGCTCACGGTAAATGAAGGGGAGGGAGGGCGGAGACGGGCAGAAAGGAGGGAAGCAGAGACCTACAGGCAGACTGACCAGATGTCCCGGTTTGCCTGGGCCAGTCCAGGTCGCGCTTGTTGTTTGGGTATGATTGCACAGCGACCTGATGTGGCGGTCTCAGTGAAGAGCCTGGAGGGTTCATGGTCCCCTGTGTCTCCACTCCTCCATCCCCAAGCTCCAAGTTCATTCCCACTCACACACTCTCCAGCCTCAACTCCACCCATGCTGTGTGTTCTTCATTCTTACCCACTTTGGAAACAGCCAAGTCTGTTCTTTCCATGGCCCAGTGAGAGCCCTGTGAAGTTCAGCTTAGTGGGTGGCAAGGAGAGACTGGCTGGAGCTGAACCCGAGGTCCTGGGTTCTAGTTCTGGGTCCACCTTGTCCAGCCTGGTGACTGTAAGTGGCTTCGCTTCCCTTTCCAGGCCTTCAGACTCCTTTCCACTACGTGCACATTTAAAACGGCTCCTTCACGGGCTGCAGCAAAAAGACCAGGCCACTGTTTGCAAATCAAGGGTGGATTTCAAGTCAGAGGAAAGGGAAAGTAAATCAAAGCAAAAAAGATTATGATCAGACACAAGGAAGAAGCGCTTGGCGTGTGGGCAGAGGGGCGAACTCAGCAGAGGGGCCATTCTGTAGATTCCTGGGGAGAATAGCTTGCTGCCTGTGGGGCGGGGTGATTTGAATTCCTGACTTACAGGCTGGAGTCTGGTCCAGACGACATCAAGATGACCTCTGTCTTTCTTTCTTTTCTTTTTTTTTCTTTCTTTCTTTCTTTCTTTTTTTTTTTTTTTTTTTTTTTTTGACAGGCAGAGCGGACAGTGAGAGAGAGAGACAGAGAGAAAGGTCTTCCTTTGCCATTGGTTCACCCCTCAAATGGCCGCTATGGCTGGCGCACCGCGCTGATCCAAGGCCGGGAGCCAGGTGCTTCTCCTGGTCTCCCATGGGGTGCAGGGCCCAAGCACTTGGGCCATCCTCCACTGCACTCCTGGGCCACAGCAGAGAGCTGGCCTGGAAGAGGGGCAACCGGGACAGAATCCGGCGCCCCGACTGGGACTAGAACCTGGTGTGCCAGTGCCGCAGGAGGAGGATTAGCCTATTGAGCCGTGGCGCCAGCCGATAAATTCTTTTAAACAAGTCCAGGATCCCAGTTCCAGTTCTCTCTCTTGCTAGCTGTGTCAGCTCGGGCAAAGTACTGCCTCAGTTTCCACATCTGTAAAATGGGAGAAATATTAGTACCTATGCTAGAGCCTAGGTGGATGGCGGGGGCGGGGGGGTTCCCAGCTCCGTGGTACAGAGGCGAGTGCTGTGCAGAGGCCGCCATCACACTCACTTCATGAATGAAAGAGAGAGGCAGGCAGGCAGGAGGCCCCTGGGGATGGAGAGTGTCGCTCTCAGCCCCTGCTGCCTTCCCAGGCCCTGCTTCCAAGGCCACGAGCTCTGCCGTAGTCTGGTTTTTGGGACACGCCCATGTCCTTTCCACGGCTTGAGGGAGTTTCTGCTACTTTGTCCTCGGTGGTCCCCAGGGAATCCAAACAGCCCTTAGGAGACTGCAGGCTGCCCATACCCTGAGGCAGCCGCAAGGAGACACCAGCGACCTCTGGGGACGGGGACCGATGGAGAGTCTGGATCCTGAAGCTTATGGCACAGAGGAGGTGGACCTACCTTGTTCCTGGGTGAACTCTGTGGAGCACAGCCAGACCGTGGGAGCTGGGACACGCAGGGCATCAGCTCTAGTTGAGAAGGGGGACCACTTAGAACGGCACGGAAGAAGTCGGAGCCACAGGGCGGGGCAGGTGAGCAGGAGCAGATCCCTTGGGCTCTCGCGGGCAGGCTGAGGACAGAGCACGGAGTCACCATGGTGCCTGTGAGCACAGGCCTCACCGGGACAAACGGCAGCTGTTGGAGGATGGATGATTCTGCATGGCCCTGAAAGCAGAGGCAGCAGAGACCAGGCCACCGCGGGCGCCCCGACAGAGCCCAGGGGCCTGTGGCGAGGGTGGGGCCAGCAGAGACGCACAGCTGGGCCCCGATCAGGCGCTGGCCGTGCGCTGATTGGCCAGCTTGGCCACCTACGCACCTAGGCACCCTGTGCCGAGAGTCACCACGGTGGCTCCCTGGATGGGAGAGTGAGAAGGGGGTTTCCCCAAGGCAGCAGAAGAGAGATGAGGAAACCAGAGCCGGGCGGCAGCCGTGACAAAACTAGAACTGTGGGCTGGAACCGCAGGCTAGGAGGTCAGTGTGGAAGGGAGGCTAAGGGCATACGGGGTCAACAGGCACGCGTGTCCATGGGCGGAAGAGCTGGGAGCCACCGGGACGTCACGCAGCCAGGGACGGCTCCAATCAGCGGCAGCCCAACCGCTCCGAGGCTAGGAGTGCACGGGGCCGGGGAATGGACTCCTGAGATAGCGCAGCGGGAAGCAAAGGGGCTGGCGGAACGATGCTCTGCCTGTTTGCGTTGATCAACGCTTTTCTTCGCAATTTCAGGCGGGCTGAGTGACAAGAGCAGCGCATCGCGGGAGCCTTGCCTGGAGGGGAGGGCTCCGCACCAACAGAGTTCAAGAGGGCACAGCCCGGAGAGAGCAGGTGAGTGGGAGGAGGCGGGGCTGTCAGCGAGGTTGGGGAAGGAGAAGGACCCCGGAAGCCACCTCTTAGAGACTCCAGTTCCTTGAGGAAACCAACCACGAAGACACGCGAGATTCCTGGGCTTCTGCAGCCCGATCTGGGTTATTTCGGACGGCTGTTGGACCGGGACCCGCCTCGGAGGCTTCGGAGAGCTATCTGGGTCACATCTCTGTGTATTTATTTCAGCATTTAAGAAAAAAAAAAGTCTGAAAGGACACACCCCCAGCTGCCAGCACAGTTATCTGCAAAGGGGGAAATGTCAGGGGACTTTTACTTCCTCTGTATTGTTTTTTTTAAAAACAATGGTTTCACCTAATCATGCATTACTAGAATAAGCGCTACAGATACAGGGAAAGGGGAAAAAAATCTGCAAAACTCAAAGGGCACAGTAAATAAATACATGTTAGCTACAAGCAGACCGAGTAAACAGTAATTAGGGACAAATTAAATAAAGCTGGTAACAAAGACGAACATGATGAAAACCCAAGACAATGGGGTACCTCCTCCCCCGCCCCCGCAGTGCTGCTGCTGGGAGAGGGGAGAGCGGACAAGATGCCCTGGCCCTCTGAGCCGGTTCCTCGCTGCGTGCAGAGCTCTCTCCCCTCCTCCTCCCCTGCCCTCCGCTCTCTCCCTCCCTTCCCCTCCTCCACCTCCTTTCCTCGGTGCTCCTCCCTCCTCTGTCTGTAGGTCTCTGCTGGGCTCAGCAAGCAGGATGGCAGCCAGCTCTGCTCTCAGGGTGGGTTGCGTCGGTGGGGAGGGGCTCCCAAGGAAACCGGGAGAGGCTTCAGAGAGAGAGAGGCCCCACGAAGGCCTCAGCAGCAGGATCTGTGGGACCAGGAAGGTTGCTCACAGCGTGGTCTGAGAGCTTAGGGTAGGCCAGGTGACCCCTGCGCAAGGGCGGAGACTCCGGGCAGGTGCACAGCAGCATCCGGAGGGGACAACGGTGCTGGGGCGCTCCGCTCCTCACTGGGGATCTGGTGGACAGGAGTGAAGGGAGGACAGGAAGGAGCGGCAGGACCCAAGTCCCAAGCTGAAGGGCCTAGAACGTCACGTGGGACCTCAATTTTTGGCCTTGAGGAATCAGGGACAGATTTCAGCTACAGAGTGAAAGGGCCAGGTATGCATTTTAGAAAGCCCCCTGGCACCGATAGGGGGATGGAGAGGAGAGAGTCGAGGCAGGTAGGGCAGGGGCAGGGCTGGAGTGGCCAGGGCATGGCGATGAGGAGGTCCCCCGTAAGTGAGCAGTAGGGGGATGAGCAGGTGCTGAGACCCACGCACACCCCTGGCCAGGGCGGCTGCGATCGGGGGCTGATACAGGGGACTCCCCCCATGAATCTGCCCCACACAGCATCTGGTTCTCCGAGGGATGAGCTCCTTGCTGTGTCTTATTCCTTAGCCCTCTTGCATAGCATCCGTTCTCTGCACAGGTGTCATTGATGTCTTCTGTAGGCCCTGCCCAGCAGCAGTGTGAATGGGACCTAATTCCAAGGAGCTTTGAATACAGCAGGGATTACAAAAATTTCCCAGGTGTGCCCTCTCCCCTTCTGCACGGACCTTAGCCGCATGACACAGGAACTCCTGCGGCGCCCAGGCATTGATTCCGGGCTCGTCTTGTGATTTGCCTCGGCCAGTGAGATGAGGCAGTTCTGAGCTACCCCTTCTCAGCTTCCTGGGACTTTGTCACACCGTGAAGGACCACACGGAGCAGAGCCATGTCTGCTCAGCTGTCCCAGCTGCGAATGAGGCAGTGTAAGGAAGCACATCCACGTCCAGCCCAGCCCAGCCCAAGTCAGCAGAGCCTCCAGATGGCTCAGAGTCACAAGAGGCAATAAATCATTCTCTTACTCACCAAGTCTCAGCAATAGCTAGTCAACACAGCTTATAGTAAATTAATTCCTTCAAAAACGTACCCCAGGGCCTGGGTTCAAGTCCCAGGTCTGCTCCTGATTTCAGTTTCTTGCTAATGCAAACCCTGGGAGGCAGGGTTACTTGATGGCTCAAGTAATTGGGTTCCAGGAACCCAAATGGATACCTTGGGTCAAGTTCTCAACTCCTGGCTTCAGCACTGGCCCAGCCCTAGCCATGATGGGCATTTGAGGAACAAGCCAGCAAATGAGAACTTGTCTGCCCTCACCATAGATAAATCAATATTTTACAAACTGTTGCTGCAACAGTTCATGGTCCAGATGTCACTGGGGCCTCAGAGGCAACCTCTATTCCTATGCTACACCTGTGTTGAAGCAGGGATCAGCACTGAATTGTAGTCTGGGGGAACTTTGCCAGGGGGTCTGTTGCGTTTTTAGCATTTTGCAAGCAAAGGCACTGCCTGCCTTGGTCTGGGACTGTCTTTTAAAGGATAGCCTTGGAAGCCAGAGACAGTTGCTCTCCAGAGCAATGAGAAAGTTTGTGGGCTGTCCAATGCAATCAAGGCAAATTTCAAGCAGGTTTACAACCTATTTGGAATGTTTGGGTTCTCTAAGCCGTAGCCCACTGTGGGTGCTACAGGCGTCAATTGGCTCTCTTTGTGCCATCCTGTGGGGACTGGAGCTTAGCAAACCAGCACACGTGCTGACAGCCTGGCTACTGCTGCAGCCACGAGTCCCAGAGGCCTGTGTCTTACTCAAGAGTGGCACTGTCTTCTGCCAGCACCCACGACACCACAGCAGGTAGCTTGTTAGCCTGCAAGTAGCACGCATCTCGTATCCTTCATAGTTCTTGGTACCTATCCTTCCAGAACAGCTGACTCCAACTCCACAAAGCCTGTTTCACCAGTGATGTCACTGGGGGTACAACAAAGAAGCTTAGAAAGCACAGCACACACAACACTAAATGAAAAAATACCTGTCCCGAAACAGTTATTTCCTCTGCATGGGCCCCAAACTTCCTCTTCAGCCATCAGCTGCCTCTTCTCCCCACAGGCCCTTCCCCATCCCATCCTCCCTACAGCCTCCCTGCTGTGCTGGCTCCAGCTCTCCAGACACACACACACACACACACACACGTGCATGCCTTTCCAAAATCTTTGCTTAAAAGAAGACATTTGGCACAGGCTTCCCTGGGGTTTTGCAGGCCAATGTCCCCACACCCATCACCCAACACAATGAAGAAAGACCCCTTCGTGGGGTCCCACCCTTCTCAAAAGATGGCTGGAGAGGATTAAATAATAAACAAACAACCCCCCCCCTTTCCTTGACATAGAGATTCTAACCACGATGTTGATGTTTGTGAAGGCACAAAGGAGGAAAAATATTCCTGCTGGGAGATGAGCAAGGGTTTGCAGACTCTGGTCTCTGAGGGTGAATGTGTTTTCCAAGGACACGAGAGAGCCAGAGGCTGCCTCCGGGACATGGGGAGTCCGCCCAGGCTAGGGGGCTGGGGTCAGGGAGTTAAGAGATGGGTTTGAAGTGCAAGCCCAGAAAACATGGGGCTCATCGGAGTCTACAGAGCGGAATGCCCCATGGACACCAGCGGGAAATGTCACCTCTCTCCAGTTACTGGGTACACGTGCGAGTTCTTTAAATTCACACGTGAAATACCAAGGCACAAGGGCCTGCAACCAAAGGAAACACCCACTAATCATAGTTTTCACCAGGAACACCCTAACTGACATTTTAATTAACAAGCTGTTCTCCCCCCACTCTGCTTTTAATATAAGGACTTCTTGTTGCTTTAAATCTAAAATTAATTAAGTGAGAGTTCTCCTCCGGAGTGGAGTATATGGCTCATGCTAAACGGACGGGAGTGATAAGGTAAGATATATGACTGGGGGAGGGGTGTGGGACTGAACCTCTGCAGCTGAGACCAGCGGGGCTGGCCACAGCCCACGTGCTCGCTGGGGACCTGGGGATCCTGGACTTTTTCCAAGAAATATTCCATTTGTGTCTGCAGCCCAGCCAAGACCTGGCATTACAAAAGCTTAAATGCTCTTACAAGGCCCGACATGATCTGGGCCTTGCCTCTCTCTCTCTCTTTCAGCTCCATCTCACCATGCTCCGCCGTGTTCACAAGGCCAAGCCACTCTGACCCGGCTGTTCCCAAACATGACAAGCCGTTCCCACCCCCAGCGTTTGCACTGCTGGCTCTCATGCTTTGGAAACACACGGCTTGCAGCACACCGGCCAGCAGGTCTCAGGTGAGAGTCGCCTCCCTCTGGTACCTTTCCAAGCTCTGTCTAAAATACTCCCCAGTCCCCATCAACACCCTGGTTTATGGTCTTCCTAGGACTTTCCACCAGCTGCTGTCACATGTCCTTTATGTGTTCATGCCAAACTCTGTGTTTCCCCACCTGCAGGGAGGTGTCTCTGCACCACGGACACACATCACTGATCTGTTGACCAAGTGGAGGGGTGTCCCTCCCTCTGCCTAGAAAGCTCTCTCCGCCTCCTCTTCCCTTTCTACACCTTTGCCTGGTGCATCCGTCTCAGTATGTCTTCAATAACACTTCTTGACCCTACTGGGCTAGGCAGGCCCGGTCTGAACTTCCCTGCGTGGCATTTGCCATAACTGAAATTAACAACAGTTAGAGCTGCTTGTTTAACATCCCTCTAGAGGGGCCAGCGATGTGGTGTAGCCAGTAAAGCCACCACCTGCAGTGCTGGCATCCCATATGGGCACCAGTTTCAGTCCTGGCTGCTCCACTTCCAATACAAATCCCTGCTAATGCACCTGGGAAAGCAATAGAAAATGGCCCAAGTCCTTGGGCCCCTGCACCCATTTGGGAGACCCGGAAGAAGCTCCTGGCTCCTGGCTTCCGATGGGTCCAACTCTGGCCATTGTGGCCATATGGGCACCGGTTCGAGTCCCGACTGTTCCACTTCCAATCCAGCTCTTGGCTGTGGCCTGGGAAAGCAGTAAACAATGGCCCAAGTCCTTGGGCCCCTGCACCCTCATGGGAGACCCAGAAGAAGCTCCTTGCTCCTGGTTTCAGATTGGCACAGCTCCAGCCATTGCAGCCAACTGGGGAGTGAACCAGTGGATGGAAAATCTCTCTCTTTCTCTCTCTCTCTCTCTCTCTCTCTCTCTCTCTCTGCCTCTCCTCTGTGTAACTCTGACTTTCAAACAATAAATAAATATTTCAAAAAACCCCTCTAGAATGTAAGCTCCACAAGGGCAGGGAGCTGATGAAATGCTCCATAATTAGACACCACTGTATTTTTAGAAATTTATTTATTTGAGAGTCAGAGAGGACAGACAGACAGACGAGGAAAGAGCCCACTTCCTCTGGTTCACTTCCCAAATGCCCACTGAGATGGGGGTTGTACCAGGCTGAAGCCAGGAGCCAGGAAAGCTATCCAGGTTTCTCTCATAGGTGTCTGGGACCCAACTCCTTGAGCCATCCCTGCTGCCTCCCAGGGTGCACATCACCAGGAAGCTGGAGTCAGGAGCCAGATCTCAAACCCAGGTCCTCCTATGTGGAATCCAGGCAGCTTAACCAGTAGGCCATGTGCCCGCCCCAGTCCTGCTCGTCTCATTTTATGGTTATCATTGTCATGAGCATCATCTGCATCGTCACGCAGGGTTTTCTGGCCGAGGCAAACAGAAGAACAGTCTCCCCAGACAGCCTCAGACATAGCCATGTTCTCCCTGGGGTGAGGGACAGCATTTGCGGATAGCAGGCACAGGGGCCTGTGTGATCCAAGTTCAAGGGCGGGCGTTCCTGGCTCAGCATCAGTAAGCAACGCCGTGCGAGCGCCCTTCTCGCCCCTGACGTTCGTTCCTCCATTCGGTGACTCAGCTGTACGGGCGTGCATCAGCCTGAATAGAACATGTCGTATTTATCCCGTCTTCTCTTGATGGACACTTCAGGCTGTTTCTCATTTTTTGCTGTGACAAATAATTCAGCAATTATTCCTTCATTCTTGCATCATCAGATTTTTTTCCCTCTGTTCTGAATTGTTCCCATCAGCCAACAAATACTTTGCAATATCTCTCATGTTAAAAAATTGCAATAATAGGAGCTGGCGTAGTAGCAAAGTAAGTTAAGCCTCTGCCTGCAGCGCCAGATCCCATATGGGTGCCGGTTTGAGTCCCGGCTGCTCCTCTTCCCATCCAGCTCTCTGCTATGGCCTGGGAAAGCAGTAGAGGATGGCCCAAGTCTTTGGGCCCCTGCACGTATGTGGGAGACTCAGAAGAAGCTCCTGGCTCCTGGCTTCAAATCAGCCCAGCTCTGGCCATTGCAGCCATTTGGGGAATGAACCAGTGGATGGAAGATCTCTCTGTCTCTTCCTCTCTCTGTCTGCAACTCTGCTTCTAAAATAAATAAAATCTTTTAAAAGTTGCAGTAATAAAAAGTAACTCTTTGCCCCTCTGCCTGCTGTTCCAGCCACCGCCTTCTCTACTTACCTTATATACAAAACTCCTCAGACAGTTGCTTTCCATCATCTCCTCCTTGTTTTCTTTTTTTTCTTTCTTTTTTTTTTATTTTTTGACAGGCAGAGTGGACAGTGAGAGAGAGAGACAGAGAGAAAGGTCTTCCTTTTGCCATTGGTTCACCCTCCAATGGCCGCCGCGGCCGGCGCGCTGCGGCCGGCGCACCGCGCGGATCCGATGGCAGGAGCCAGAAGCCAGGTGCTTTTCCTGGTCTCCCATGGGGTGCAGGGCCCAAGCACCTGGGCCATCCTCCACTGCACCCCCTGGCCACAGCAGAGAGCTGGCCTGGAAGAGGGGCAACCGGGACAGAATCCGGTGCCCCAGCCGGGACTAGAACCCGGTGTGCCGGCACCACTAGGCGGAGGATTAGCCTAGTGAGCCGCGGCGCCGGCCTTCCTCCTTGTTTTCTATCCAGCCCACTCCGTAAGGTTCTTGTCCACCTCTCCAGCACAACACCTGGTGAGGTTGTCAGGCACTTCTGTGTGGCTGAACCCGCACAGAGGCTTTGTTCTCCCTCGGCCCCAAACCACAGCAGGTCACTGAACTTGGTCCCTGGATCTCCCTTCTGCCCTCCCTGCCTTTCTTCCCTGGGCAGCTCATCTGACCCCACAGCTCTGAATCTGTCTGCATGCTGCTGACTCCCAGGTTTCTGCTACCCACCCTGACTGCTTCCCCAGCACCCTCCAGCTTCACCAGTCCACTGCCTGCCTGGCCTTTCCACTTGAGTGTCTTCCAGGCTTATTAAATTTAATGTGCACACACGCACTCACACACACGCATGTGCACACACACAGGCACACGCACGTGCACACACACATGCACACAGACCTGCTTGCCCAGTCTTTCCGCACCTTTTATAAATGGCAGCTCCAGTCTTCCAGAGATTCAGGCCAAAAGCCATGGAGCCGGGGCCAGCACTGTGGCTCACTTGGTTAATCCTCCACCTGAAGCACCAGCATCCCATATGGGCGCCGGGTTCTAATCCCGGCTGCTCCTCTTCCAGTTCAGCTCTCTGCTGTGGCCCAGGAGGGCAGTGGAGGATGGCCCAAGTGCTTGGGCCCTGTACCCGCATGGGAGACTAGGAGGAAGCACCTGGCTCCTGGCTTTGGATCGGCGCAGCACCGGCTGTGACGGCCATTTAGGGAGTGAACCAGTGGAAGGAAGACCTTTCTCTCTCTCTCTCTCTCTCTCTCTCTCTCTGTCTATATAACTCTACCTGTCAAATAAATATTTAAAAAAAAGCCACGGAGCCGACCTGGACTGCCATCTTTTCCCATGCTCTGTCTTCAGTCCTCCAGCCAAGCCTGTCAGTTGCCCCTTCCAACCTGAGCCAGCACTGATGCTGGCTATGTCTTCACACCAGCACTGTGTCCAGGCCACCGTCATCTGTCACTGGTAGTGCTGCAACGGTGCCCTCACTCATCTCCAACCTTGCTCTGTCCCCAGTCCATGTTCAACACATTGCTGCCAGATGATCTTTCCAAAACAATGGGGGGGGCAGGCATTTGGCCAAGAGGCTAAGACGCTGCTTGGACTGCCCACATCCCATGTCATGGTACCTGGCTTCAAGTCCTGGATCCACTTCTGAGCCCAGCTTCCTGCCAATGCACACCCTGGGAGGCAGCAAGTGATAGCTTAAGTGCTTGGGCCCCTGCCACCCATGTGGGAATCCCAGATGGAGTTCCAGGCTCCTGGCTTCACCCTGGCCCAGCCCTGGCCATTACAGGCATTTTGGGAGTGAACCAGCAGATGGAACACCTCTCTTAGTCTTACAGATAAAGGAAAAATAAATTTAAAAATTTGTCAAACAATGTGAGAGCGTGTTGTTAGCCTACTCAAAGCTTTCTGGTGGTAAAAGCAAAACTCTCTGTAGTGGCTAACAGGGCTCTACATGGCCGGGCCCTGGCTACCCTCCAGGGTCATCTCCTACCCCCAGCTCAGCTTTCCTGCTCTGGCCCCATGACTCATTGATCCTCAAACTCACTCAGCCCCCATAAGCTCAGGGCTTCTGCACTGCCTGGTCCCCATCCCAGGTCCTCCCTCCCCTTTGCACACACACATCCTCCTACTCCTCTCTGACCCAACGTCTGCTTCTTGGAGAGGGTCTCCCTCAGCTCAGGGTGCAACAACACTGATGCCATAGGCTGACCGACTCCACAGGCCTCTGTTTCTCATGATTCCAGACCCAGAAGTCCAAGAGGAGGGTGGCAGCATGCTCGGGTGCACGGTGAGGGTCCTCCTCCCGGCTTCCCCGCTCAGCTCAGGTGCTTGCCCCCTTGGAAGGGTCTTTGTCCCAGAGAGCTTAGCCAAACCCAAGCACCTCCCATAGGCTGCACCTCCGAACACCATCAAGTGGGGCTAAAGGCCTCAATTTGAATTTGGGGGACACCTCCAGTCCATAGCAACCCCCTCCCAGACTTCCCTTCCACCTCGTCTCACTCCGCTTTCTCCGTGGCATGTATTCCTGTGGGATGGACTCTTTGTTAACCTATCTCTTCACTTCCTGTTTATCACCTGTCTCTCTCAAGTACAACATAAGTTCCGAGAAGGACGGGGCCATGTGCGTTTTGCTTACCGTTCTATCCCCGTGTAGAGCACACAGTAGGTGCACAATGTATACTCATGCTTTGAGTGGACATCCATATGTGCATCCTTTGTACACGTGGGTTTCTGCAGGTCAGACGCGGGAGCAGAGCTGCGCCTGACAGAGCACATGCTTTTCCCGTCTCCCAGACACAGCTGAGTCGCTGTCCAAGGTGCCTGGGACAGCTTCTCCCTTCCCATCTTCCAGATCCTGTCTAACACTTTGAACTTTTGCCAAGCTGATGGGTGAGGGTTGTACTGTGCTGTTTTCATGTGGGCACCCCTGATTATTGACGGCAGTGAGCACCTTGCCATGGCTTCCTGTCGCTTGCTTTTTGCTGTCTCTGTGAATTTGCTGATTGGGTTTGGCCTCTCTGGGCCTCAGTGTCCTGCTAACAGCTGACAATACCTGCTCAGGTGCACTCCAAGGCCCAGCCCAGCTTCAGGGCTGTTTGATATAATTTGCGGGACAGTTACTTATTGAGCAATTCTAGTCAACAGGCCTTCTTCTAGACACTGAAGGTGTCTTGCTCCCATGAAGCTTCTCTCCCAGGAAGGCAGGTCAGAAAATGACCCAACACACAAACAGAGCCAGCAGTGCTGGCAGGAAGAGAGAGGCATGGAAGGAAGTGTTGCAGGATTGTTTCCGAGGAGGGGCTGTTTGAGCTGAATGATGAGATGGAGTCAGCAAAGGACAGAGCCGGAGAAGCACGTTCCACACAGAAGGAAAGAAATCACAGAGATGAGCTTAGTGGTTTTGAGGAGAGGGAAGAAGGCTGGGGAGGGAGAAGCGAAGAGGCTGGCTGTGCAAACGTCTGGTGAAGAACATTCCGGTCTGCAGGAACAGTGATGCCCAGGTCATCAGGATGAGCAGGCCAACAATGCTGGTTGGAAAGACCAAAACCTGGACACTGATGCTGGGCTAGAGGGAAGAGAAGAAGGGCATTGTGGGGAGGAGGTGGAGGGCGGGGCCAGACGGGGAGTCTCGTGCAGTGTTGTAGCTGTTCTGGACTTTATCCTAGAGCAACGAGATGCCAATGAAGGCTCCCTGCAGGAGAGCCATGTGCTTGGATTTGCTCCATTCAGAGGCCATGTGAAACATGCAAGGGCAAAAGCAGGTGCAGGCCGGAGTGGATACTTGGCATTTCTAAGATGCCTCATCCTCTGAAATATTTGGGGGCCCACCATTCTTGAAGCCTTGTGGTCTACATGCCAGTAGCTAAGATGACAAGCACCTGCTCTCCTTGCCCCCTACAACCTGAGCCCCATAGTGACCTGGTTGCACCTGTCTGTTTTAAGCCAGGAGTCACTGAGACAGCCTTCCTGGGGATGTTCAGGAGTCACTGTGGAGATGTTAGCTGATGGTGGCATTCTCTGTTGCCATCAGAGGAGGTCCTGTTTGGTCCTAATGCAGGCACTGAGCCCAGAGGACTCAAGGGTGCTGGGGAAAGCACAGGCCCCATCCAAAGGGGCACCCACTGCCCAACCCCAGGCAGGCAGTCGTGCCCAGCATGGCCAGATCTTCAGATTTTCCAAAGGAATCCAGAAAGCCCCAATATATAATTGGGGTGTGTGTGTGTGTGTAATTACAAATTCAAATTTTAAAAACCCTACAGGTTGAGGCAGAGAGGTCAAACCATTAACTTGCCAACAAGTAATTTATAACCTCTCTCTAACATTTCATCCTTTTGAGATAAGGAAGTCTTTCCTTACACCTAACAAGGGTAAAGGGGAGCATGTTAGCAGAGGACTGGGAACTACTCACCTGCAGACGGAAGCTTCTTGGCTGAAAGAAGATAACTGCGTTTCCACTGCTCCCTATGGCACAGAAGTCCAAGGGCAGGGGCTGAGCTGAGTCCAGAGGAGAGCAGGTTGTGGCACCTCTGGGTTCAAACAGTGGTAGCTGGGATGGAGAAGATCAAGGGCTGGGAAGAGGAGCACCTGCTTTCACCTGTGGGTGACCTGCCCATCCCTGGACCATCGTGGCTCCTCTGGAGCACATAGGGCAGTGTCAGGCAGAGGCTGGGGGGAGAGAGGAATCGATGGCCTAGGGGACCCAGGCTCTGCACCAAATAACCTGGTTCTGTTGGCTCTCTCTGGGCCTCAGTCTCCCCCTCTGCAACATGAGCAGGTGGGGGCAGATGACTGCCGAGAGAGTGTCCCACCCTGAGGTCCTGTGCTCCTGGAGAGCTGTCGGCTGTGCAGCCTTCTGGGGGAGGTCCCCGGGCGGCAGAAGCAGCCTGCCGAGGCCTCCCCCACCACACACTGAGCAATCATTTCTGGAATAACTTCAGATTCAAGCAGCTTTTGTAAACTGCCCCGTTTAAATTAAAACAAATCAATATGCTTTCTAAAATTTAGTCTCAGCTAAACAGCTGTGACAGTTCATAGCAACCTGAACTTGAAATGAACCCACCCTACGTATAAATAAAGCCTTTGATGTCTTCATTAGTTTCTCACATGCCATTTTTTCACAGTCTATCAGGCTAAGTGCTTTGCAACTTATATATATTTTTGCAGGAGGAGTATTTAACCTTCTGATTAGTCACCGCAAGCAGCACAATGACAGAAACCCTGATTTTGCACACAATGAATTTATTGATAGATTTAGCCCATTAGCTGTATTTACCTGTCAGTTCTATGGACACTAATGAGTTGTTTTTCAAGGACTAATGAGAACTGTAATGGCTAATGGATGTTTACAGCTTCACTGCGCTGCACCATGTGATGCCGTGAGCACCCGCTCCCGTCCCTCCGAGTCTTTAATTGGCACCATCAGAGGACTCTTTAATTACATTTGAGCAGACAATAAAGATCCCTGTCAAATCAATGGGAGGAAGGCAGCGGGATTCCGCAGGAGGCTGGTCACTCCGATGGACATGGGCCGATGCCCCAGCCAGTGCTGCGGCTTCCCCCTTAACCCACTCTGGCAGGAGGAAGTGCTGAAGAAGGCCCCGGGCAGGACACGGTCCAGCTCCCCCCTACCCTGGGCTTGTAGAGCAGGACTGGACATCACGGTCCTGCAGGGGGAGCACAGCCCACCACGTGGTGACTCGTCCAGGCATCAGCAAAGTGAGCAGCCTCAGATCCTTAGATTTACTTAAACTTTTTATTCGCCATGGATGCATCACCCTATGAGTTATATTCATAGATAAACACGTTGATTTGGTTAAGGTCAATGTTATCCAGATAGTTCTGGCATTAGCAAGGGAGAATCAGCTCATGAGAAATTTACAAAGAAAAATCTGATCTTTGAAATACTTCTCCATTCAGTTATCCATTTATTCGACAACTATCCCCAAAAAGGGCATAAACACAATGATATCACACCAAGTAGGCAAATAGAGGGAAAGAGCACCTCAGCTTACAGATTGCTGTTAAAGAAGTGCATTATAGCCGGCGCCGCAGCTCAATAGGCTAATCCTCCGCCTGTGGCGCCGGCACCCCAGGTTCTAGTCCCGGTTGGGGCGCCAGATTCTGTCCCGGTTGCCCCTCTTCCAGGCCAGCTCTCTGCTGTGGCCAGGGAGTGCAGTGGAGGATGGCCCAAGTGCTTGGGCCCCTGCACCCCATGGGAGACCAGGAAAAGCACCTGGCTCCTGCCTTTGGATCAGCACGGTGCCCCAGCCGCAGCACGCCGACTGCGGCGGCCATTGGAGGGTGAACCAATGGCAAAGGAAGACCTTTCTCTCTCTCTCTCTCACTGTCCACTCTGCCTGTCAAAAAAAAAAAAAAAAAGTGCATTATATCCAATGATGTGCTTGCAGTGTTTGCTAAAAGCCTATTTCTGTACCAAAGTCTCATGCTTGTTGGACCTACTGTTGTATGTTTCTGAGCTGAAGCAATATACCAAATGGCTGAGAATAAGCATTTCGTTCTTTTTAGTAGATGAAACTATGGGTGCCCAGCTCTTCACAGAAGGAGCAGAGATCAGCTTGGCTGATCAATCAAGTCTTCCCTCGAGGAGCCTGAGGATTGCTCCATAACAGGAGTGGGTTTGGGGGGAGGTTAAGCCTGGAGGAAAGTGAGCTGGTATAATGGCAGTGGGGGGATGCCATAAAGAGGGCATTCGTTTGTTGAACCAGTGGGATCAAATAAGAATCACCGGGCATATGGCACAAGGGGACGGCTACTTGACGACCTATATGCCTGTGAGAGAATCTCCCACTGCAAGCACACTCCAATCAGCCCGGACCTTTCCCAGTGTCCCAGTCCATCCTGGGAGGGAGCTTTAACCTTCCTTGGTGCTTCCTATTGGCCATGAACGCATTCAATCTGGTGATGAGGGTGGTGCTAGAGAAATTAGAAGAGCAGTTTCCATAGAGAAGTGGGGGTGGAAGCCAGATTGCACAAGGATTAAGGAAGGAGTGGGTGGTGAGGAAGTGGCAGAAGTGACAAGTTGAGTGATGGAGAGAGATCAAGCAGTCACTCAAGGGGGTCAGGAGGACCTGAGCACATTTATAAGTTTCTAGGAAGATGTCAGCTGACAGGGAGAGATTGGAAATGCAAGAAAGGGGAGGTGGCTGGTGGAGCAAGAGCTCAGAGGTACCAGGAGTGGGGTGAGAACAGAGTAACAAAAAGAGGAGGCAAGATGGGCCTCAGAACAAGACAGGAACCCTACCTCCACCAGGAGAGGGGGGACAATGGAAATGCCCAGCAAAGTCCGTTCTCTGGGAAGACCAGGGAATCTCATTTGTCTCAACCCAGTGTCTGGAGGAGAGTGGAGATGGTTTGGAAGCAGCCTCACTAGGGCGTTCCATCAGGGGTCACTCAAAATAAAAGGACTGAAGAGGGACCCACCAGGAGCCTCCCAACAACCATCTTCAGGTAACTTAATCAAAAAGGCTGCCCCACTCTGCCCAGAAGGAGAAGAAGCCGCAGAATGGTTTCCTTGGAACTCAAGATTAGCAGGGAGCCAAGGGAAGAAAAAGGCATAAAGAATGCACAGAGATGGTGAGACCTTGACCATGGTGTCGAGGTTGGGAGTCCAGAGGAGGATGAAAGAAGAGAATCAAAGGAGTGTGGGAGTAGGAGCCTGTGGAGTGGGGGCAGGGATCAGGAGCGAGGACACAGAAGGATATGGGGTCCGTGAGTTTCAAGACCACCTTCAGGCTGGCTCAGCCCCTAACAACAAGGCCCTTCTCCAGAAATGGGTTCCTCTCATTCCCAAAAACAGCCCCTGATTGGGGAAGGAAGGCCACAAGCATCCTTTCTTTCCAAGTAGTGGACAGGGGTCAGAGGTATTTATGCTACCACTAGCCCACACAACTTCTTTTGTGCCTCCAAGTTGCAGAGTTAGGCTTCCTCCAAGGTATGGCAGGGCTGCCACCTGAATTTCCAACACCCTGGGTCCTTGTTAGAACAGAAGGACCCCCAAACCCCAGTCTGTAGGAGTAGCATCACTGACCTTGCAGGTCTCTTAGAGAAGTGGAGTCCTGTATGGAATCCTCTCAGGCAGAAACTAGAAAGACCCAACACCGCTGTCCAAGTCTCAGGAGTTCATCCTGCTCCCTGAAGAGGAGAAACATGATTTGGCTCCCCAAACACACACAGACATTTGAGCCCCAAAGTCTTATGTTAACAGTTAATGTGAATGGGCCAGTGCCGTTGCTCAATAGGTTAATCCTCCGCCTTGTGGTGCCGGCACACCGGGTTCTAGTCCCAGTCGGGGCGCCGGATTCTGTCCCGGTTGCCCCTCTTCCAGGCCAGCTCTCTGCTGTGGCCCGGGAGTGCAGTGGAGGATGGCCCAAGTCCTTGGGCCCTGCATCCCATGGGAGACCAGGAGAAGCACCTGGCTCCTGCCATCGGATCAGCGCAGTGTGCCGGCCACGGCGGCCATTGGAGGGTGAACCAACGGCAAAGGAAGACCTTTCTCTCTGTCTCTCTCTCTCTCACTGTCCACTCTGCCTGTCAAAAAAAAAAAAAAAAAAAAAAAAAAAAAAAAAAAAAAAAAACAAAACAAAAAAAAACAGTTAATGTGAATGGTTGATGGATTGAGGGTGGAGACCTAATCTGAGGATGGCGTCTGGGAGGTGGTTTAATGGGGGTGGGATCTTTGGATCACTGGAGCTTGCCTTTAGAAAAGCAGGTTGGTTATGTAAGTTGAGTCTCCTTTCTGTCTTTGCCTCCTGGTTTGCCATGTGATCATCCTTCACTGTCTTCAAACCCCAGCAGGTGCCTGAACCAATGGGGCCCTCTGATCTTAGACTGTGAACCTCCAAATTGTGAACCAAAATAAGCTTCTCTTAGGCATTTTAGTTAAGTAATAAAAACCTGATTGATACAAACAGTGATGTCCTCAGCACCCAAGCCAGAGCACACAAGCTCCTTTGGCCTTGAAAAGTCCCTGGAAGGATGATGAAGCCACAAAGAACAAAGCTGGAAGCGTTAGGAAGGCAGCCCACACTGGGGGGTTGTGGTTACTGAGAAAAGTGGAAGATGCAGGCACGAAAAGGAGTTGGTTTAGAGTGAGTCCACCCCGATCCAGTACCTCATTCATTCCGCATTCATCGAGCAACTTCCTCCTGGGTGACAAGTTCTGTGTATGGCAAAGGTGATACCTACACAAACAAGACACAGCTCCAGAGACAAGATGCTGGGGGTGCTGCTGGAGGAGAGACCAGGCTGCTGACCCAACCTGGTGAGGTCAGGGAAGACTTTTAGAAATGGGGGATATCTGAGTTCGGTAGGAGAGGAATCACCAGGAAAGAGGTAGTCCCTCGTCTATTCAACCACTATTGGTGCACTGGCTCACTCTCTGCAAGGCACCAGTCTAGGGGCTGGAGACACACCATTGAGCAACAGAGCCCTGAGCTCTGAGCTGACTTCCCAGGGCATGGGAGCCACGGCATACTCAGGGGGCTGCATAGTTTTCAGCACAATTGGAACTAAAAGTCTAGAAGGGCTGGTAACAAAAGTGAAAGGGGGGTGTGGCCTTGGTTTCCTCAAGAAGGAACTTGGAGCTGAGCTGCAGACAGCACAGTCATTGGAGATTTTCACACAACTGCCATCTGCATTTCTGTTCAGCAGTGGCAGGAAAGGTCGAAGGAGGAGGAACACTTGTCAAGATCCTTTGAAAAGCTGTTGGAATACCCTAGATGGGCAGCCAGAGGGAGGCGGTAGGAGTGAACAGGGAGGGATTTTCAATGAACTTGAGGGATTTTTCAGAAATAGAGTCAATGAAACTGATGAGTTGCCAGGCAAGAAAAGAAAGAGGATCCTGGGATAATTTCCAGGTTTCCTATGTGCTTCTTCCTTCTGGGAGGTTGTCAGCGCTCAGCAGAACACAGAAGGAAGTGGAGAATGGAGCAGAAAGTGAAATTTTCACATCTACGGAGTTTGCACTGCTGAGTGCCCCCAAGGGGCCTGTGCCAGGATGGCTGTCGGCAGGTCTGCTGCTCAGGACAGAAACCTAGACTGGGGGTTCACGGGAGCACCGAAGGGGCCAAGGCCATGGAGGAGGAAAGGACCAAGGGGTCAGGGAGAGTCACGGTGGGAAGGGAGAGAGCTGAGCACAGAGCGGGAAGATCTCCAGCCATGAAGGCATAGGAAGGGCTGAAGCAGAGGAGCCTGGGAGGCCCAGGGTCACAGCACAGGAGGCGGGGAGGGGTCAGACAGCTCGGCAGGGCCTGGGGAGACTGCGGCTGCCTTTAGCATCAGATGAAGCAACATGCACGTCTTAATGAGACTGGTTTCTGTGGGAGTGGAAACTGGGTGTGGTTGGGGGAGGAGCGAGAGGGAGGGGAGGAAGTGGAGCCAGCGCCCACCCCTTCAAGAATCTGGCTCGGAAAAAGAGGGGGAAGAAAGGCAGTAAGTAATCGTTGGGTTGAAGGAAGGAGACGTATTTGTAGGTGAAAAATGTTGCATTTGTTCGTAATCCAAGAGGAACTAGCCAGGAGAGAAGAAGCAGCGAGGAAGAGTGAGGCTGGAGGTCGGAGACAGGGCGGAGGTGATGGGCGGGGAGGCGGGGAGGCGGGGAGCTGGGGTGCCAGGGTTGCTGGGGGTGGGGGGGCTGGGTGCAGAGCACGTGTCCGGGGTTGAGAAGGAAGAGCGGGAGGGCTGAGGCTGCGTCCCAGATGGGAGGGAATTCCGTAGGGACAGACTGATGATAGGGAAGCTGGAGGGGAGGGGAGACCTGGAGGAAGGTCCCAGCCTCCTCGGGGCAAGAGTGAGGTCCCCAGGGGTCAAACTCAGCACGGGGCAGAAGTCCTCAAGTGGCCACATCTGACACACTGGGCATCACGGCTTCAGAAGAGGAGGCAGCCAGGGTGGGGCCTGCAGATGTGGCCGGGCTACAGCCGTGCACTTATGACCTCTGTGCTCAGAGAGAGGATGAGGGGATTAAGGTGAGCTCCCTGCTGTCCTGCCTTCAGCTTCCTATGGCTCCTCCTGCTTTCTCTGCCTTCTGGTTTGCAAGCTCCCTGAAGCCCCCAGCAGTGCTGTGGGTTCCTGGTAGGAAGCTCTAAGTCACTTCAGCCATGGGGAAGAATGGCGACCAAGGGGGTGGCATGGGGACTGAGGACAGCACCTCTGGAAGGAAGCACTCTGTGGGCAGCTGTAGTCAACCTGGGATGGCAAGCGACAGCTTTCATTGGGAAGAGGAGAGTGGAGCGAGGAGGGCGAGGGAGGAAGGAAGCAACATTTACGTTATGCTTACTGTGTGCAGCCCCACAGTGGGGGCTTCGGAGGCAATCGCTTATTTAATTCTGAAAACAACCCATGCAGTGATATTATTGTCCCATTTGAGATGAGAAGCCCAAGGCTCTAGGTGGTTGCCTAAGCGAATTCCAAGAGGTAGAAGCACAAAGCAGGGCTTCAAGCCCAGGTCCCTCTTCTCACCAAGGTGGCACCCCTCCCGCGGCACATGCCGCTTCCAAATACTCTGCCTCTGCCACCCCCGTCAACCTGCAACGGCCTGCACACAGTCCCTGCATTGCAGGCTGGCAGCCTCCTACCCGCCACAGCCTGGAAGGCTACAGAGTTGCAACCACGCCCTGCTAAAGGCAAAAGTCAAAATGTGAGAAAAGCACTGGACTCGGAGCCATAAGACACAGGGCCGTTTAGCTCCTGGCTCTAAGACCGGCCAGTTGCGGCACTCGGAGACGTCGCTCCCTTCTCTAAGCCTCAATGACCTCCATTCTCAAACTGGAAGGATCACATGCATATGATCGGGAGCAAGCCCGGTAATGTTAACAACCAGCTCTCAAAATAAATAAATAAAATTTAAAAATAGAAGATGGCTATGTCGGCAATATTTGCTGACTTCTGTGGGGTAAACTCTCCAACCTTGACCCTTGTCAGGCTGCTAAGGGGACGCCCCTGCACAGAGAGTGGGAAAGAGGCAAGAGTTTCTCTCATCAGGCTGTTTCCTCCATGCAGCTAGGATGGACATAGCCCCAAGAGTACTACGTCTAGAGTGGAGATAATATTAAAATAGTGAGAAAATGACTCGGGCTTTAGTGTTTATTACCTTTGTTTTAAGCACAGCTTAGTTCTAAGTTGTATCATTTCATCTTTAGTGGGGCTGTGTTATCCACCGGTGTAGCAAGCAGCTCTCATGCGCCAGCTCCAGCACCGTTCCGATCCCCAGTGTCTGTACCGAGGCTGAGTCAGGCTGCAGGTGAGCACAGCCCTCCTCTGGCCACTGCACAGGGCTTGGCTTCAGCCTGGGGAGCAGCCGCCTGCCCTGCCTCTGTCCGTCAAAGCCAGCAGCAGCTTGTGTAACGCTGTCATGAAACGTGTTTCTGGGACCCAGCACGTTGTCTGTCTGCCCGAGAGTGAGACCGTGGGGTTGAGTTCCACCTCCAGCAAAATGAGCAGGTTGCATCAGCAAACCCCAGAAGTCCCTTCCAGACATGAATGTCTTGGACCTGACGCCAGGCGGGACACTAAAGTCTCTGATGGCTCCTGAGACGGGAGGGAACAGGGTCATGGCAAGAACCAGGATCTGCAGGAGGGGCGGGCGAGAGACAGAGTCAGGCTAGGAAGGACCGTGCATGTTTCATTGGGAAGTCCCAGAGAGGCGGCTGGAAGGGTGACAGGCGGCTCCACCCCGGGAGTCAGCAGGCAGGTCCCCACTGTGCCGCACATGACAACGGCCCACTTCCTTCCCTGAGGCGCACCCGGGGAAGTGAGGAGGCGAGCACTGTGGCCCCTGACTTCCTCCCACTCCGACTATTTACTCGCTAGCCATGAGACAAAGGCCCAACTGAATGAGAAAAGAGGGAAGGGTATGGCCCATGTGACCACTAAGCCACATGGTACAAAAGAGAGGGGAGGAGGGGGCCCCTCTGGCTCAGGGCCGTCAGCTCAAGGGTGGAGAGACGGTAAGAAGGACTAACACTGTGTGCATATGCAGGTACAAGTGCACGTGCATATGTGTGCGTGCATGGTGGGGCTGAGTATAGCTAGGGATGCCCGTGTATGTAGTGTTGGCAGGGCCTCCAATATACCCACAGCATCCCAGCGCTGGGGCTGTCCTGCGGCCCCAGGCATGAGGGTGTGTGCTCACTGACGGTGCTAGCAAGATGCCGGGCTGAGCCTCCTGGTGTTGCCATGGGAGCCCAGAAGAAGTGCAGGCTGGGAAGTGACTGTTGGGTGCAGCTCCAGCGAAGGAGCCTGGATCACGCCTTTGGCAGAACATCAGGTGGGAGTCTCGGTGCACAATGAGCTATTGTTCTTTGAGGCTTTACACTAACTCTGTTTCCAAGGTTTTATGAATCATTTTGCTGCTGATCTTAAAAAAAAAAATAATATACCAGCCTCAGTGCAGGGAGCTTTCAGCTTGTTTTCTCCCAGAGAGGGACATGAACTTGGAGAGAGCCTGCCCGCGCAGACATTTGATCTTCCCCACCCCTGTCAGAGAGGCCCCTTTGAAGGCTGTGATGCTGCCTGTGGAAAGTGTGGATCCCGGGGAAGGAGCAGAGTGGTGCCCGGACTCGGGGAGTGCCGAGGAAAGTGAGTGACAAGCAGCTCAAGCGAGGGCTGAGCAGCTGCCGTGTGACCCAGGCAGTCCCCAAGCAGGCCTGTGCCTGCAGAAGCTGCCTCTAGGGGAGAGGAGCACCTGCTCTGAAGGCGTGAAGTTCACCCTGTGTTTGCCAAGAACTCATTTCCAAGAAGGTGCAAGCAGCTCCCGGCCACCAGCGTCCTGCTGGATTGTTCAGTCCTCTGCCTGTGTGCACGCTTGTCCCTCTGCCTGTCTGCTGGCTGGCCTACGGGCCGAGGCTGCCCTTTGGAAGTTAGTCTACGAAGCTCCTGGGAGAAGAGCCTTGGTCTCTGGTTACCACAGGCTCCACGGCGGTGCCACTTAGAGGATCTGCCACTGCCAAGCACAGGACCCCTCTTGGGACACAGCCTGCTTTCAGCGGCTCTCAGCCACCTGCTGAGCTGGCTGGTAGCCTCAGGAGACCAAGTGCATGCTGGGGCTTTGCAGAATACACTTGAGTATTCACAGGATAGTGTCTCTTGGTTTTGTCTTTCCAAATGGAAGATTGTAGGGGTCGGGGTGGGGTTCTCTGGCACCTACCCGCCTCTTCCAACACCACCAGTGTGGACCTAGCCTCCGGCTTTGCCGGCAGCAGCTGCAACCCATCACCTGCTCCAATCTTGACCCTGACACACCCTAGGTTTTCTTCCCCCCCACCCCTTTTGGTTACGGGCCCAGCCTCAGTCCCCCACCTCACCCCTTCCCCAGAGCCCAAACTCGGAACCACTGACCAGCCCTGGCCAAGGCTGCCCTGGCCTTCCAGCCTCGGTCCCCACCTCCTCCTGCAGCCTGACTCCGCGCAGAGCGTTCCAGCACCGGTTATTATTTAAACGAGCTGCTTCTGGCTCACATGTTAATTAAAACCCGCTGTCCAAAATCTCCTGGTACAATTTGCAGTGTAATCTGTAGCCTCTAGTGCATCATTGTATCTCTATTAAAAGGGATTCTCTGTAATGATGTGGGGATTTAATTAGTTTCTTTGCCAATGTTGTAAAACACAGTGATAAACGAGCCAACAGGTCCACGGATCATTATTCTCCTCAAGATGAGCTTATTAGCTGATTATGAATCATTAACAAAGTCTACACGGGATTTTCTTATCTAATTCAACACAATTTTTAACATTCAATGCTCAACATCCATTTCTTTCAACCAGCAACATTGTGTGGTGATTGCAATCTGAATGTATGGCTTCCTCCTCCTGGCTTGGGTTCCCCCCTCTTCGTGGTTAATTTTAGAGATACTGAGGGGGAAGCAAGACCTGGCGAGTGACTTCAGAGTCTCATTTTATGCAGAGAGACAGCCTATGCGCACGGCCTGGGCGAGAATGTATGTGTGTGTGTGTGTGTAGTCCAGTATGTGCACACAGATGGAACTTAAAGGAAGAACAAATTCTGACGAGGCTTTCAGACTGATGCTATGCAACCACTCTGTGAGATCTCAGTGTCCCCGGAAGGATCCAGACAGGTCCTGCCCATCTCCCCAGCTGGGAGGCGCCCCCTGTCCATCAGGACGCGTCGATTCTTAGAGCCTGGCACTTGCAGCGCTTACAACAGCCTTGTGAGGTAGAGGAGCTCTCCCTGGGCTACAGATCAGGAAACGGGGCCCACAGAGGAGGCATGGCTCGGCCGAGCTCACAACTAGCAGGAGGTGAGTCCCGACCCAAGGGAGCCCAGAAGCCCTCGTTGCACAATCCACGGCTGCCTCCTGGATGCTGGCTTCCTCTTACCCGAGAAACCCAGGGCTCCTGGGGACTGACACCAACACTGCCCCTCTGCAGCACCTCCCAGGACACAGCCCCTTGGTCCCGGCCGCCTGCAGGCCAGATTGGGAAGAGCAGCTCCCAGTCCAGGAGGAGCATCCTCTGGGAAGTGCCTCTGTGGATCTGATCCTAGCAATTTATATCATTCCCTTCCGCCTTCTCGTGTCAACAAGCAGACGGTATCAGGTGAGCCTTCAGCTACTCTGACCATGACTGTTACTGCTAACAAGGATGACAGCCGATTAGGTGCAAATGGTGTGAAGAGAAGAAAACCAGGCATTATCACCTCAAAACTGCAATGACCAAGAGGCTGCATGAAGGGGTCAACATGTATGCAAGCAAAGCTATCCTAGCACAGGGGCCTCGGAGGCCCTGTGTGCTGGGACCGCAGACAGGTCGGCTAGACTTGAGTGAGACGGAGGCTGGGGAGTGTCCAGGGCTGAATTACGTCCTCCCAAAACTCATGTTAAACTTCTTACCCCCAGGACCTTCCAATGGGACTGTCTGCGGTAACAGAACATTGAAGGTGATTAAGTGAAAATGAGGTCATTAGGGCAGGCCCTAATCCAATACGTCTGATGCTTTTATAAGAAGAAACCAGGACACAGAGAAAACAAGGTGAAGATGTGGAGAGAAGACAGCCAGCTACAAGCCAAAGGAGAGACGTCTTAGAAGAACTCAACCTTGCCAACACCTTGGTCTGGACTTCTAACCCCCAGAATTTGTGAGAACATACACTGTTACTACATCAGACTGTGGAAACTTCCAGAGGCTAATTCTTCACCCAGTTGTCAGTGCAGTACCCAAAAGGAAGGTAATGCCCATACCTCAGTATCCATACCTGAGCAGGTCCCATGTGACCAGCAGGGGACAACTCGAGGACAAATGCTTTAGGTGATGTTTAGTGATTCCATGAGATACATCCAGAGACCAGTGAGCTGAAGGCTGAAAAGTCAGCTCTTTTACTCAGCAGGAGTCAGGAGCCCAAAAAAGCCAGTGGAGTACCAGCAGAGCTCTAGTCCCAGCAAGAGTATGACATTCTAGGCAAGGACACAGAGGTAGAACCTTGGCCACACCAACAGAACCAGTATGGTGGCAAGTAAGAGAAATCTTCCCAGAGACCTCCACAAGCCCCAGGCCGGAAGCAGGTGCCCCACAGAGGTGTGTTGGATGAGTGAACGCCAGCTGCCTGGGATTTCAATATCACTTAGATCTTGCATATAACAAAGCATCCCAACATTTTAAAATGAGGCTCTGCATTATTGCTTGCAGGTTGGAGTCAGCTAGGCTTTCTGTTGCCTTGAGTCTTCTTTCTGTTAATCTGGGCTAGGCGTGACTGATCTTGGCTGGTTTTGCTCTTGTATCTGCTGTGAACTGGAAGGAGGCTGGGGGCGTGACGGTGTAGGATGGCCTCATCTGGAGCAACACAGCACTCCTCCATGCGTCTCTTGCACCCCTCCATCAGGTGAACCCAAGCATCTTCTCAGGTCAGCAGCCGGGGACCAAGAGCAAGCTGGACTGGTCGGGTAATCACAGAGAAGGCAGTGGTCCAACAAAGGAGGTGGAAACCTGCAAGCACTTTTCCAACCTCTGCCTGTATCACTTTGACCATCCCAAGGCATGTGGTCAAGCCTGAGGCTGGACGAGAAGGGGACTACAAAGTTTCAGGGCAAAGGGTTGAGGGCATGAATCTGGGCCAGTGATATAACCAATCAAGTCTGATGAATGAATCAACAGATGTGTGAAGCAAAAATCTGTGGGACCACAACCAAACCCAGACATACTTGCTGGTGGAGCAAGGCCACTATTCCTCTATCTTTGGTCAAAATTTCCAAAGCTGTAAGAGCTGATCCTGACCCTCTGTGGTTCTATATGGAGCTGCTAGGAGTAACCTCGGAGGCTGCACCTGACCCTTACTTTATATAATTGAAGTTCCACCAGAAGGCGTGGGCATCTGAATCTAATGGGGCCCCCAGGGTTCTGAGGGTGACCGCTCTTCTTTTTCCCTGTACACTCTGCCTGGACAGTCACATGCCATGTCCCCATCGTAGCCACTGTCCCTGCTCCAACACAACTAAAGAACAGCACATCAGAAGCAGTGGTCCTGCAGGACAATGTCCTGAAGCTTCCGGGAATTGGAGGACAGGGAGGCATTGTAGTAGGTTATCAGATCCTGAGGGGTGCCATGGTCATTCTAGGAGGTTCCTCCATGATGTTCTGGTAAATATACCACTACCACCTATGCTGGAAACTACATATCTGTATAAATAGGTGACTTCCAAATCTAAATCTCTAGTCCCAAACCCGTAAATTCAGCCCTCTGCATCACCTGGATTCCCATAGGTTATCACCATTAGAATGAACTAGTTCCCATCCTTACTACACCTGATCCTCCTCCTAGGCTCACCCCCACCCCCACCTCCCCACTCAGTCCTCCAAGTCTGAAACCTGGAAGGTCACCCTTAACCCCTGCTTCTCCCTCAATCCAGGTCATTCCTTTAGTCAGCTAGTTTTGTCATTTTGACCATCTGCAGCAGTCCAAGGACTATTTCAAAGAGTAAGAGCGTTTCGTGTCATTCCCTGGCTTAGACATCATCAGTGGCTCCCCAGTGTCCAAACATCTTCAGGTTACTGACAGCATCTTGTAGTACCCAGCCCCTGCACAGCTCTCCAGCCTCAGCTGTCTCCCCTCCGCTGTGTGAAGGTTTCATCTGCCATCTCTCATGCTCAGGGTTCTGCCTGTGCTCTTTCTTCTGCGGGAAGTTCTCCCTCACACCACCCCATCGCCTGCCTGCTCCTTGCTTCCATCTCAGCCCAAAGTCTCTTTTTCAAAGAAGAAATCCTTTACTCCCATGGTTTAGTTTGTGTCATTTCCCATAGTGCCTCTTTACTGCACTGTCATACTGTATTTGACGGCTCTTGGCTCATCTGTGTCCCTTCACTAACCTGTAAGCTCCTCCAAAGCAGGAACCACGCCTGGATCCCCAGTGAAGAAAAAGTGAGCTTAGAATAAAATATTGTCTAATAAACAAGTGAATCCCCAGTGAGTCACATGGGGTTAATTTACACACCCCAGGGGAGTTTCCAAGCTACTTACATGAAATCTTTTTGTAAGATGCCATTAGTCACCCTTCAGATAGGGATCATATAAGTTATGGTCATTATATCTGTGATTTTATTTACACAAGACACACTTGATAAACAGGGAGGCAATTAACTGAGAAACTCATTCCCTACACCTAAAATCCCAACACCTAAACAGGTTTCCAATGAATGTGACTAGAATCATTGACTAAATTTAGATATTGATCTGCTTTGCAAATTTCCCATTAATATACTGTAAGAGGTCATTGCATAGTAAATAATAGTGTTCACTGTGACCTACTTACATTCCCAATAGCATGCAGGTGTGATGTTTAACTAAAGAAAAAGACAGCAACTATCATTTCTGGATTCACAGATCCAAAGGAGCAGGCACATTTGAAAGGGTGTCTTCAGAGAACAGTTCAAGAGCAGAGGAAGATTTGGACTCAGTAGAACTTTCTCAGCAAAAGTATCATAATGGGACAAACTAAAATGAACACAGACAGTGAGAGAGTTAGAGATGGTGAAGAAGAATTTCCCAAGAATGCATAGCAAATAGATTTGAAAGTACAAAAGAACAGTCAGAAACAGAAAGGATTGTGGCCAGCATTGTGGCATAGTGGGTTAAGCATCTGCCTGCAATGCCAGCATCCCATATGGGCACCAGTTCAAGTCTTGGCTATTCCACTTCCAATCCAGCTCCCTGCTAATGTGCCTGGAGAAGCAGCAGAAGATGGCCCAAGTCCCTTGTGGAAAGACCCGAATGAAGCTCCTGGCTCCTGGCTCCTGGCTTTGGCCTGGCCCAATTCCAGCTGTTGCAGCCATTTGGGGAGTGAACCAGCAGATGGAAGATTCTCTCTGTATCTCCCCCCTTCCTGTAACTCTGCTTTTCAAATAAAATAAATACATCTTTAAAAAAAAAAGAAAAAAGAAACAGAGGGGATAAACTAAGGAGTATCAGTCTAATGGAGCTTCAGAAAAGATGGAAATAATGACAGAAACACATTGACATGATCATAACTGAGGCTTATTTAGTATTAAAATACATCATTTGATAGATCAAACATAGATTAAATGGAGATAATTCTACACCTAGAGACTTATTTTAGGATGCCTATAAATTATCAAGAAAACATAAACTGTTAAAGACTATTTTTTAATTTATTTGACAAATAGAGTTAGACAGTGAGAGAGACAGAGAGAAAGATCTCCCATCTATTGGTTCACCACCCAAATGGCCACTTCAGCCAGAGCTATGCCAATCTGAAGCCTGGAGCCAGGTGCTTCTTCCTGGTCTCCCATGTGGGTGCAGGGCCCAAGCACTTGGGCCATCCTCCACTGCCTTCCCAGGCCACAGCAGAGAGCTGAACTGGAAGAGGAGCAGCTGGGACTAGAACCTGGTACCCATATGGGATGCTGGTGCCGCAGGCGGAGGATTAACCAAGTGAGCCATGGCGCTGGCCCCTAAAGACTATTTTAAAAGACAGGTAACTTACAAAGGAATAATACCAGAGAGACAGCAAAATTATCAGAAGCAACAACAGATAGCAAAAGAACAGTAAAATAATAGTTTCAAAGGGCTGAATGAAAATAGCCAAATCTAGGTAATTTTATACCTAGATAAACTAGCATTCCAAATTGTATGGGGCAGAGGGAGGGAGGTTTTTTCAGATAAACAAAGACTGTGAGATTTCTAACTCATTTTTAAGACTACTGGAGACTTGCATTTTTATCTCTGACATGTGAAGGCAGAACTCCCATTCCTGTAGCCCATTAGAGGCCACAGCATAAATCACCACCCCAAAAGCAAGAGATATAAGTAATCGCAAAGAACCACAGCCAAGATTGGCTTAGCTGGAGCAGAAGTGGCTGGAACCCTAACCTGGGAGAACCTCTAAACAGTAATGTTGATGGATTGCTTGAGATGGAGTACAACGTGGCGCGAGAGGGGGCCGGTGCTGTGGCACAGCGGGTAAAGCCACTGCCTGCAGAGCCAGCATCCCATATGGACGTCCGTTTGAGTCCCGGCTGCTCCACTTCCAATCCAGCTCTCTGTTATGGCCCGGGAAAGCACTAGAAGATGGTCCAAATGCTTGGGCCCCTGCAACCATGTGGGAGACTGGGAAGAAGCTCCTGGCTCCTGGCTTCGGATCAGCTTGGCTCCAACCATTGCAGCCATCTGGGAAATGAACCAGCGGATGGAAGACCTCTGTCTCTCTGCCTCTGCCTCTCTGTAACTCTGCCTTTCAAATAAATGGGTAAATCTTTAAAAAATAAACAAAAAATAAATTAGTGTGAGAAGGACTACATGAATACAGTAGTGTAATTCAGAGGTACATACTCAGAGGCCTTGTATTTTCCTTGATGTTACCTCAAAGAGTCAAGAAAAATTCATAATTCTGGCAGGAGTAAAAGAAGTCTCTCTGTGTGTATACACATATATAAATATGAAATGCAATACTATGAAACTTCTATAAGAAAGAGAAAATCTATATGACATTGAGTTTGAAAATGAAGTTTTAGATATCACACAAAAAGCACAATCCATGAATCAAAATTAGATACAAATGCATACCTTATTAAAAGCAAAACATTTCTTCCCTGTGAAAGATACCGTTAAGAGAACAAAAATGATAAGCCAAAATGATAAGAAAATATTTGCAAAAAACATAGCTATGTACTCAAAATTGAAAAACAACCTCTCAAAACTCCACAATAAGAAAATAATCTAAAAACTGGCAAAAGATCTGAACAGAAATTTGACTAAAGAATGTATGCAAATGAAAAATAAGCACATGAAAATACATTCAGCATCATTTATCACCAGAGAATTGTAAGTTAAGACAATAGTGGGATATACTCGTAACTATGGCTAAGGTTAAACATCTTAAAAAGACTGAAAATGCTAAATGTTGGAGGATATGGAGCAACACGAGGTCTCATTCATGGATGGCGGGAGTGCCAAATGATGCAGCTGCTTTGGAAGACAATTTGGAAATGCCTTCCAAAGCTGACCACAGCCTTATCAAACAATCTATCAACCACACTTTTAGGTATTTACTCAATTGACTTGAAAATCTGCATGGGAATGTTTACAGAAATTTTACTTGTAATCATCAAAACCTGGAAGCAACCAAAATGCTCTTCAGTAGGTAAAAGGACAAATAAACCATGGTACAAATATCCATGCCATGGACTATTATTAGCAAAAGAAAATAAATGAGCCATAAAGTCACAGAACGTTTTACAAGAAACTTTAAAAAAAGCACGTTGCTAAATGGCAACAGAGAATATTAAAAGGCTGCATGGCATATGATTACAGTTATCTGACATTCGGAAAAGACAAAGTTATTAAGACAGGAAAATTGTCAGTGTTTTCCAGGGAGTTGGGTGCCAGGGGCAGAGGGAGCAGTGGAAGATGAAGTATGGGGACCACGTTGGAGCAGGAAGCTACCCTTTAGGAATCCCTGTGGTGGATACATCGTAGCACACATTTGTCTAACTCACAGAACCACAGCAAAACATGTAAAACTGCATGCAGGTTTTTAAATCATCATTTAGGGAGACCAGAGACCCCACAGGGAGGAATGCAGATGGTGTCGAGAGACTCAGTTACAAACCTACGGAACAGCCTCCCTGGAGAGAATGGAGAAACAAGATGTGGCCGAGAGAGCTTTGGAAACTGAAACTAGAGGCAAAGGGAACTGCAGCTACTCACTCTGCCCTAAGCTGGCGAAGCTCCGGGTTCCCAGGGGGGATGGGCTGACAGCTCCGATACTACTACACCTGCTAACAGGAATTAGGCACCTAACTAACAGATGGTGAATGCCAAGGGCCAGGTTTCCCACTGTTGAGGTAGGGGTTTACAAGAAGAACCCCAGAATCATCCAGATTAGAGCTGGCGACATCAGCGTGAACTCATGACTAGCTTACTGTAGACACAAACGGCCTTAATTAGGGAAACACGTAGAGATGTGGAGTGGTTTGTGTCAACTCTACTGCCTTGCGGTGTGCCCAGATTCTGGGTTATAGACTGTTTCTGGTATGAGCGTGTTTCTGGTTGAGGAAAGCAGGCTACATCCCCTACCCCTGTCAATGGAGAAGACCTAAAAGAAACGACACCCCAGTGACAATAAGCACATCTAATGCCCAGATTTTTGTTTCTAATACCATTCTCCAATAAAAGGAAGCAGGAACCCTTGGCTGATTCTCAGACGGGGGCAGGCAACCGGCATAATGGGCCTGGAGAATCTTGTAGTGTCATCGTGTAAGAACCTATTCCACACCAATCTTCTGACGGGGCCGTATCAGAGAACCAACAGGAAGGGCTCTCCACGGCCAAAGCGGAACAATTGGAACAACAAAGCAAACAGGGTAGTATTGGATTATAACCCAGAGGATAAAGCAAATAGTACCAAGTCTACACTTACATAAATAAATGCTTGACTAAATTAATCAATGATTGATAAGAATTTCAAACAACTCAGGAGATGCTCCACCCTCCAGAAAAGAGCGCGGCTTCCCACTCCTGATGTGTGGGCTGTGCCCTGTGGACGAGGTGGAGGCGGGTGACTTGACAGTGGAGACACTGACAAACACGACCTCAGCAGGTAAAGGAGGCCAATTTCAACAGCCGCAGCCCACACTGGCGGCAGGTCACGTACCTTTGCCCTGACATCATGGAAATGGCCCTTTATCTCTGCGGTCTTCCTCCTAAAAACCCACAACCCCAGTCTTAGGAGGAAATACAACTCCCGGAGTGAGGCATTCCTTCCAAACACTTGCCCTGTGCCTCTGGGGACTGTCAAGGTCATCATACACAAGGGAATTCTGGGAAGACCCCACCGGGACGGGACGATGAAATGTCAAATGGTGTCCCGGATGGGGTCTGAGAGCAGGAAACAAACCCAAGGGAAACACTAAGGAAATTGGAATAAGTTGTGACTTTAGTTAGCAGTAATACAATGATCCTGGTGCCTTAATAATAGTAAATATAACAGCCCGAAGTAATTTTGTGAGATGCTAATAACAGAGGAAACTCTCCAGGGCACAGGGGAATCTCTGTACTGTCTTCACTTTTTCTGTGCATCAGAAAGATAATATCTATGTAAAAAAGCAAAAATGGGGGCCAGCACTGTGGCAGGTAAAGCTGCCACCCGCAAAGCCAGCATCCCATATGGGCACCAGTTCAGGCCCTGGCTGCTACATTTCTGATCCAGCTCCTTGCTAATGGTCTGGGAAAGGCAGCAGAAGATGGCCCAAGTGTTTGGGCCCCTGCACCCACATGGGAGACCCAGATGAAGCTCCTGGCTCCTGGCTTCAGCCTGGCCCAGCCCTGGCCATTGAGACCATCTAGGGAGTGAAATAGCAGAAGGCAGATCGACCTCTGTGTGTGTGTGTCTCTCTGTGTGTGTGTGTGTGTGTGTGTATGCCTCTCTCTCTCTCTGTCTCTCTCTCTGTCTCTCCCTTTCTCTCTGTAACTCTGCCTTTAAAATAAATAAATATTTTTTAAAAAGCAAACAAAAAAATGAAGAACTATCAAAGGACCACTTCATCATAGAGAAAAGGTGCATGTAGAGCTATGAAATAAAATATTTCAGAAAATGTATTGGCTGAAAAAGGGACCTTTTACAAATAAGTAAGACTATGATTAGAAACATCAATGACGAGAGGGAAATGGTGTTCAGTGAAGATTAAAAAGGGTTAAAGTCTGGGTTGTGTTTAGGAAGAGGATAGAAATACTAAATGACTTTCAAATCTCTTAGAAAAATGTGCACTTAGGTACACGGATGTAATGAAAATTCAAAGGCAACCTCTACAAAAATACCTACAATCTGTTTCCCAAAGGTATGGGGTGGGGAGGAAAGGGCTGGTTAAGGGATCAGCAAACTGCAGTTAAACTAAAGGAAAAAAAAAAAAAAGACAAAAATGAAGCAAAGAACATAAAACGCAAATAAGGTGGTAAAAAAAATAAGCACACAGACAAATATTTAGTTACAATCAGTGTTGCCTGAGATGGGTCCAGAGCACGCCCTGGAATTCTCCTTCTCACACCTGCCTCTCACACTCGGCCTCTTGTTCTTCCACAGCCACTGGCACGCACGGTCAGCTCTGTGTGGCACCTGGCTGGGGCCACTGCCCAGCATCCCTGCCTTCTCCCACGGCTTTGTGTCACAGTGCAGACACCAGATAACTCAACCTCAGGTTCAGAGGAGGTGAACCCCGAAAGGCAGACTTTGACTAAGTAGAGAGGCGATAAGAAGGAGCCAGCAGACCAAGCCCTTCCCCTCTCTCTTCCACTCGGGACCGTTCCAAAGCCCACGTGTGTCGGCACAGGCCACGCACAGGCAGCCCAGAGGCCGGGTGAACCCGCCAGGCATCAGCGTTTTCTCCCAGCTCGCCGAGAAGTCTCTGCGCTTGCCTTCCATTCCACTCTGCCTCAATTTCCTTTTCTCTCTTTCTTACTGCCGTGGAACTGCAGCAGTCTCTGTTTTGAAGACAAGCATGGGAAAAAAATTAAGTTCACTTGCTAAACCAATTATGATATTAGAGTTAATTAAATCCAGAAAAACCTTTAGAAGAGACACACTCGAAATGAAATTATTAAAAAATGTTGAAATAGAGGAGCCA
Source organism: Oryctolagus cuniculus (assembly GCF_051225735.1). Lineage (NCBI taxonomy): Eukaryota > Metazoa > Chordata > Mammalia > Lagomorpha > Leporidae > Oryctolagus > Oryctolagus cuniculus. Next base: position 135,287,036 of record NC_142873.1, read on the forward strand.
GCACAGCAGGTGAGCCACCCCCTGAGACGCCCACACCCTGAGTCCCAGCTGCTCCACTTCTGACCCAGCTCCCTGCTAATGCACCTAGGAAAGCAGTGGAAGGTGGCCCAAGTGCTCAGGGCCCTGCCACCTACGTCAGAGACCCAGATGGAGTTCCACCTCCTGGCTTCTTCGTGGTCCAACTCTGGCCATTGTGACCACTGGGGGTAAACTAGCAGATGGAAGATCGATTTCTCTCTCTCTTTCTCTCTCTCTCTCTGTCTTTAAAATCAAATAAATTTTTAAAAGAAATGTTGAAATTAAAGACAGAAAAGATACACTGGGTAATTACAATCAGCAAAAACAAAAAACTGGTATCCTAGTATTAACATTAGACTAACTAAAATTTCAGGTGGAATATACTGCATAGTATTTAATGTCTGTATACATCATGATTTATGTAATGTGACTTTCATATAATATGTATTATGCACACTTACATAAAGAACACAATGCACTAAGGAAATATAATAACAAATTCATAGGCACCCAACAAAATTACCTCAAAATATATGACACAGAAACAAAATTGAAAGAAAAGAATTTCTAACATTGAAACATAGTGAGATATCTTAACAATCTCCTGTTAGAAGCTACATATCAAGTAGACAAAAATATCATTAAGGCATAGAAAGTTTGAACAACTAAACACACATTTTCTAATAAATGTTTGTAGAGTTTGTAACCAATAAGTAGAAGAAATGCATTCTTTTCTGGTTGGGATGAATCATCTACAAAAACTGACCAAACATAATACTAGAACACAGAGAAACCCTCCACAAACACCAATCAATAGTATAGAGGTCATTTTCTCTTACAGCAATAAAACTAAATTAGAAAGCCATGATCCTGGTTAATTCAAAACAAACAAGCATGTTGGAAATTTTAAAGTCCACTCCTAAATAACTCATTGTAAAACAGGGCATATTAAAACACTGTAGCTACATGGGGACTTGTAAGAGAGTTTGTTACTCAAATGCCTAATTAAAATAAAGTTAGAAAATAATTGAGTTGTGTTTCACTCAAGAGCTAACAAAAAAAAAAAAAACAGAAACAAGATGGAAGACAGGAAATGTTAAAATTAAGAGTAGAAATCAATTAAATAAAAAACGATAAAACTGTAGAAACAAGACAAAAGCAATTTCTCTACTAAAAAAGTAATAAAATAGACTTCCAACAGGAATGAGGAAGAGGACCAAAACACCAGCATAAATACTGAATTATTAGGAATAAAAAAGGGAATACAACTAAAATAGATACTCTAACAACCATAATAGAAAGTGATGTGTTTATGCTTCTAAACTTGAAAACTTAAAGAAATTTTATATTTTCAGAAAACAAAAATGACCCCAATTGGCTCATGAAGAAATAAGAAACCTGAATAAATCAAGCCGTCAAAGAAATAAAATCATAAATGAAAGAAAATCCCCCTGAACAGAAATGTCCACCCTTAAATGAAACCTGGCATTGACAAAGGTGATGTCACAATCGACGGGGGGAAAGAATAGCATCATCTGTAGGTGGCACTGAGACTTGGCCATGCGATGCAAAAACAACAAAATTAGAGGCTTACCTTTTTTCATTACATATTAAAAAATTAATTCCACATCGGTTGAAAATCTGAGTAGAAAAGGAAAAAATTTAAGACATTTAGGGGGAAAAAAACTGGACAATGTCTTCAGATAAGAGAAGCATTTCTTCAACAAGAAGCTAGAAGGGAAATATTGATATGTTGACGTTCAATTTAGAACTTTGTTCAACAACAGCTACCGCCAACAAACCGAGAGGCAAGCCACAACAGCCGCTTTGTGGGCTACCCTGGCATTCGCTGTCTTCCAAGCTAAAGACATGCATACTTCAGGGTTGAGAAACTCCTCTCAAAGGACACGCACGAGAGTGAGCCCAGCGACACTGCTTGGAATGCTCACAGCTGGCGGGGAGAGGCCAGAGCAGCAGTGGGCTGGGCAAACACATCGTGGAACGTTTGTGCAAACACCTTCGGCAGTGAAAATCAGGAACCCGAGTCCCGTATCCCAAGGACTAATCTTGCAAACATACGTTGCATAAAGAAGCAAAGCAAACTGGAAAGTGATCACGTCCGCTTATAAAGCTCACAACAGGCAAAACTAGCCAATAGTGTTTGGGCTGCCTGCAGCTGAACTACCTAGGCGGAACCCACACTACAAGATGGCACGTGGGTGTCCCCGTGTCTTTTTTGTTTGTTTGTTTGTTTTAGATTTATTTATTTATTTGAAAGACAATTACAGAGGCAGAGGCAGAGAGAGATCTTCCATCCGCTGGTTCACTCCCCAAATGGCCGCAATGGCCAGAGCTGGGCTGATCCAAAGCCAGGAGCTTCTTCCAGGTCTCCCACGCAGGTGCAGGAGCCCAAGAACTTGGGCCATCTTCTGCTGCTTTCCCAGGCCATAGCAGAAAGCTGGATCAGAAGTGGAGCAGCTGGAACTCGAACTGGTGTCCATATGGGATGTCAGCTCTACAGGCGGTGGCTTTACCGACTATGCCACAGCGCCGGCCCCTCCAGTGTCTTAACTGCTGAACTAATTGCCCGTCCAAGCTAAAGTGTGCGGAAGAACAGGAATGTGATTCTTAACAACCAACATGGTGGTTCCACCAGGGACGAGGGAAGTAAATACGATTAGGAAGGGACACAGGACAGGTGTGTGGAGGTAGCAACTTCCTACTTCTTAAACTGAGTGGTAATTTCCACGGGTGTTAGTTTTTTTGTTGTTGTTTGTTTTTTGGCAGGCAGAGTTAGACAGTGAGAGAGAGAGAGAGACAGAGAGAAAGGTCTTGCTTCCGTTGGTTCACCCCACAAATGGCCGCTGTGGCCGGTATGCTGCGCTGATCCAAAGCCAGGAGCCAGGTGCTTCTCCTGGTCTCCCATGCGGGTGCAGGGCCCAAGCACTTGGGACATCCTCCACTACACTCCCAGGCCACAGCAGAGAGCTGGACTGGAAGAGGAGCCACCGGGACAGAATCCGGCACCCCAGCCAGGACTAGAACCCCGGGTGCCGGCGTCACAGGTGGAGGACTAGCCAAGTGAGCCGTGGCGCGGCCGGGTGTTAGTTTTGTAATTATACATCATTTACGTCTTAAGCACTCTTCTGAACGTATGTTTCACTTCACAATTTTTTAAGGTTGGGAAGAGAAAGACAAGTCATAGACAAGGAGTGTATCTTTGTAACGCAAATGACTAGCAAATGATTAATATTCAGAATACATATATTAAAAGTCTTCAAGTCAATTAAAAAAAGGGGGACAAAGGATATAAATAGCAATGTGGTTAACATGTGTGTGTGCGTGCACCCATGTGTTTGTATGTGTGATTCTCACTAATACATGGAGGAAGCTAAATTAAACCAACAATGAACTATCATTTTATAGCCATCAGATCAACAGACATTAAAAGCCTGATGACGCTAAGTATTGGTGAGAATTCGGAAAATCGAGTCACTAATTATACTCCTGTGAGCGTGCTTCAACACCGTGGAAGAAAAGCATATCTACGTTCCCATAATGCATTGGAGAGAAACAGCCTCCCACAAGAATATTCATCTGTGCCATTGCTGCTAGTGGCTAAACATCAGAAGCAGCCTAAGTGTTCTCAGACAAAAGCAAGACGAGAAAAATGGGAGAAAATAACACAACACCACGTCACATAGCAACTGGAATGAACCAGAGCTACAAGTATCAAACTGGAAAAGCAAACTATGGGATATGCATAGTAACTGCCATTTATATAAACTTTGAAAACTGCATAACAACACTACCTGTTGTTTATGATGCATACATATGTAGCAATCATATGAAAGTATGCATGAGAATGATAAACACTGAATTTAGGATGGTATTTGCCTCAGGAGAGGGAGGAAAAAAGAAAGCGATCGATTCGGAGCACACAGAGTTTCAATTACATCTGAAATATTTTACTGATTTTTAAAAGAACTGAAGCCAAAAGGAAAGAAAATCTATCATTTTAATCCACCAGATTAACAAATTAAAGTAGAAAAATCACAGGCACATCTCAAGAGGTTGAGAAAAAACATTTGATGAAATTCAGCAACACTAATTCTCTATTTTCAAGAAAACCTCTTAAACTAAGAAGAGAATCTTAAGCTAGTGAGAGGTATTTTCCAAAACCAGTAGAAGGCAGCTCCCTGGCGCAGCAGCTAAGACACCACCACGTGAGGTGCCCACAGTTCACGTCAGGGTGCCTGGGTTCAAGTCCTGGCTCCAGTTTTGAGTCGAGCTTTCTACTAATGCACCTGGGAAGTAGCAGGGGATGCTTGGGCCCCTGCTACCCACGGAGGAGGCCCAGATGGAGTTCCGGGATCCCGGTTTGGGCCCAGCCCAGTCTTGACATTATGGGCCAAATACCATCCATAATGGAGAAATGTTGAAAGAGTTTCTTTCTGTGTCAACAACAGACCAAGATGTCTTAAGCATCATAATAGGATCTGAGAGCATGGGGCTGGGGAGAAGAGACAGGGAGAAGGTGGGAGGGACTGAAGCAACAGAGCTACGCAGTAGTGAGCCTATTGGATGACACCACCTACTTTGGGGGGACAGGAACTGTCAGTCACTCTGAGGCTGCGCACAACGCTTTGGAGAGTGAGTGGGTTCTACCTGGTGCGGAGAAAGATGAGCACAGGTGTGACGTGGGGTTCCCCGCCTAGATTCTGTATTAGCAAGAAGGTAGGAAACAACTGAAAAGTCCATGGATGGGGAATAAACACACAAATGAGTGAGGTCAGTTCATTCATACAATGAGCTACCATACAGCTGTTGAAGTTAATGAACTAAATTTTCACGCACTGACGAGAAACAGTAAATGTAAGCCATCAACTGCAGAATAACACAGTACAGTCTATTGC